>NC_084619.1:18054306-18429306 GCF_033978795.1 Nerophis ophidion
TGCTACTACAAAACACAGAAACAATATAGCCTGAAGGACATTTGTGTAGTGAACAAATCCCCTGCATGTGTTCATCTTCTTAAAAGGCAAACAGACTAAAATAATTTACAAATTATGTAAATGAGCTTATTTTCCTGATTCAAAGAAGAATCATTTCCAGACAACCTCAGAGGAAGAGAAGCAAAACAAACCATTAGCATCTCCCCGGCTGATCAAGGCCATATCCCCGTTATCACAACCAACCACTCCATTTCTTATGCAGAGCCCTTGGAATTGTCACTCGTATCTGCCATCTTTATGCCACTCATCTTTATTCCACTGATCTGATTACAGTTTGCATTTCTAATTAATCTCACCACCAAGAGAGGGGGGAAAACATGGAAGGGAGAAGCTGATTTAACGATAGTGCTTGAAATGTGGCCTGATTGTAAATGAAGGGGTTGAAAAAAAGAGCTGGGCGTGTGGAAAAAAATGGCAGGGATGCTGGAGTCCACAGCGTGTGGGAGAAGCACATCTGGATAGCTTCATGCGCCTTGAGGGCTTTGCTGAGGAGAGCACCAATCTTTGGCTGAAAACATTTAGAAGAAGAAGGAGTTGACTACTGCTGTGCAGCTGTTGCCTCCACAATCATAGGATATCAGATACTGTAACTTAACTAGGGCTGAGCTGATTAAAAAAAACATCAATATAAATCACGATAACCAGTTTTTAAAAAATGCATTCAATAAAAAATTTGATGTATGTACAGTCATGTGTTCCAACAGGACAATGACCAAACACAGGTCAAAAGTGGTAAAGAAATGCCTAAATCAGGCTAGAATGAAGGTTTTAGAATGGCCTTCTCAAAGTCCTGACTTGTGGACAATAATGAAGCTCAGAAATTATTATGTAGAAAGCTGGAACGCAAATGGCGCACGACTAAATTCGAAGTGCACTATCAAGCATGGAGTGATAGTTTAATAACTTATAAACGCATGCTTACCTAAGTTAAAGTTAAATATTACTCAAATCTCCTCCGCCTTAATAAAAACAATCCTACATTTTTTTTTAGTACAGTAGCATCGCTAACCCAACAAGGGACTCCTTCCAGTAGCTCCACCCACCAGGCAGATGACTTTATGAATTTCTTTAATAAGGAAATTGAACTCATTACAAAAGAGATTAAAGACAATGCGTCCCAGCTACAACTGGGTTTTATTACCACAGATACGATTGTATATACGGCGGATACTGCCTTCCAAAATAGCTTCTCTCGTTTTGATGAAATAACATTAGAAGAATTGTTACAACGTGTAAATGGAATTAAAAAAACATGCTTACTTGACCCACTTCCTGGAAAACTTATCAAGGAGCTCTTTGTATTATTAGGTCCATCAGTGCTAAATATTATAAACTTATCACTTTCCTCTGGCACTGTTACCTTAGCATTCAAAAAAGTGATTATTCATCCTCTCCTTAAAAGACCTAACCTCGATCCTGACCTCGAGATAAACTACCGACCTTCCTTTTATTTCGAAAATTCTCGAAAAAATTGTTGCAGAGCAGTTAAATGAACACTTACCGTCTTAACAATTTATGGGAAACCTTTCATTCCGGTTTCAGGGCAAATCACTCTACGGAGACAGCCCTCGCAAAAATGACTAATGATCTATTGCTAACGATGGATTCTGATGCGTCATCTATGTTGCTGCTCCTCGATCTTAGCGCTGCTTTCGATACCGTCGATCATAATACTTTATTAGAGCGTATCAAAACACGAATTGGTATGTCAGACTTAGCCCTGTCTTGGTTTAACTCTTATCTTACTGACAGGATGTAGTGCGTCTCCCATAACAATGTGACCTCGGACTATGTTAAGGTAACGTGTGGAGTTCCCCAGGGTTCGGTCCTTGGCCCTGCACTCTTCAGCATCTACATGCTGCCGCTGGGTGACGTCATACGCAAATACGGTGTTAGCTTTCACTGTTATGCTGATGACACCCAACTCTACATGCCCCTAAAGCTGACCAACAAGCCGGATTGTAGTCAGCTGGAGGCGTGTCTAAATGAAATCAAACAATGGATGTCCGCCAACTTTTTGCAACTCAACGCCAAAAAAACGGAAATGCTGATTATCAGTCCTGCTAGACACCGATCTCTATTTAATAATACAACTTTAACATTTGACAACCAAACAATTAAACAAGGCGACTCGGTAAAGAATCTGGGTATTATCTCCGACCCAACTCTCTCCTTTGAGGCACACATTAAAAGCGTCACTAAAACGGCCTTCTTTCATCTCCGTAATATCGCTAAAATTCGCTCCATTTTGTCCACTAACGACGCTGAGATCATTATCCATGCGTTTGTTACGTCTCGCCTCGATTACTGTAACGTATTATTTTCGGGTCTCCCCATGTCTAGCATTAAAAGATTACAGTTGGTAGAAAATGCGGCTGCTAGACTTTTGACAAGAACAAGAAAGTTTGATCATATTACGCCTGTACTGGCTCACCTGCACTGGCTTCCTGTGCACTTAAGATGTGACTTTAAGGTTTTACTACTTACGTATAAAATACTACACGGTCTAGCTCCAGCCTATCTTGCCGATTGTATTGTACCATATGTCCCGGAAAGAAATCTGCGTTCAAAGAACTCCGGCTTATTAGTGATTCCCAGAACCCAAAAAAAGTCTGCGGGCTATAGAGCGTTTTCCGTTTGGGCTCCAGTACTCTGGAATGCCCTCTCGGTAACAGTTCGAGATGCTACCTCAGTAGAAGCATTTAAGTCTCATCTTAAAACTTATTTGTATACTCGAGCCTTTAAATAGACACCCTTTTTAAACCAGTTGATCTGCCGTTTCTTTTCTTTTTCTCCTATGTCCCCCCCTCCCTTGTGGAGGGTCCGGTCCGGTGGCCATGGATGAAGTACTGGCTGTCCAAAATCGGGACCCAGGATGGACCGCTCGTCCAGAGTCGGGACCCAGGATGGACCACTCGCCTGTGTATCGGTTGGGGACATCTCTGCGCTGCTGATCCGCCTACGCTTGGGATGGTTTCCTGCTGGCTCCACTGTGAATGGGACTCTCGCTACAATATTGGATCCACTTTGGACTTGATTCCCACGGTCGTTAGATCCACTATGGATTGGACTTTACAATATCTTGTTAGATCTGCTCATCATCCATTGCATTCGGTTCCTTAGGGTGGGGGTGTTGCCCACATATGTGGTCCTCTCCGACGTTTCTCATAGTCATCATGGTCGACGTCCCACTGGGGAGAGTTTTTCCGTGCCCTTATGTGGGCCCTACCGAGGATGTCGTTGTGGTTTGTGCAGCCCTTTGAGGCACTTGTGATTTAGGGCTATATAAATAAACATTGATTGATTGATTGATGAAGAAACAAGTCCATGTCAGAAAACCAACACATTCAGCTGAACTGACTGGTTGTACAGTCATGTGTTCCAAAAGGACAATGACCCCAAACACACGTCAAAATTTGTAAAGGAATGGCTAAATCAGGCTAGAATGAAGGTTTTAGAATGGCTTTCCCAAAGTCCTGACTTAAACATGTGGACAATGCTGAAGAAACAAGTCCTTGTCAGCAAACCAACACATTTAGCTGAACTGCACCAATTTCGTCAAAGAGGAGTGGTCAAAAATTCAACCAGAAGCTTGCCAGAAGCTTGTGAATGGCTACCAAAAGTTCCTTATTGCAGTGAAACTTGCCAAGGGACATGTAACCAAATATTAACATTGCTGTATGTATACTTTTGACCCAGCAGATTTGGTCACATTTTCAGTAGACCCATAATAAAGTCATAAAAGAACCAAACATCATGAATGTTTTTTTTTTGTGA
The DNA here is from genome assembly GCF_033978795.1 of Nerophis ophidion. Classification (NCBI taxonomy): domain Eukaryota; kingdom Metazoa; phylum Chordata; class Actinopteri; order Syngnathiformes; family Syngnathidae; genus Nerophis; species Nerophis ophidion. Next base: position 18,058,144 of record NC_084619.1, read on the forward strand.
CCAACAAATATGTGTTCCAATCAATCTATCACAAAATAATTTGATTTGTAGAACTTATTGGAACTTCAAGACAGCCATGACATTATGTTCTTTACAACTTTTGACCACAAATATACATGTGACTGTAATGTTAGCACTCCAGCTCACACAGCTATGCTAATGTCGCTAACACTTCCTTCCCCACTCCTTAATGTTACGTGATTGTATTTGATCCATCTACTATCTTTAATCCAGAAGTCGAAATAGCACCAAGCACATTCTGTGCGGACAACAGCTTTTAAGGAACTAAGGGGGCGATCTTTATAGCGAGCTCATCTCGAGGCCGATCATTAGAAAGGTTGATTGCTTTGACGGGAGCAGCAGGCGGGACAGCAAAGTGCGCTCATCTGTGAAGGAGTCTACACTTAGGTCAATATTTTCTCCTTCCAGGAGAGCTTTAATAACAACATTAAAGGCCTTATGTTTGATTTCCAGGATGACAGATCTACTTATGATCGCATGCATCGGGCTGGTCGATAAAGTTTGTTGGCTCCGTGACTCTAAATAGTGAAACACTGATTGCATTACTTTACTTGATTTAATTTGATCAAAGAACATTGATTTTCATCTATGTTTTAAACGAGCCATTAAAATGAAGTGCCGCTTTAAAGTGACGTTCAAAAATAAGTGAACCCCTTCGCAGACTTAATGCCACATTTATTCTTCGAAGAAGCTCGTGGATGCATGTTTCATATATTAATCTCCGTCAAATATTTACACTAACCACAATGAAGAACGCCTCACCTTATGCACTTGTATCAAAAGTATAGATAGTCAACCCTTGGGCATGAATGTCGCTCATTTTGTTCACTCGAATCCTTTGAAGCCTTATCGTTCCAAGTGATTTTACGTGACATTTTTTTAAATGGAACATCAATAAAAAATACTATCTAAACAAAATTCGTTGAATGGTTGCCTCAGTTAAATGTACTCACTGATCCTCTTGCCTAAACCCCGCACTGAGTTGCAGGACAGGAAGACGATCAGAAGTACCGAAACAATCCTGCTAGTTAGCTCTGTGTTGCCTCATTGTTTGACTCATTTTTGAGCCAGTTCCAGAGTAAGTATTAGTAGCCAGTTGTGTTGTCCTGATACCAATATTTTGGCACCGGTATCGGTACCAAAATGTATTTTGATACTTTTCGATACTTTTATAAATAAAGGGTGTCACAAAAATTCCATTATTGGCTTTATTTGAACAAAAAATCTTAGGGTGCATTAAACATATGTTTCGTATAGCAAGTTTGTCCTTAAATAAAATAGTGAACATACAAGACAACTTGTCTTTTATTAGTAAGTAAGCAAACAAAGGCTCCTAATTTAGTCTGCTGACATAAGCAGTAAAATATTGTCATTTTCCATTCTATTATTTTGTCAACATTATTAAGGACAAGTGGTAGAAAATTAATTATTAATCCACTTGTTCATTTACTGTTAATATCTGCTTAATTTCTCTTTTAAGATGTTCTATCTACACATCTGTTAAAATGTAATAATCACTTATTCTTCTGTTGCTTGGATAATTTACATTAGTTTTGGATGATACCCCAAATTTTGGTATCAATCCGATACCAAGTAGTTACAGTATCATACATTGGTCATATTCAAAGTCATCATGTGTCCAGAGACGTATTTACTGAGTTCATAAACATAATATATATATTTTTATAAAACGAAAGAAGATGTGATGCAGAAAAAATTGGGATGTAATCATAGTAATATCGACTAGATACGCTCTTGTACTTTGTATCATTACAGTGGACCAAAAGTGTTTTTACATTTTGACGCCGGTGAGCTACGTTGTGTAGTGAAGCATGATTAGCTTTGCTTCGTCCTGCAGGGATGATACTTGTAAGAAACGTACTTTATTAGTCGCCATGATGGCGAGGATTAGTGATTTAGAAGTAGCTGAAACACTGCAAACTGCGGATGGATTTCAGATTCACCTTTATCGTTAGTTTTTAGGCCAAAATGCATCCATTCTCCCTTTTCTGTCAACACACTGTGTCTGCTTGTAAGTACTCTGTGTTTATGCACTACCGAACATGCCCGTCTGCTCGTAAACCAGCAACAACGGTGGGGCGTGGGAGAGGTGGAGAACCGGTACGTTTTAGAGGCTGTATAGTACCGAATATGATTCATTAGTATTGCGGTACTATACTATAGGGATTAAATAAGCTAAACTTTTTCCTACTCCTTTTCGGACGTGCTGTAATGAAACAACTGAAAATATGTGATGCATTACATTGTACCATATGCATGTTTGAAATAAACTGAAACTGAACTGAACTGAACTTTATCTGCCAACACAGAGTGTACAAGACCATGGGAAAAAAATTAACATCATAGCACAAAAATGGGTGTGATGACGAAAACAACACACGCAAGGTTGTAGAGGCAATCTTCATAATTTAAGATGACAGTGGCGGCTTTTAAGGTTCGCAGCAGCACGAGGCAAGTTTGATGTCAGGCTCTCGACAACTCTCTTCGTGTCGGGCTTGTTGATGAGAGACGGCCTTCACCCTAACCAGGAAGGCGCCATCATCCTGCCTAGGAACATAGATTTTTGTTTGAGTCACGACTAACTACACTAGAGCAAGCCCGGTCACAGGCAATTACAGAGTCTCTTAGTCCGGGTGAAGAGTCAGTTAAGCTAGAACTAGCCAGCGCAAGGCTGGAAAATCCCTGCACACATAGCATTTCTCCAAGAATAATGCACAACTCACATAATGTTTTTTTGCGGTGACTGTGCCAGAGGTGGACATGCATTCTACTGAGGTGGGAAATTATGATGCATTCAGTGTATCGCAGCACCAAGCAAACAATCCGGAAATTGGGGCGGCATAGCTCGGTTGGTAGAGTGGCCGTGCCAGCAACTTGAGGGTTGCGGGTTCGATTCCCGCTTCCGCCATCCTAGTCACTGCCGTTGTGTCCTTGGGCAAGACACTTTACCCACCTGCTCCCAGTGCCACCCAAACTGGTTTAAATGTAACTTAGATATTGGGTTTCACTATGTAAAGCGCTTTGAGTCACTAGAGAAAAGCGCTATATAAATATAATTCATTTCATTTTAAAATTCCTGTCAGATTCCACATAAGGGCAAGGAAAAACTCACAACGCATCCATCCATCCATTTTCTACCGCTTGTCCCTTTTGGGATCGCTGGAACCTATCTCTGCTGCATTTGGGCGGAAGGCGGCGTACACCATGGACAAGTCGCCACCTCATTGCAGGGCACTCACACACCAGTGGGATGTCAATGTGAATGACGATGAGAAACGTTGGAGAGGACCGCAGATGTGGTCCTCTCCAAGGTCTCATGGTCATACCACTGGGTTGAGTTTTTCCTTGCCCTGATGTGGGCTCTGAACCTAGGATGTCGTTGTGGCTTGTGCAGCCCTTTGAGACACTTGTGATTTAGGGCTATGTAAGTGAACATTGATTGATTGATTGACATTGAGCGACAAAAGTAAAACGTTTTTAAACACAATACAGTCTCCAACGACACCAGACAAAGATGCAAGACTTGTTACTTGTCGTTTTTAATAATGACTAAAAGTGACTTAGAAAAAAATATATGTCAATACTATAATAATAACACATGTGTTTTAAATGTATCTATACATTGCTTTGCTTTTTCAAGTAACTATATGCTTCATAGCAAAAGATATGATGACATCATATTTACCGGAGACTGTTTCTACAAACATTTGTGAAAGAATGGGCCACTCTCTGGAGCTCGGTGATTTCATGTGTGGAAATGTCATAGGATGCCCCCTGTGCAACAAATCCAGTCGTGCAATTTCCTCGGGGTCTGGTGTGGATTAACTTGACTGGCCTGCACAGAGTCCTGACTTGAACCCCATAGGACACTTTTGGGATGGAATAGAACGGAGACTGAGAGCCAGGCCTTCTCGACCAACATCAATGCGCTTTTGGAAAAATGGTCGAAAATTTCTATAAACACACTCCGCAACCTTGTGGACAGCCTTCCCATAAGAGTTGAAGCTGTAACAGCTTCAAAAGGTGGACAGACACCTTTTGCAGCTTCCCGTGCGCTCTGCACATTGCCCTTGGACTTCTCGACTTCGTGCTAAGTACTAGCCTTAGCTTCCCGTGTGTTCGGCACGCATTTTTATTTTTTTTATTTTTTCTCTGTTTTTGTACCAGTGTTGTTATTTTTTCTATTAAAATCAAGCCCTTACTTGCAAGTCCTGTCCGTCTGGTCAATTGTATCCTGGGATTGAACAAAACGCGCATCACTATGCGCTTCCCACGCGACAGAAAAGACCAAGCTACTCCTTCCCCTGCTGTGGACCGCACACAGTCTTCGCCTCGCCAAAACGCGTGCCGAACGCACGGGAAGCTAAGGCTAGTACTTAGCACGAAGTCGAGAAGTCCAAGGGCAACGTGCCGAGCGCACGGGAAGCTAAGGAGATACTTAGCACAGAGACAAGAACTAGGAAACATCCACGTTAGTCTTGCTTACCGCAAACAAAGGACCAAGACTGAACGACGGGACAAGGCAGGCTTAAATAAGGAAGTAATTAACAAAAACAGGTGTGCGTACAAGGCAGGTGAAAATCAATACGTAACCATGGAAACAAGATGAATAAGGAAGTGCAACCAGGCCCCGAAAGAGTCCAAAACAAACAGAAAACACAGAAGGACTCAAAAACCAATATCAAAATGTGATCCGGGCAGGGGATCACAACAGGTACCTGTTGTTGTGTATTTGAGATCCCCATAAATCCTTGTCCTTTGAAATTAAACGGTGGAGGCATGGTGGGGATATTAATGAAACAATCTTGCCTTCTTCCGAACTTGCTCCAAATGAGTTGAGAATTGGACACGGCACAAACTCGGACGCGCTACCAGAGGTGTACTGTAGCTTCGACCAGTTTGCTCGTGCAGGAGGCCTCCTTCACTGCTCCCCTCTGGCAACGCGAATAACCTTTCTGAAGGTTCACCTACAGAAACCTTCTAACGACTTCTACTCCCTCTAGTCAAGTTTGAGTGTCTTTTCAACACGCCGCCAGAAATGCTTTATCATCCCTACCAGCAGCTTCACTGTGAACCTTAAGGTTATGTAAATTACCCACAAGACTTAAACGCATAAACCACCCCTTAATGGCCATAAACACTTCATCTTGATTTAATCTATGGTACTGCAACTAGAGAAGACCTCCTTTAGGAGACACAATCGAAAATTTCAGCAGCACAGACCAACACAAAGAGCACAAACGATTGAGACTATTTTGGCTGAATTTGGAGCAAATAAGGAGCTGAGTAAACTTCGATTGACCTACAGCAGGGATCACCAACCTTTTTGAAACCAAGAGCTTCTTCTTGGGTACTGATTAATGCAAAGGGCTACCACACACTTAAATAAATTGCCATAAATAGCCAACTTGCTCAATTTACCTTTAATAAATAAATCTATATACTGTATATGAAAAAATTGGTATTTCTGTCTGTCATTCCGTCATACATTTTTTTTTACCATTTACGGAAGGTTTTTCGAAGAGAATAAATGATGAAAAAAACACTTAATTGAACGGTTTAAAAGAGGAGAAAACACGAATAAAAATCAAATTAAATTTTCAAACATAGTTTATCTTCAATTTGGACTCTTTAAAATTCAACCGAAAAAAATGAAGACAAAAACTAGCTAATTCCAATCTTTTTGAAAAAATTTTAAAAAGTATTTATGGAACATCATTAGTAATTTTTCCTGATTAAGACTAATTTTAGAATTTTGATGACATGTTTTAAATAGGTTAAAATACAATCTGCACTTTGTTAGAATATATATTAAATTGGACCAAGCTATATTTCTAACAAAGACGAATCATTATTTCTTCCAAATTTTCCAGAACAAAAATTTGAAAAGAAATTCAAAACACTTTGAAATAAGATTTAAAATTTTTTCTAAAGATTTTCTAGATTTGCCAGAATGTTTTATTTGAATTTTAATCATAATAAGTGTGAAGAAATATCTCACAAACATTCTTCATCGAAAAAACAGGAGCTAAGATGAAGAATTAAATTAAAATATGTTTATTATTCTTTATAATAAAAAAAATGAAAAATTACTTAAAAAATTGATTTAAGGTAAAAAGGTACATGTGTTTAAAAATCCTAAAATCATTTTCAAGGTTGTATTTTGTCTCTAAAATTGTCTTTGTGAAAATTATGAAACGCTAAGTAAAAAAATAAATGAATTTATTTAAACAAATGAAGACCAAGTCTTTAAAATATTTTCTTGGATTTTCAAATTCTATTTGAGTTTTGTCTCTCTTAGAATTAAAAATGTCGAGTAAAGCGAGACCAGCTTGCTAGTAAATAAATAAAATTTAAAAAATAAAGGCAACTCACTGGTAAGTGCTGCTATTTGAGCTATTTTTAGAACAGGCCAGCTGGTCCTTACGGGCGACCAGGGGCCCGCAGACACCGTGTTGGTGACCCCTGACCTACAGTATAAGGCCATGTCTACACTAAGTCGTTTAACCCCTTAAACGAATAATTATTTTTGCCCAAGCCCCGTTTCAGCCACACTAAACCAGCGTTTAAGGTGCCCCTCCTCGGACAAATTTTTACAAATCTCTTGAATCTCCGGAAGAGATATCAGGAAGAACGCGCCACGACCAGCTTCATAACAAAGATGGAGGCGAATCATCCAGACATGCCCGTGTTTCTCCTTCTTGTACTTGTACAGGCGCTTTTGGAAATCACAAATCAATTCTTTAACAAAAGGAAACGCCCGATTGGAGCAATTTGGGATACAACACATCTCAGACGGCAAGAGAACTTTCGAATGTCCGGCCAGGTCAGCTGTGAATGTTTTTTATCAAAAAACGTTGTCCCTTCCTCCAATTTATTCACAAATATTTTTCAGTCTCCAAGCACAAGCTGGATTGCAAACATGGAAAATTAAGGTGAAGGCAAAAGAGTGTCCCGACCAGATATCTAGATCCCTATATTAATTGTTGTAGTTGATGTAAAATGTATTTTTTTGCATTGTCTACTTTCTCATGTCGATTAAAAATTTGATCCATGTATGATGATGAGTCTCAGGTGTGATTCACTACAATAGGGCTCCACAGCACACTGGATTCCAGTTAATTGAAATACCACAACACTGGATATTGTTCCAAGGAGATACATTTTAATTTAAAAACTTGCACACAAAACACAGCAAACAAATGTAAAAAGCACAACAAACTATTCCCAATATAGCTCTTTTAAATAACAACTTCACAGTGAAGTACAGTCATCTACTGGAGAGATTGGAGCAGATGGACGCTCAGGTGGATTTTTTTCTTCTTCCGCACATGCGTACCAGGTCGAGTTTGCGCTGGCGGACGCAACGGGGCGGGGGTCTTAAACGGTGGCATTGCTGTGTATGGACACGGATAAGGTTAGGTGTGATTTACCCTGGATAACCTTATACGGCTTAGTGTAAACGGGGCGTAAGAGAATCTTAATTAATTCAAAAACAATGACCATTTCAACGGCACAAACAAGCGAAAATAATTAAGCCCACTTTAACAGAGTTTTGTAGTGAATTTTGAAGTGAATTATATTTATATAGCGCTTTTCTCTAGTGAATTAAAGCGCTTTTACATAGTGAAACCCAATATGTAAGTTACATTTAAACCAGTGTGGGTGGCACTGTGAGCAGGTGGGTAAAGTGTCTTGCCCAAGGACACAACGGCAGTGACTAGGATGGCGGAAGCGGGGATCGAACCTGGAACCCACAAGTTGCTGGCACGCCCACTCTACCAACCCAGCCCCACGACTTTTTGTTCCTTAACAAGTTAAGTGAAATTCGGTTTTACGAACCAAAAATTACATTCTTGATTATTTTTATGGGAGTGTGTTCAAAAGTTCGAGACATACACCCCCACTAATGCCGAAGAGGGCACCTGCAAATTTCAGTCAAGAGTGAGTCAAGCTTCTTTCTTGGTTGAAACCCTCTCAGTCCATGTCATTGTTGAACTGGCTTCTCTGCAGAGATTGGAACTGGTGCTCTAACAGTTTCCAGTTCATACCAGGCTCGAGAATTTGTAGTTGCAGAGCTGTTTCTGAACAAAATAACAAAGTTCCTTTTATCTTAAAGTGGCAGTCGGGTCTTCTTACAGACATTGGCAAAGTGGTGACCCATCTAAATAGCTTATGTACAGTGGAATTTGAACTAATGCTCTTTGACTCTACATGTATTTATAAATAGCTCCAAAAGACTTTAATATTTGAGTAAATCTCCAATCCTATTTAGATCTTCCCCGAGTTCCTTGGACCTTCTTTGTTCAGAATATTGGTGGATCCAATAAGTGTTGCCATAGAGACAATACTAACTGTAGTTAATTAAAAACACAAAGGAGAAGTTAATGTGTCTTGGCCTTGTCAAGTCATTGTCAGGACTAATGCATCTTGTCATGCTAATGCATCTCTGCATGTCTCGGAGATACATTAGATGAAATTGTACCAGCAATTCCCTTCACAATTTCAATGGCTTCATTATCCTCCCAGAGAAACATTGACAGCGCTGATCGAGAGGGAAGATCCACCAAGGCAGCGTGTGAGTACAGCAATCGCGTCCAATGCCTACAGAATCAGAGGTGGGATCCCACTCCATCATCCCATTAAATATTTATGTTATTTCAAAATATCTTGCATGAATATTGAACAACATGGCCACTCCTGGACTGAATAGAACAGAGGACTACCTGATATCGCAGACTATAAAAATAACTTTGTAAGGAGCATACATCTGTGGGTCGAGAAGCAAAACTGAGAACGTGTGTGCGTCTGCGTGTGTGTGTGCGTGTGTTACATAGGATTTTTAAAATGTGGCAAGTCTTCACCACCCGTGTCAAATATTGCATTTTCTGGACCATAAGGCCCACCGGATTATAAGGCGCACTGGGAATAAGCGGGTCTAATCAAGTCTTTTTCATATGAAAGGCACACCGGATCACAAGATTCATTAAAGGGGTCATATTATGATTTGTTTCTAAATGTAATCAATCAATCAATCAATGTTTACTTATATAGCCCTAAATCACAAGTGTCTCAAAGGGCTGCACAAACCACTACGACATCCTCGGTAGGCCCACATAAGGGCAAGGAAAACTCACACCCAGTGGGACTTCGGTGACAATAATGACCCAGTGGGACGTCGGTGACAATGATGACTATGAGAACATCATACTGTGAAAGATCAATCCATAATGGATCCAACACAGTCGTGAGAGTCCAGTCCAAAGCGGATCCAACACAGCAGCGAGAGTCCCGTTCACAGCGGAGCCAGCAGGAAACCATCCCAAGCGGTGTAAAATGTAAAACATTTCCTTTTGGTCTACATGACATGTGATGGTGGTTCCTTGGTCAAAATGTTGCATAGATTATGTTTTACAGATCATCTTCAAGTCGCTTACTGACAGTTGCTTCAGGATGTGCCGTTTTGTGGGCGGTCTTATTTACGTGGCTCACCTTTCGACAACGTCTTCTCCCCGTCATCTTTGTTGTAGCCGTGTAGCGTGCAAGGACGGGAGTGGAAGAAGTGTCAAAAGATGGAGCTAACTGTCCTAATGACATTCAGACTAATTTACTTAAATCAACAACGGAGCAGCATTGATTTAAGCAAATCAATGCTGCTCACAAGTGCAACAATACCGCGTTAAAAAACGTCTGACCGGAACTCTCTAATAACTAAAGTTCCGTGGGTGAATTATGTAAACCCACTACAATGGTAGTTTTTAGCGCTTCCATAAATTAGAACTTTAAGCTACTTTATATTAGAAATGGCAACAGCAGAGGGTGAATGCCCCATAACAATCAATCAATCAATCAATCAATGTTTACTTATATAGCCCTAAATCACTAGTGTCTCAAAGGGCTGCACAAACCACCACGACATCCTCGGTAGGCCCACATAAGGGCAAGGAAAACTCACACCCAGTGGGACATTGGTGACAATAATGACCCAGTGGGACGTCGGTGACAATGATGACTATGAGAACCTTAGAGAGGAGGAAAGCAATGGATGTCGAGCGAATCTAACAGGATACTTCGAAAGTTCAATCCACAATGGATACAACACAGTCGCGAGAGTCCAGTCCAAGGAGGATCCAAGACACAGCAGCGAGAGTCCCGTTCACAGCAATCACATCAGCGCTAACAAGAAGATAGTGAAAAAGACTTAGACTACGAAATCAATACTGACTACAATGGCGGATGTGCGTAATGTTTGTGACTTATGCAGATCTCAAATACACATCAACAGGTGCCAGAAGGTAACACAAATTGGTTTTGCATAACTGTCTGAAACAAAACGCCAGATTATTTGTCTGCTAAGGGGTGCCATTTTGCGGTCCTTATACACAAAATAATAATACTTCTATCTCTGACCACGGTTACCGTAATGGGCCGACAATCCATTAAGCGTTGCGGATTCAAAGTCATACTAAAACATTTTGACAGATTTTTGAGTGCCGTGTGTAATATTCTTTGCTTTAAATGGAACATTTAAAGTTTTGGTGTTGTTTACTGGTGTCATAGTCCAAGCTAGACGTATTTCTTATGTGTGACTACCATCTACTGGTTACACTTATCATTACACCATGTACCAAATGAAATTGCTTCGAGGTCAATTGTTATGATCCGCTGCCCGGATCATAGTCTGTTTACGTTTTCGAGACGCTTCTGTTTTCAGCACCTCTTGAGTTTGTTTGTTTCAGTTGCCATGACGGCAGATTGCACGCACCTGCCTCTGGTTAGTGTTCAGGACGCTCACCTGTTGCCCGGGCACTAATCAGAGGGCTATTTAGTCTATGCCCTGGCCTTACTCGGTTTGGCTTCCTAATTTGCTTTTTGCAACAGTCGATGACTGTTTTTGACTCCTGCTTTGTACCTTCTGGCTTCCACGCTAGGCCCTTTTACTTTTTAACGCGCACGCTAGCCCCTTTTGTTTTGCCTTCTGTGCTATGAGCACGTTTTCTTTGTTACCGTCTGATTTATTGTTATAATAAATCATTTCCTACTTGCACACTGTGTCCGAAGTTGGTTTGCATCCTGGAAGAAAGAACCCCCGCATCACCATGCGACCCGGTCGTCACATCGATAAGCACTGGGTTATAATCAATCAATGAATCAATGTTTACTTATATAGCCCTAAATCACTAGTGTCTCAAAGGGCTGCACAAACCACTACGACATCCTCGGTAGGCCCACATAAGGGCAAGGAATACTCACACCCAGTGGGACGTCGGTGACAATGATGACTATGAGAACCATGGAGAGGAGGAAAGCAATGGATGTTGAGCGGGTCTAACATGATACTGTGAAAGTTCAATCCATAATGGATCCAACACAGTCGCGAGAGTCCAGTCCAAAGCGGATCCAACACAGCAGCGAGAGTCCCGTTCACAGCGGAGCCACCAGGAAACCATCCCAAGCGAAGGCGGATTAGCAGCGCAGAGATGTCCCCAGCCGATACACAGGCGAGCAGTACATGGCCACCGGATCGGACCGGACCCCCTCCACAAGGGAGAGTGGGACATAGGAGAAAAAGAAAAGAAACGGTAGATCAACTGGTCGAAAAAGGGAGTCTATTTAAAGGCTAGAGTATACAAATGAGTTTTAAGGTGAGACTTAAATGCTTCTACTGAGGTGGCATCTCGAACTTTTACCGGGAGGGCATTCCAGAGTACTGGAGCCCGAAATGAAAACGCTCTATAGCCCGCAGACTTTTTTTGGGCTTTGGGAATCACTAATAAGCCGGAGTCCTTTGAACGCAGATTTCTTGCCGGGACATATGGTACAATACAATCGGCAAGATAGGATGGAGCTAGACCGTGTAGTATTTTATACGTAAGTAGTAAAACCTTTAAGTCACATCTTAAGTGCACAGGAAGCCAGTGCAGGTGAGCCAGTACAGGCGTAATGTGATCAAACTTTTTTGTTCTTGTCAAAAGTCTAGCAGCCGCATTTTGTATCAACTGTAATCTTTTAATGCTAGACATGGGGAGACCCGAAAATAATACGTTACAGTAATCGAGACGAGACGTAACAAACGCATGGATAATGATCTCAGCGTCTTTAGTGGACAGAATGGAGCGAATTTTAGCGATATTACGGAGATGAAAGAAGGCCGTTTTAGTAACGCTTTTAATGTGTGACTCAAAGGAGAGAGTTGGGTCAAAGATAACACCCAGATTCTTTACCGTGTCGCCTTGTTTAATTGTTTGGTTGTCAAATGTCAGAGTTGTATCATTAAATAGAGGTCGGTGTCTAGCAGGACCGATAATCAGCATTTTCGTTTTTTTGGCGTTGAGTTGCAAAAAGTTAGCGGACATCCATTGTTTAATTTCATTAAGGCGCACTGTCGATTTTAGAGAAAATCAAAGGATTTTAAGTGCGCCTTATAGCCTGAAAAATATGGTCGCTTAATTTGCTGTTGCTATTGACTCTTGTTTAGTGATCTTTGGTGTTTCAGGTGGTTCCAATACTCCCAGTTACTGATACATGTCAAATTGTGTAGCAGACAGGGTAAATTCTATGTATAATGCAGTACAAAGGTGCGGGGCGGCATCTCTGTCACAGTCAAAACAAGGCTTGTTCTCAATGAAGGCAATCTCAATGTAAGGATGTTGACTTCAGGTTCTGCAACAAGTGGCAATCCAAAATCTCCCCAGTGTAAAACTGAACTTCATACCTCCATGGTGACGCCCACACTGAGGTGTTTATTAAAGACACATTTAGAAGAACAAATAATTGCTTATGCGAGAGCTTGAGTGACCAATCCCACAGCAGTATGTAACTAATGTTTATTTTGACTCATTACAATGGACTGACTGCGATGAGGTGGCAACTTGTCCAGGGTGTACCCCGCCTTCCGCCCGATTGCAGCTGAGATAGGCACCAGCGCCCCCCGCGACCCCAAAGGAAATAAGCGGTACAAAATGGATGGATGGATGGACAATGAACTGAATAGACAAGAAAGTCCCCCAACTGTATCTCAGTATTTTGTTTTGTCACGTGCTGTGACATTTTAGAATCAAAGCCTGAACATGGCACCGTTACCACCATCAACTTCCACCAACAATATTAAATATGTGATTTGTTTGGATTTTTGTTTCTCAAAGAAAATTAGAAGCATCTCCTTAACCACCCAACTCCACTTTTGAGTCCAGTTACAGATGTAAGTTACTGACTTTGGGCCATGTTGCGTTTGACTGCATTTCTCATCAATAATTATGGTTGAATTATTGCAAAAGACAAAGAAAAAGCATTCACACTGCAATAAACCACCCCCACAAAAGCTCATTTAATCTATAGTGTGTTCAATCTCTCACCATGAATGCGCAGAAATGAGTACTGCAGTTAACATTTAGCTACAGCTTGGAAAGTAATTATAATAAGCCGCGTTCATGATAAAGGTTACCTTTCACCACTCTTATAGAAATATATAGACTCAGACTGTTTGTGTGCGAACAAAATGTTGTGAAAGTACTGTGATCGCCGCTACCTGACCAAACGGGTCATGTCCCGTTTTGCCTTTGTTGTTGTTTTTCCTGTGTCTGATGGTGTATTTCTCTTTCAGCATACACCCTGGACAAGTCGTCTCCTCATAAACTGTCATATGAAGGCAGCAAAGCCAAACATCAATTTGTGAGGTATTTATATTATTAAAAGTTATATCCTTTTATTGAGAAACAGCATTTTCCAGACTGATGTAAACATGTCTACTGTGGAGGACATTGCTTCTCAGAAAGTAAAAGTTCAAAGACACTCAAATGAACAACATTATTGTTTTACACTAGATGTTTACATTGTCGCTTAAAAAACATGCAACTGTAAGCTTTTTTTTAAGATTTGCTGGAGACAGTGGATGCTCCTGCGCAATATTTTGCACTCAAAGGTGCCATATGTAGTAATTTAATGTCAAGTCATCATTAAATAGCCCTGATGTGTCAAAAGGAATTAATAAATCATGTTCTTTTTGAATACCTTTATCACTGATAAAGGTAGTTCAGCCAGGATATGCTCATTTCAAAATTAGATTTACAGCCCCGAAATCTTGTTATTGTTTTCATTTTGATGCCCCGCCCTCCACCGTTCGACCAATTAGAAAGTCCGTGAGTGTATCAAATGCAGGTTGCCAGACCTCTTCGTCTAGCTACTGCCACTGGTAAAGTTACTAAACATGTCAGACCTTAGTAAAACTTAAAGGCGTCGTTACAATTCTCAAATTATTCATGACAAGGCAGGAACAAAACTATTTGTATAGGGGATGCCTTTGAAAGATGGAGACAATTGAAGGTGGAGAAGATTTGTTCATCTGATGCCAAACTTGCTCATTTCCTCCTTGATAGTTAAGTAAGGCATTCACGTTTTCTTTTTACTTGTAATAAATGGCACTTGAACTTTTGTATGTAAACAATACTGTACCATACAGTGTATGACCTTGAAAGTATGTTCGTGCAACGAATGCTTAGCATACTGGCCCGGTCAATGACACATCAACATATAGGCTAACGGGGGAAAAATATGCCCGTTAGCCTGTATGTTGATGTGTCATCCAACTGACAGTGCAAAGTATATATTCAACAAATAAAACCTATGTGGATATGGGTAGTGTCAGTGGCTATTTCGTTCTCATAATGCTGATACACTAAGGAAATGGGTTGCAATATAGCATGGCAAATTGCGGTTTCTGGTACTGTATGTGCATCAAACACATGTGGGGTGGTATTTACTTGTCATAATATAATGCATTACATGTAGTGATATTCTACTTGGTGTATTGACATGGTAGTAGGCTATATGATTTATGTGTAACGTGGTTTTTGCGTAACGTGGGATTGCTCACAGAATTGCACTCTGCACTGAAAGATGGTTATGTGCGTACATGGAAGAGAATGTAGTGCGTCAGGTTGGATGCAACATGGAGTTATGCCGAACTAAATGTGGCAGGAATTTTACTGTTGGCCTTGGCTTGCCATCAAAGAAGGCCTATGCAATATATATCATTATATATAATTATTTCGATGGTGGTCCATGCGGTCAAACCAGACAGTTTAGCAGGGCAACGCCAACAATCTGTCCCAACTCCCGATTAAAATATTGCTGCGTAACTTTACAAATACCTTTGGCTTATCGACCTTAGTAAAATGTGGCATAATTACTTAGTAAACCATCTTGCAAGAAGCATAAACAAGAGAAACCTACAGCGTAGGACTCGTCGATCGCCATTTTTTTAAAGTTCCTTGGAGTAAGATTCGGATTCGGCTGCGTATCTGGCAACCTCAGTCATGGAAAGTGGGAGGGCACTACAGAATTTTAACCATGATTGCAGTACCATTTCTGGCCACATTACTACATATGGCACCTTTAAAAATGTATGTCTGTTGCAATAAATTTGATTAGAACATTTTAGCATTATGTTTGTGTTCAATTACAGTAAGTGTGTTCTTCCTAGGGCTGGGCGATACATCAGTATACTCAATATATGCACGGGGTCCATCGTCTGGCGGTGGTTTGGCTTCAAGTGGGAAGATGTTGAACAAGTATGAGGCAAAACCGCTGTTACAAAAAGTAGCACCACTGCTAATTCGTAGCATCATTTGAAAAGTCACCCGCCACAGAATGAAGAGTTCTTGAAACTCTGCATGTCAACATCTCCGTTCGGTGCCATACCCACAAAATGCAGAAGAAACCATTTCCAGATCAACACCATATGAAAAAAATTAGCCAACAACAGAAGGAGATAATGTCTGCAGGAACCTATCACATAGCGAAGGACATAAACCATTTGATTTCCTACTATGCAGCTCATTTTTATTTGACAGTTATTGAAATATCTTGTGTGACATCATGCACCAAAGTGCACTTTATTTGTTTTTAAATATGTAACTTTTTACAGCGTTCTGTACAGAAAGTGTGCTTCAATTTAGTGTTATTTTGATATGTCATCTTAGTGACATCATGCACAAAAGTGCACTAATAGCTTGTTTTGAAATGTCTCTGAAACTCTTGCACGTTCTGTTTTGAAATGACATGAATGTTTGTGCCACTGCTTAATAACTGTATAATAAATACAGTATTGGTAAATTGACTTAATTGTGGTTTCCCTCTCTGCATGCAGGTTTAAAATGAGCATATAATAATGCAGTATGAACAAGAATGTTTTAATATAGACACATAGAATCATCATACTGGAGTGATTATATGCATCAGGTGTTAATTCAAGGTTAAGGCAAAATATCGAGTATCGTGACATGGCTCAAAAATATCGAGATATTTTAAAAAAGCCATATCCTCCAACCCTAGTTTATCCTAAACATTCATGACATTTCATTTTGTAAACTATGCATTACATTTGTTATAGTAAAGGCCTTTTTCATCTTGTGGCCTTAATACCATGATAATATCGTACCCTGAGATTTGATACCTTTACATCCCTATGACATACCAATGCCATGTCAAACTATGACAGTTGTTGGGACAAATAATTGACACAGAAGGAAGGAGAAACAGGTATAGAATGCTCTCTGATCAGTAATCAGAAGCAGATGAGCCCCCTGATCACTGATCAGAGGCAGGTGAATCCGAACAGTGCCCCGAGCAAACAGAGGAAGCGCTGAAACAGAAATAAACCCTTAGGCACAGGAAAAACCACAACAAGGGTAAAACAGGACAGGTCATGATAACAACTGCAGTAAAAATATGATGTGCAAATACCGTTTGTATATCATATTATGTTATGTTTGAAAATAACTTTTGTCCTAATCAAAATATGATGTGATCATATTTTGAGTACTTTACACAAATACTTTTTTACAACTATTTGAGATGAACAGATTATCATAGTTTGCGAGTCTTAACCCCTTAAAAGGCCAGTACGTTTACATTGCGCCACAACCTACATTTAATTTGTTTGTTGTTATTATTATCATAATCATTACCATTTTAGAACAATGATTGATAGAAATAGTTAATTTCATGCATTGACATATTTTTGACAATGCAAAAAAAATATTAAAAGGTTATAACGACAAAAACTGTAATCTTCGACGGAGACTGCTAGAAATATGTGATACATTAATATTTTTGCCTCTTTAAAGGGTTCAATATTTTAAAATGACAATTGTAAAGCACGGTACACAAAATATTTGTTACAGGTGGGGATTTCAGCATTTAAAAAAGCCAGAATGTTCACATGCTTTAGTTACTCTAGTTACTGAGATAACTAGAAAACACTCGGCCAGGCTCTCCCGCCCGATAGTAAATAATTGTTTTTTGAAAATCCTGAATCCAGACTGGGATCTGCATCACCCCGAAAATCTAATCACTTGTTCAATATTCCATTTGTGAGTTACTGTATGTTGCAAACTATAAACATACAGAGAGACAGAAAAACCCCAGCAATAAATAATTGAATAATAAATAAAGTTGCCATGTCCGTGCATGTTTGTTTTGTTCGTCTGTCGCTTCCAAGAGGGTTCACTCTCTGCATCGATCTCAGCCCTTTCCCGTGTTTTTCCTATAGTAGAATAGAATAAACAGAGAGAACCCGCTTGTCAGTTATCCACTCTCTGTGTCTCTGCGGGGGAAGGCAGGGCCGCTGGCATACAAAAGCAGACGTTGAGCCTGGTCACATAAACGTAATGTAACAGTAAAAACGACCTGGGCCCAAAATCGAATCACCTGTTTCTTATTCCATTCCGGACCTCTCCTGAAGGTTTCATGAAAACCCACCTATTAATCCACCCATGACTTCTTGCGTTATGTTGGTAACTAACTAACATACACATACACTTATATCAGTTGCAAGGCAGTCTTGCGGACAATGGTTTGAAACTGGAACTGGGTTAGAAGCTACTTAACCAACAGGCAGCAATACGTGAAGATAGGCGAATATACTTACACAAAGCTGAAAATATTTTGTGGCATACCTCAGGGATCAATACTCGGACCAAAATTGTTCAATCTCTATATCAATTACATTTTGTCTTGGTTTAACTCTTATCTTACTGACAGGGTGCAGTGCGTCTCCCATAACAATGTGACTTCGGACTACGTTAAGGTAACGTGTGGAGTTCCCCAGGGTTCGGTCCTTGGCCCTGCACTCTTCAGCATCTACATGCTGCCGCTAGGTGACATCATACGCAAATACGGTATTAGCTTTCACTGTTATGCTAATGACACCCAACTCTACATGCCCCTAAAGCTGACCAACACGCCGGATTGTAGTCAGCTGGAGGCGTGTCTTAATGAAATTAAACAATGGATGTCCGCTAACTTTTTGCAACTCAACGCCAAAAAAACAGAAATGCTGATTATCGGTCCTGCTAGACACCGACCTCTATTTAATGATACAACTCTAACATTTGACAACCAAACAATTAAACAAGGCAACACGGTAAAGAATCTGGGTGTTATCTTCGACCCAACTCTCTCCTTTGAGTCACACATTAAAAGCGTTACTAAAACGGCCTTCTTTCATCTCCGTAATATCGCTAAAATTCGCTCCATTCTGTCCACTATAGACGCTGAGATTATTATCCATGCGTTTGTTACATCTCGTCTCGATTACTGTAACGTACTATTTTCGAGTCTCCCCATGTCTAGCATTAAAAGATTACAGTTGGTACAAAATGCGGCTGCTAGACTTTTGACAAGAACAAGAAAGTTTGATCACATTACGCCTGTACTGGCTCACCTGCACTGGCTTCCTGTGCACTTAAGATGTGACTTTAAGGTTTTACTACTTACGTATAAAATACTACACGGTCTAGCTCCATCCTATCTTGCCGATTGTATTGTACCATATGTCCCGGCAAGAAATCTGTGTTCAAAGGACTCCGGCTTATTAGTGATTCCCAAAGCCCAAAAAAAGTCTGAGGGCTATAGAGCGTTTTCATTTCGGGCTCCAGTACTCTGGAATGCCCTCCCGGTAAAAGTTCGAGATGCCACCTCAGTAGAAGCATTTAAGTCTCACCTTAAAACTCATTTGTATACTCTAGCCTTTAAATAGACTCCCTTTTTCGACCAGTTGATCTGCCGTTTCTTTTCTTTTTCTCCTATGTCCCACTCTCCCTTGTGGAGGGGGTCCGGTCCGATCCGGTGGCCATGTACTGCTTGCCTGTGTATCGGCTGGGGACATCTCTGCGCTGCTGATCCGCCTCCGCTTGGGATGTTTTCCTGCTGGCTCCGCTGTGAACGGGACTCTCGCTGCTGTGTTGGATCCGCTTTGGACTGGACTCTCGCGACTGTGTTGGATCCATTATGGATTGAACTTTCACAGTATCATGTTAGACCCGCTCGACATCCATTGCTTTCCTCCTCTCCAAGGTTCTCATAGTCATCATTGTCACCGACGTCCCACTGGGTGTGAGTTTTCCTTGCCCTTATGTGGGCCTACCGAGGATGTCGTACTGGTTTGTGCAGCCCTTTGAGACACTAGTGATTTAGGGCTATATAAGTAAACATTGATTGATTGATTGATTTGTAAAGTTACAAAGGACTAAAAGTTAGTATTATTTGCAGATGATACAACTGCATTTTATTCAGGAGAGAACACAGAGAAGCTAATACAAATAATAACAGAAGAAATAAACAAGTTAAAAAGATTGTTTGACAAAAACAGACTATCGTTGAATCTCATTAAAACTAAAATAATGCTATTTGGTAACAGTAGTAGAGAAAGTCAAACACAAATACAAATAGATGCAGTAAATATTGCGAGGGTGTAACAATAGATAAGATGAATTGGAAATCTCATTTAAAAAATACAACATAAAGTAGCAAGAAACACGTCAATAATGAATAGAGCAAAACATGTTCTAGACCAAAAATCACTTTATATTCTCTACTGCTCGCCAGTGTTACCATATTTGAGTTATTGTGAAGAAATATGGGGAAACAACTACAT
Organism: Nerophis ophidion; assembly: GCF_033978795.1. Taxonomy (NCBI): domain Eukaryota; kingdom Metazoa; phylum Chordata; class Actinopteri; order Syngnathiformes; family Syngnathidae; genus Nerophis; species Nerophis ophidion. The sequence continues at coordinate 18,078,122 of NC_084619.1, forward strand.
ATGTGCGCTTCATTCTCTAACTGTGTTACAAAAAAGATCAGTTATAATAATACATAATGTTGGATATAGAGAAGATACAAACCCTTTTTTTTTTTAAATCACAATAATCAAAATTCAACGATTTGGTGCATTTGCAAACAGCTAAAATGATGTATAAAGCAAACTATAACTTTATAACTTTCCACCCAAGAATGTACAACAATTCTTCTCAACAAACGAGAACAAATATAACCTTAGAGGAAAATCCAATTTAAAACATGTGTACACTCGTACAACACTTAAAACATTAAGCATATCTGTATGTGGAATTAAATTACGGAATGGATTAACCAAACAAATCAAACAAAGCACCAATATGATTCAGTTTAAGAGACTGTACAAACTACAATTGTGCACAAAGTACACAGAACAAGAATTATGATGTACATTTTAAAACTTTTTTTTCCTTTAGTTATTTTATTGCGACAAAGATTATTTATGTATTTAATATTTGTTTGCTTACTATGGTATATTATTTATTTATTTGTTCACTGTTCTGTTACAGAGAACAAGGAAATTGGATAAAATTGCTAATGTATGATTATAGCTGAGATAGGCGCCAGCGCCCCCCGCGACCCCAAAAGGGAATAAGCGGTAGAAAATGGATGGATGGCTGGATGGATGAAAAGTGGTAAGCTCTGCTTCATCCTATTCCCTTTTGGACGTGCTCTAATGAAACCACTGGAAATATATGATGCATTACATTGTATCGTATGCATGTTCGAAATAAACTGAAACTGAACTGAACTGAACGGAAAACTTTGCTGCATGCTTTGACTGGGGAAAAGAAGTGCTATCTTGTAGACAAATATATATATACATATAAAACTATATTTTAGTTTATTTTTAAATAAAAATAAAGGATCAATTGTTTTCAATGGGCCAGTCATTCTTGTTAGGAACAAAGGTGGCTTTGCTATTTTAAGATAATTTAAGGAAAAAGAGATTCCAATCAAAATTTCGTCATCTGGCAAAAGTAACTTGTGTTTATTCAACACAGCCAAAATGGTGTGAAAATTAAAATAGTGAATGGCACAAAACAATTCTAGTCTCTCATGCATGTTCCCAAGAAACAAGCAGATGCTTAAATGGCTGCTGTTTAATGAGATACACTGAACAGTTTGTAAAACAGGACATTCACCACTATTGTCTTGCAACTCCCTCCTGCAAGATCTCCTCTGGGACTTCCCTCCAAGTTCCTGTGGTTGGTTGCCATGGCAACAACAGAGCACAGGAGGCTATTTGTTTAGTTTCGACTTTCATCTCTAAAACCATACCAATATCCATAAAGGACAGGTACTTTTCTAAATGACGGCTGCTCGACAGTCATTGTTGTTTGTCCGTCCACCTGCTTCTTAAATTTGCTTTTGAGTGTGTTCACACACTTCACATGGACTATTTTCAGTTTCTATTATTCTGGACCTGCTCTTCTTTCATCTAAGGTACATTAGCATCATGCATTGCTAATACATAATTAATTTGAAAAAAATAACAATAATTCAGCAAAAAGGCCAACCTGTAGTACATGTATTCCTGCAACATAAAAGGATGACCATGGAAATAACTCTTTGGCAAGTGGTAGCTGTTTGGGAGGGACTTGTCTGACATCTGGTGGTCATTATGTGAACTGAAGACATAAAATGACTAAAACTTGTCAGGACTAGTAAACCAAATGAAAAATGTAAAAATAAAAACACACAAACAACATTCACTCAGACACTCTAATGTAACCACATTGAATAAACAAATAACTATTAGGAAAAAAAGGATAAGAAGATGTGTAACTCTCCGTCAGTGATAAATAATGATCCCAGACACATTTTGGGATATTGAAACCAATCACAAGTGAGAATACAAAGTAAGGCTGAGCGATATGGCCTTTTATTAATATCTCGATATGTGTAGGCCATGTCACGATACACGATATATATCTCGATATTTTTGCCTTAGCCTTGAATGAACACGTGATACATATAATCACAGCAGTATGATGATTCTATGTGTCTACATTAAAAAAAATTTGTTCATACTGCATTATAAACTTTCATGCAGAGAGGGAAATCACAACTCAAAGTGTATTTATTAAAAAGTTATTGAGCAGCGACACAAACATTCATGTCATTTCAAAACAGAAAGTGCAAGATTGTCAGAGACATTTTAAAACAAGCTATTAGTGCAATTTTGTGCATGATGTCACTAAGATGGCATATCAAAACAACACTACAATAGTTTAAAACAAATAAAGGGCACTTTTGTGTATGATGTCACACAAGATATTTCAAGAACTGTCGAATAAAAATTAGCTGCATAATAGAAAATCAAATTGTGTACGTCCTTCGCAATGTGGTAGGTTCTTGCGGACGTTATCTCCTGTTTTTGACTATTTTTTTCACACGGTGTTGATGTGGAAATTGGGTTAGCGCATTTTGTAGGTGTGGCACCGGCCGAGATGTTGACAAGCACTCTTCATTCTGTAGAGGGTGACTTTTCAAATGATGCAACAAATTAGTTGTGCTGGTACTTTTTGTAGCAAGGCTTTTGCCGCATTCTTGACATGTTGTCTGTTCAACATCTTCCCGCTTGAAGCCAAACCACCACCAAACGATGGACCCCGTGAGGTTTTTCTTGGGAATTAATTTCTTCTTCCTCCATTTGTTACCAGATTCGCACCTTCTCTCTCTCGTATTACCACTCGCACTGCTCCGTTTGCACCTGCCACAGAAGTTAGCTGCCACGTCTAACTTTACCTATGGTACATTCCTCTCTGCTTGGCGAGGGCGTATGACGTTGCCCACGCGACAGTATGTGACGTATGTAAGAAAGTGCGCTTCTTTTTTCTCTTTGTGAGAAGGAGAGACAAGAAAGGGATAAAAGCCTGCAGTGTAATGCTCACAGCTATAAGCAACTGCGTAAGAACGTATACTCGAATATCACGATAAAGTCATTTTCTACATTGCAAAGAGACAAACCCGCGATATATCGAGTGTACGCCCAGTCCTAATACAAAGGAGGCCACCTTAGGTTCCACATTTTTGTACAAAGCCCGTTTCCATATGAGTTGGGAAATTCTGTTGGATGTAAATATAAACGGAATACAATGATTTGCAAATCCTTTTAACCCATATTCAGTTGAATGCACTACAAAGAGAAGATATTTGATGTTCAAACTCATAAACATTATATTTTTTTGCAAACAGTAATTAACTTAGAATTTCATAGCTGCAACACGTGCCAAAGTAATTGGGAAAGGGCATGTTCACCACTGTTCCATCACCTTTTCTTTTAACAACACTCAATAAACATTTGGGAACTGAGGAAACTAATTGTTGAGGCTTTGAAAGTGGAATTATTTCCCATTCTTGTTTTATGTAGAGCTTTAGTCGTTAAACAGTCCGGGGTCTCCGCTGTCGTATTTTACGCTTCATAATGCGCCACACATTTTCGATGGGAGACAGGTCTGGACTGCAGGCGGGACAGGAAAGTACCCGCACTCTTTTACTACGAAACCACGTTGTAACACGTGGCTTGGCATAGTCTTGCTGAAATAAGCAGGGGCGTCCATGGTAACATTGCTTGTATGACAACATATGTTGCTCCAAAACCTGTATGGACCATTCAGCATTAATGGTGCCTTCACAGATGTGTAAGTTACCCATACCTTGGGCACTAATACACCCCCATACCATCACAGATGCTGGCTTTTGAACTTTGCGCCTATAACAATCCGGATGGTTATTTTCCTCTTTGTTCCGGAGGACACCACATCCACAGTTTCCAAATATAATTTGAAATGTGGACTCGTCAGACCACAGAACACTTTTCCACTTTGCATCAGTCAATCGTAGATGAGCTCAGGCCCAGTGAAGCCAGCGGCGTTCCTTGGTGTTTTTGATAAATGGGTTTTGCTTTGCATATTAAAGTTTTAACTTGCACTTACAGATGTAGCAACCAACTGTAGTTACTGACACTGGTTTTATGAAGTTTTCCTGAGCCCACGTGGTGTTATCCTTTACACACTGCTGTCGGTGTTTGATGCAGTACCGCCTGAGGGATCAACGGTCCGTAATATCATCGCTTACGTGCAGTGATTTCTCCAGATTCTCTGAACCTTTTGATGATTTTACGGACCGTAGATGGTAAAATCCCTTAATTCCTTGCAATAGCTTGTTAAGAAATGTTGTTCTAAAACTGTTCAACAATTTGCTTACAAATTGGTGACTCTCGCCCCATCCTTGTTTGGGAATTACTTAGCATTTCATGGAAGCTGCTTTTAAACCCAATCATGGCACCCACCTGTTCCCAATTAGCCTGCACACCTGTGGGATGTTTATCAGTTTGAACATCAAATATGTTGTTTTTGTAGCATATTCAACTGAATATGGGTTGAAAATGATTTGCAAATCATTGCATTCCGTTTATATTTACATCTAACACAATTTCCCAACTCATATGGAAACGGGGTTTGTAGTATGCAGTTTGACATATTCTATGAGGACACAATCAGGTGTTGGTTTGATTTATATTTGTATCCAACAATTTGCAGTATTTTCTTTCCTCATATAAGAGTTGGATGTATAAATGTATCTTCAATCTCCCTTATCAAGAAATTATACCCTACTTGGTTCAATTTAAATGGTGACATTGAAAAATCACCATACTCCCTCCCCAGTGTTCATTTTTGAAGAAAAGATGTATCTCAATGCTTCGTTTTGTCTACCAGCTGGTTGCTAGTTAACATGTTAGTTGAACTAAAGATGGACGACGCACCAAGTAAAGCGATAGGAAGGTGATTCATTGAGAGTGGATGCTGCCGCCAGACAAGCGTGTAAGTATATGATGGAGCCGTCTCTAGCAGCTTAATCTTATCCATGACAGGTCAGTGTCTTGGTGAAAGCCTACAATCGATGGTCCTTCACCACCAGACTAAATATCATAAGCACCGACATCACTCATCGCCGCGTCACAGTAAACCCCGATTGATTGCAACACTGTCATCCTCTTGGCCTGCACTGCTGGGAGTTCCTCACTTTTAAATAGATCATGTACTTTTCTGCCATGTCTATCTATGATGCTGAATTATAAAAGTCATATTGGTATGTGGCAGTGTGAAGTTGCATAATGAACATGTGCTAATGCATTATATATGGATTTAAATATTAAGCGATCCTAAATTTAAGGCCCTTCCTCTTTTTTGAAAGACTTTTGGAAGAATATTTTAAAGTAAAAAATATGACTTATTGTCTCCAATATTATTTAAATAATAATATGAGGAATATCAAGTGGCAGATGTAATTTAAAATTGTTTCTTATTATTATTCAAGCTGTGCAACAGTTATTTGACGACTTTGCTTTATTGATCTCCGTTATCTTAGAATTGGCATCATAGCGCCATTGTTTTTTGGTATTTTTGCTAACTTGCACAACCTTTGAGACCCTTTTTGAGCGGGCCATTAAAGTGTGTGAGCGACGGGAAGAAAAGCTCCGACTGACATGTTCAAAGTTCTTCCGAAGGTGGGAATTGAAACTCTCTCTGACAGGAGACTCTGCCAGACGGCATCCTCCCCCAACATCGCAGCCAACTCACCACCAGGTGCTGATCGGTAGAAAGCTCCGCCCCTCTCTACACCCGAGTGTCCAAAACATGAGGCAGCAAATCCGATGACACAACTACAAAGTCGATCATGGAACTGCGGGCTAGGGTGTCCTGGTGCCAAGTGCACATATGGACACCCTTATGTTTGAACATGGTGTTTGCTGCTGCCCACTGCTCCCCTCACCTCCCAGGGGGTGATCAAGGGAGATGGGTCAAATGCAGACAATAATTTCGCCACACCTAGTGTGTGTGTGACAATCATTGGTACTTTAAATTTAACTTTAACTTGTTATGGACAATCTTTTATGAGCACAAAAGTCCAATAACAAAACACCACTCGGGTTCAGATCCGGGCGGGAAATAGCGGTGGCTTTGAACAGATTATAAATGTGTGCCGTTTGTTCAACAACATTGCAAAAAAACACAGGTTGGACAGCATCACAGCATGAATGTAGAGGGAAGTGAGTGTTTCCATGGTGAAGCCGTAAAGTAATGATTTAAATACTGTAGGGCGGTCTGCACATCTTTTGCAGATGTTATCAATTGCACACAGTTTTAGTAGACCACATGCAACTAATAGTACATACAATTATATATTTAGCGTGTGGTATTTGGATCTTTGTAGATCAGGTCCATATTGTAATACAGTATCCTACTAAGAACTAATATTTAGGCTTTAGCTATGAAGCAATAACTTTTTCATTATTTTTCATCCATTGATTTCTGAACAAGTGTGAACAAGGGTGCGATAAAGAGCACCTGTTTATTGTTCTCCTATGGACCATGTGACAGCGTCATTGACCCTTTCTCTGTATTTTAGAGGACAGAATACTCAAACATACCCTTGAGTTGCTGGTACTGTAGTTCTCCGCGATTAACACTTTCTCTTTGCCAATCTCTGACAAGCACAACGGCCAATCTTTTCGTACGGTACACTTCATGCCGAATTGATTCCCCCTTCCCTTCCTCTGTCCTCTTGTATGTCATGTCATTGCAGCCTCTTTTCAATTTCTTCCAAGGAAGGACTACTGTTAGTCCATATGTGTCATCATGAGTACCCTCCCTGTGCCGTCATTCAACATCAAGGATGATTGTAGGATCTAGTTAGAACAGGGGTAGGGAACCTATGGCTCTAGAGCCAGATGTGGCTCTTTTGATGACTGCACCTGGCTCTCAGATAAATCTGAGCTGACATTGCTTAACACGATAAGTAATGAATAATTCCGGTAAATATATTAAAAGTTCTTTAACCGCCACCGGTGCGGCAACAAATATGCGATACAGACAAAAAGTGCCCCATTTACACACACATCACAGGAGAGAAAAGGAAGTCGGTAAAATAAGAGCAAATTGCCACAGCTAATTTACTATGGCATAAAAATGTAATTATTGCACATAAGTTGTTTTTTTTAACAACGAAGATATATTTGACTAAAACTACAGACTGAATCCCGACACAGCGATGTGCTGAGCGTTGTTTCTTGCCTCAAAATACGACGTGTCCGTCTCATCCTTGGGCTGCGGAATGAACGGCATTGGCTGGTTCTGCAAGTCCTCCCAGTCGCATCCCTCAAACAGCGGGTGGCACCTCAGTTCTTTGAGTCCTGCTCGTTTAGTTGTGTCCATAGTCAGCAGTTTTTCAATAACTATGTTATTCTGAGGCTACATTTGTAACATTAAAGTTATTAAAAAGAATAAGAGACTTATTATACTCTAAAAATGTTGGTCTTTCTTAAAAATACATGCATATAGATGTATTCAGTGTTAAAAAAAAAAAAGATATCGCTCTCACGGAAATACTTTTAAAAATATTTGGCTTGTATGGCTCTCTCAGCCAAAAAGGTTCCCGACCCCTGGGTTAGAAGATCGTAGTTTGTTATTTGCCAAAAAACTAAGTAGGTGTACTTTATGTCCCTCTTACTTAGCAACTCCAAGGGGGTACTGCACTTTTTGGAGAAGTTTCCCCATCACCAAAAATCCTTATGTTAATCAAAAACACACACTTCTTACCCTTTTTCCGTTTTCCACCAACAGCATTCTTCTTTATAGTCTCCATTATTAATTGAACAAATTGCAAAAGATTCAGCAACGCTGATGTCCAACGGTAGTTATGCAATTAAAGCAGACGACTTTTAGCCATGAGTGGTGCTGGGATAAAATGTCCACTCCAACCAATAACGTCACAAGCCCGCGTCAACATAAGCGTCATCATTCCGCGACGTTTTCAACAGGACACTTCCCGGGAAATTTAAAATTGCAATTTAGTAAACTAAACCGGCCGTATTGACATGTGTTGCAATGTTAAGATTTTATCATCGATATATAAACTATCAGACTGCGTGGTCCGTAGTAGTGGGTTTCAGTAGGCCTTTAAGATGCATGATTTATAATGTAGAAATAACATTTCCTAACTAAAAGGCAATACAGCAGCAGTTTGCAACCGGCAGTTTGCAACCGACATTTTTAGCAGCTCAAGTAAGCTAACAGCTGGTCAGAGATGTAATGCGAGCAAGGTGATGTATCACAGCATCAGAAAAATAGTTCCTCCGTGTTAGCTCCTACAATGACAATATCGCTATAGTTTAAGTAATATGCATGTAAATAGAGCGTTGTTGGCGGTTTTAAATGTACTTCTAGAGCACTATATAGGTGGCGTTGATTGGATCCCCAATACCTAAAGTGTTAGCCGCTTCGTACTAGCAGTTGTTTACAACTTAGGACACACAAAAACGGGAAAGACAATTGCGTTCTTGTCTCATAATGGTATTGTGCATGATGAATTAAAAAAACAGCGCTGTTCCCATTTATTGAGAGGGTGAACTAGAAGTTAAGGTAGGTGGATTATTTCAAATAGTAAATCAATAATCATCAACAAATATTAATTGATCTTGAGAAATGTTCAAGGTAATGCCATCGGTATCAGTAACGGTATTGGTATTGATGAAACGGGCCCCGTATTTACAACATTTGTATTATCACCCACTTTGACTGGATAGATAACTGCAGCAGCAGAAATCCGCCCCAAGCGCACTGGTAAGATTACAATTATAACGTTATATTAAATGTGTTTACTTCTTACCTAAGGAAGACTGATTGACGACCCGACCCAGGTGCAGCAAATGGATTGGAGACAAAAAAATATCGATGAAATGTTACGGCTGGAGTGGTTGCTGAAGAGTTTCAAATTATAAGGCACCAACTCAGGACTCTGTTTATGTTAAACCATTCAGTTGATATAAAAATATGTCCACGGTTCTAAACTCCTGAGGAAGAACACGCCCACAGAGCTCAGACTGAGATGGGGGCCTACATGTATTGATAATGTTGTCCTCAGACATCCCCCCAGAGTTTGTTTCCCCAAACACATCAGCCAGTAAAGTTTTGCAAGCAAAGGCATGCATCTTCGATCGACCACCACAACCTTTTCTTGTGGACAAACACTATAGTATCCAGAGACAACGAGGTGTTTATTCACACACACTTGCCAAGCTTTGAGTCCCCATCCAAGTCTCCCACACTGTCTCTCAAACTCATGCACTCGCGCACACAACAGCCCATCCCTGCGGCTGCTATTGCAGTCCAGCTGGCTCACAAAGACATTTTTTGATGTAAAGCACCAACAAAAAAGAAAAGTTCACATAAAGAGGAAAAACTGGGAGAAGTTGTGCCCGTCGTAAACATATTTTGGAGACATTGTTAAATATAAAAAATGTTTATTTAGAATTTAAATCATTGCTGCCCAGTTTTCCTAGGTAATTTATGTTTCTATGTGCAATGGCTGCTTTAGATATGGGCCACATGGGCAATCGCTCAGGGAAGCATTCTCTAGGGCAGTGTTTTTTTTTAACCACTGTGCCGCGGCACACTAGTGTACCGTGAGATATTGTCTGGTGTGCCGTGGGAGATTATGTAATTTCACCTAATTGGGTTAAAAATAATTTTTGCAAACTAGTAATTATAATCTGCAAAAAATGTGCCATTGTTGAGTGTCTGTGCTGTCTAGATTAGGTTAGATAGTACTTCATTTATTCCTTCAGGAAAATTTAAATTTTCAGCACAATCCCATTCAAGAACAGACAAACATTACAGGGAGACAGAACATGATCGCTGACGGGTCTGCCGGCTTCCAGCGCCCCTTACAAAAAAGGTGAGATACAGGTAAACAAGTGGGGGAATGGGAGAAAAAAATTAAAGATTAAAATCAAATAAAAAAATCAATCTGAGCCTGGGCCTCTGGAGAGGGGGTTCAGACTGAGGCCAAGGGGAAAAAAAACAACTCATAGCCATAGTACACATCCCTCTTACATGTGTGTAGGAGGGAAACATCAAAGAAAACAAAAGACATTAAAGACATTAGAAGAGCAGAGCTGATGCAACCAGCCACTTCTACATACAGCAATGAATAAAAACTAAAAGAAACATATCCACTGTGGTGGCCTCTGCGGTGTTCCACGCCATCGTCTGCTGGGGTGGAGGGAGCATGGCCAGAGACAGGAGCAGACCCAACAAAGCAACCAAGAGAGCCGACTCCACTCTCGGTTGCCAACCAACTATCGGCCAGTGTCCAGTCCGCATGGATGAGCGAGGATACGTCCAAAGAGACTGAGGTGTCCGACAACTGCTCACCCAGCCAAGACACCGTGAAGATTATCCGTCCCGGCGCTCGAGTTATTTGGACAATAGGGGCGCATATAAGGGTTAGTGTTAGGGTTACTAATAAGCAATAATTCGGAGGTTATTGAGGAAAGACTCTTAGTCAATGGCTTACTAGTTGTATAATAAGGCCATGCAGAATAAGGCATTAATAAGTACTTTAATGATGACTAATTGAGAGTCAATATGTTACTAATTTGCATGTTAATAAACAACTAATTGATATTTGAATATGTGTCCCCCATACTAAAGTATTACCATATTTATGTATGAATTCAGGTATCAACCTCATACCAAGTAAATACAGATTTGATACCGATACTGTTCACTTGAAAATTGCCAAACTCACTTAATGTTTTAGTGAATATGCATTCAATGTATTGATCGCTATACATCCATCCATTTTCTACCGCTTATTCCCTTTCGGGGTCGCGGGGGGCGCTGGCGCCTATCTCAGCTACAATCAGGCGGAAGGCGGGGTACACCCTGGACAAGTCGCCACCTCATCGCAGGGCCAACACAGATAGACAGACAACATTCACACTCACATTCACACACTAGGGCCTATTTAGTGTTGCCAATCAACCTATGTATTGATCGCTATTACAATCAAAATAAAACACAGGACAAATCTTTCAGGCAAACAAAAAAAAAATATGTTACAAATTTGTGAACAATTTAAAAATATGTAATATTTTTTATTGTAAAATATTGTGAAATATAAACACAATTATATAATTAATAATATATGTAAATAATATACAGTATATAAATATAATTATTGTATTAATATAAATATTGTATATAAAATAATATAAAATCATATTTTCCTTATTCTCTTTCATTAAGTACAATTGTTTGAGCAAAATAAGTAAACAAAACCAAAAACTGCTTTGGTTCTCATTGGCTTTTTTGCCTCCAAAGACCTCCTGTGTCTAATAACTTGCTCCTTGAGTTTGTAAATAATACAACAATATCATTATAACTATGAATCAACATTGTAAAAATATCAACAGCACAGCAAAAACACATATCTGTTAAAAAAAAATTCATCCCAGTAGTTTACACTGTGATTCATTATTACACAGCTGTTCGTACTGGTATTTTTTTTACTGTATTTTTCAAATGTTAATTATTGTTTGTCGTGTATTTTAACTGCACTTAACAGGGTAGCCACCTGTAATTTCATCATGTTTTCCTGTTTGATGACAATAAAGCTTTCTATTCTATTCTAATACTATCTATCAACATTTGAACTGCTCTGCACACCCTCTGTTAACTATTAGCTAATTAGCAAATTTTGAGCAGGCACTTGCCGGACAGCTAAACCACTGATTAAGTCACAAATTGACTCAAGTCAGAAAAAAATAAATAGTGTAATTAAGTTTGTTTTTTTTAAGGAGAGCACAGCTTTCTTCTATGTGCAAATGCATCCTTTTTAATCTATCATTATTGTTAGTGTGCATTAGATACAAAATGGAGGTGGGTTCTGATAGATGGATGGATGGATGGATGGATGGATGGAGGGAGGGAGGGAGGGAGGGAGGGAGGGAGGGATGGATGGATGGATGGATGGATGGATGGATGGATGGATGGATGGATGGATGGATGGATGGATGGATGGATGGATGGATAGATGGATAGATAGATAGATGGATAGATAGATAGATAGATAGATAGATAGATAGATAGATAGATAGATAGATAGATAGATAGATAGATAGATAGATAGATAGATAGATAGATAGATAGATAGATAGATAGATAGATAGATAGATAGTACTTTATTTGCCAACTGGATTTGTGTCATGTCCAGTGGTGAAAGTGTTAAAGTACTAAATATCTCAAAGACTTGTGAATTCCTAATCCAATAAACTATCGAGAAGCTTTGCCATCTGTTTATGTAAATTGTGACACATTTATTGGTGTATATATTGTAATGTTTGTCTGATCTTGAATGGGATTGTGCTGAAAATTGTAATTTTCCTGAAGGAACTCTCCTGACGGAATAAATAAAGTACTATCTAATCTAATCTAATCTAATATATTTAAAGGTGCCATATGTCATGTCAAGTCATCATTAAATGGCCGTTATATGTCAAAAGGCATTAATAAATCATGTTCTTTTCGAATACCTCTATAACTGATAACGGTAGTTCAGCCGGGATATGCTCATTTAAAAATTAGATTTACAGCCCCAAAATCTTGTTAGTGTTTTTATTTTGATGCCCGGCCCTCCACCGTCTGACCAATTAGAAAGTCCGTGAGTGTGTCACATCCAGGCTACCAGTTACGCACTGCCACTTTCATCGAGCTACCGCCACTGGTAAAGTTACTAATCATGTCAGACCTTAGTAAATCTAAAAGGCATCGTTACGATTCTGTACTTATTCATGACAAAGCCAGGAACAAAACGAGGATTTGCATCGGGGATGCCTTTGAAAGACGAAGACGATGGAATGCGGAGAATATTTTTTCATCTGTCGCCAAATTTGCTAATTTCCTCTTTGGTAAGTAAGTAAGGCATTTACATGTTCTTATTACTTGTAATAAATTGAAATGGACATTTCATATGTAAGCTATATTGTCCAATACAGTCTATGATCTTGTCTAACAAATCTAGTATGTCCGTGCAATGAAATGCTAAGCATACTAGCCCAGTCAATGACACATCGACGTATAGACTAACGGGGGAAATATATGCCTGTTAGTCTATGTCGATGTGTCATTCAACTGACAGGGCAAATTATATTTTCGACAAATAAAACCTATGTGGATATGGGTAGTGTCAGTGCCTATTTTGTTCTCAATATGCTATTACGCTGAGGAAATGGGTTCCAACATTAACACGGCTGTCATAACAATGTGAAAAAAAAATCCTCATTTGTGTTTGTGGACTACATGTACCAAGTTATATGGCAATTACAAACGTGTGAAACAGTAGCCTAGAGGCATACCTTGGTAAAATGTCTCCTCTTTAGTTTTGGGCGTACATTAGGCTGCTAAGCATGCTGTAGTTATATTTACCAGTATATCCATTGCTAGCGTTGATTGTAGTTCGTTTTAGTTTTAGTTTTCTGACAATAACCATCCATCCATCCATTTCCTACCGCTTATTCCCTTTCGGGGTCGCGGGGGGCGCTAGTGCCTATCTCAGCTACAATCGGGCGGAAGGCGGGGTACACCCTGGACAAGTCGCCACCTCATCGTAGGGCCTGACAATAACCAAATGAATATTATTTGTTGTGATATTGTACGCAGGCGTGATGTACTTCTTCCTGAAAATAGCCTAATTTCTGTGTAAAATGGAGTAGCTCAGTCGATTGAGCTGGATTCGGCTGCGTATCTGACAACCTCAGTCAGGGAGAAGGGAGGGGCCTACAGAATTTTGACCATAATTGCAGTAACATTTCTGGCCACGATATTACATATGAGTCCTTTAATATTCTTTACAAATTATGCTGACTTAAGTGACAGAGCGATGATATTTAAAATATAGAAAGTACTGTATGCTTCACATTCACTGGATATAAGTTGTGTGGACAGTGTGTGTTTGTGTTGAAATTGTAGTGCATCCACGCCACTATCTGTGCTCAGAACCACACGGCTCTGGTTAAATCTCCTTGGCTTGTCCCTTTTTTTTTTCTTTTTTTTTCACTTGATAAGCACTCCTGTGCTGCCCTTGGGTGTTGCGCCTTGATGCCATTCCAACTTACAAAAGGAGTTATTACGCTTGTCATAAAGTTTCAATGTACAAACCCCGTTTCCATATGAGTTGGGAAATTGTGTTAGATGTAAATATAAATGGAATACAATTATTTGCAAATTATTTTCAACCCATATTCAATTGAATGTACTACAAAGACAAGACGTTTAATGTTCAAACTCATAAACCTTTTTTTTTTTTGCAAATAATAATTAACTTAGAATTTCATGGCTGCAACATGTGCCAAAGTAGTTGGGAAAGGGCATGTTCACCACTGTTACATCACATTTTCTTTTAGCAACACTCAATAAATGTTTGGGAACTGAGGAAACTAATTGTTGAAACTTTGAAAGTGGAATTATTTACCATTCTTGCTTGATGTACAGCTTAAGTTGTTCAACACTCCAGGGTCTTGTCGTATTTTACGCTTCATAATGCGCCACACATTTTCGATGGGAGACGGGTCTGGACTGCAGGCGGGCCAGGAAAGTACCCGCACTCTTTTACTACAAAGCCACACTGTTGTAACACGTGGCTTGGCATTGTTTTGCTGAAATAAGCAGGGGCGTCCATGATAATGTTGCTTGGATGAGAACATGTTTTGCTCCAAAACCTGTATGGACCATTCAGCATTAATGGTGCCTTCACAGATGTGTAAGTTACCCATGCCTTGGGCACTAATGCACCCCCATACCATCACAGGTGCTGGCTTTTGAACTTTGCGCCTATAACAATCCGGATGGTTATTTTCCTCTTTGTTTCGGAGGACACCACGGCCACAGTTTCTAAATATAATTTGAAATGTGGACTCGTCAGACCACAGAACACTTTTGCACTTTGCATCAGTCCATCTTAGATGAGCTCGGGCCCAGCGAAGCCGGCGGCGTTCCTCGGTGTTGTTGATAAATTGCATTTGCTCTGCATAGTAGAGTTTTAACTTGCATTTACAGATGTAGCGACCAACTGTAGTTACTGACGGTGGTTTCATGAAGTATTCCTGAGTCCATGTGGTGATATCCTTTACACACGGATGTCAATTTTTGATGCAGTACCGCCTGAGGGATCAAAGGTCCGTAATTTAATCGCTTACGTGCAGTGATTTCTCCAGATTCTCTGAACCTTTTGATAAGTTTACAGATCGTAGATGGTAAAATCCCTAAATTCCAAGCAATAGCTCGTTGAGAAATGTTGTTCTAAAACTGTTCGACAATTTGTTTACAAATTGGTGACCCTCGCCCCATCCTTGTTTGTGAATTACTTAGCATTTCATGGAAGCTGCTTTTATACCCAATCATGGCACCCACCTGTTCCCAATTAGCCTGCACACCGTGGGATGTTCCAAATGTGTGTTTGATGAGCATTCCTCAACTTTATCAGTATTTATTTCCACCTTTCCCAACTTCTTTGTCACGTGTTGCTGGCATCAAATTCTAAAGTTAATAATTATTTGCACCAAAAAAAACGTCTATCAGTTTTAACATCAAATATGTTGTCTTTGTAGCATATTCAACTGAATATGGGTTGAAAATTATTTGCAAATCATTGCATCCCGTTTATATTTACATCTAGTGCAATTTCCCAACTCATATGGAAACGGGGTTTGTAAATACCTGTGAAGTGAAAACCATTTCAGGTAACTACCTCTTTGAGCTCATCAAGAGAATGCTAATAGTGTGCAAAGCAGTAATCAGAGCAAAGGGTGGCTATTTTGAAGGAACTAGAATATAAAACATGAATTCAGTTATTTCACTTTTTTTTTGTTAAGTACATAACTCCACGTGTGTTCATTCGTAGTTGTGATGCCTTCAGTGACAATCTACAATGTAAATAGTCACAATAATAAAGAAAATGCATTGAATGAGAAGGTGTGTCCAAACATTTGGCCTTACTGTACATCCTGAATTTCGACAGCAAAAAAAGCCACCGTGGGGCCAAAGAAAGTTTCAAGTGCCAGCACTTTGATAAAGAAAATTATTGAATTAGAGTAAGAAGTTATAGCAAAGTTAAAAGTTTAAATATTCATTAATCCATATCATTTGTCATTAATTGTGTATTGTTATCTGCATGTAGCCTTATATTGATTCTCTATAAAATAGGTTTTGTGTAACTATTTTTGGGTGTCTAAAACAGATTACTTGGATGTGTGTTATTTCTTACAATTTGGTTGAACAAAAAAAATACTACAACATTTACACAAGTGAGCCTTTGGGAAGGGGGGAAACGTGACAAAATATGCTCTCAAAAAATTTTTTAAAATCACATTTTATGGGAGTAAAAAATAAAATTCTCTGAGACGAGGCTCAAGGTGCCACACTTTGAAAACCCTAAAAAAACGCATACAAGCAAAAACAGATAACTTCCATGCTAATTTTGATACAGTCAGTTCAATTACTGTAATTGCCAGGCTATAGAGCGCACTGGTATTTAAGCTCCACCTACCAATTTTTAGAAGAAATCAATATTTTTAGATATACAATCCGCACCAAACTATGAACCGCAGATATATACAGGTAGAGAAGATATTGTAATTATTTATTTATATACCTTGATTGATTTCCCAAAAAAAAAAGCACGGTTGTAAAATAGCTGATCAAAGAAAACAGAAGTTATTGTCATGGACCTACCAGCTGCTGACGCTAGCTCTCCAAATAGCTAAACAGACAATTGGCCAAGAAAAATACTAACATTAGCCACACCGTTTCTTAAGCAGCAGGGTTCAGAGCGTTGGGAAAAAGTAACGGCTCATAGTCTGGAAAATACGGTAGGTAGTATTTCAGAACTTAACTGTCGTATGTTCTAACATGACCCTTGACCTCCACTGCCTCAAACATCTTGGCCACAGTATGGGATTCACTGCTGTTATTTACGTATAAAGTCACACTTAGAGTGAGCTTTTAAGAGTTTTCAACAACCAAAATAGTTCCATTTTGACTCTGATTGAGCGAAGAACTTTGCCGCTCAGGTCCAATTGACAGAACAACAAAACACAGGAACTATCGCAACACATGCAGCAGCTATATAGACAATTAACCCCAATCGCCAAACTGAGCTTACCGCTTAAGTACGTTGTGAGAAAATAGGACTTGACCCCAAATTGTTTCTTCCACCACTTTCAGTAATGACTGCAGTGCTTTTCTGACTGTCGTCACGGTGTTCATGGATTTCTGTGTTGTTGTTTGTGTGTAATGTTGTTTACTAATGTAACATTATCAATCAATCAATTAATCAGTGTTTATTTATATAGCCCTAAATCACAAGTGTCTCAAAGGGCTGCACAAGCCACAACGACATCCTCGGTTCAGATCCCACATCATTACATTACAGGTGTATTGTGTTCCTACTGGTCCCCCTTTGCACAAAAAGAGAAGTTGTAAGGTCAGCAAAATTGTTACCAGGTCAACAGTCCCACACTCAAAGGTTAGAGAAAAGCGAGTCCCCAAAAAAGGAACCCCTGACAGCCTCTAACAACAGAGGTGGTGATGGTAAGTGTGTGGTGTGAGATAACACCTACCTACCTGCTAGTACTCTTGACACAATCATATGAAGTGACAAGATTTCATATAGGGCCTGATCTCCTAAAGCAGGGTGTCGAAACTACGGCCCACAAGCCAAATGCGGCCCACCGGCATCTTCAGTCTGGCTTGCAAGAAGTTCCAGGTTTAATATAAAATCAAGACGCGGCATGTCTCAAAATTAGTTCAAATTTCTCAACAGTCTGACGCGTCAAATAGGCCACCACTTTAACAACTTTGGTAAATTTTGGTCAAAGAACACCATGAGTATAGCATCAATGTATGTGATCCAATCCAAACAACCTTTCCCAATCATGGTGCAAATAAACTAAATAAATAGGCAAACTTTATACAGTACAGACCAAACATTTCGACACACCTTCTCATTCAATGTGCTTTCTTTATTTTCATGACTATTTACATTGGAGAATGTCACTGAAGGCATCACAACTATGAATGAACACATGTGGAGTTACGTACTTAATAAAAAAAAAGTTAAAATAACTGAAAACATGTTTTATATATAATCTATCTTATATTCTAGTTTGTTCAAAATAGCAACCCTTTGCTCTGATTACTGTTTTGCACACTATTGGCATTCTCTCGATGAGCTTTAAGAGGTAGTCACCTGAAAGGGTTTTCACTTCACTTGTTTTGATGCATTCAGTGACAATCTGCAATGTAAATAGTCACGAAAAACTTTTTGCCTGTACTGTATAATATGTATTAGAGATGCGCGGATAGGCAATTATATCATCCGCAACCGCATCACCAAAGTCGTCATCCACCCGCCGTCCACCCGAACCAACATTTTATTAGAACCGCAACCGCCCGCCACCCGCCCGTTGAAATACATCAGAGGTCGGCCAGAGTACACTGATGGTTGTGATATAAACAATTTAAGACTTTTACTAATATGCGCCACGCTGTGAAGCCACACCAAACAATAATGACAAACACATTTCGGGAGAACATCCTCACAGTAACACAACATAAACGCAACACAACAAATACCCAGAATCCTTTGCATCTGTGAAAATCCCTGAATATGTTTTACACCCCCGCACCCCCAACCCCGCCCACCTTACCGACACACGGGGGGTGGGGGGTGGGGGTGGCGGGGTTTGCTGCTAGCGGGGTGTATAAAATAGTCAGGATGTGTCATGGATGCAAAGGATTCTGGATATTTGTTGTGTTGAGTTTATGTTGCGTTATTGTGAGGATGTTCTCCCGAAATGTGTTTGTCATTATTGTTTGGTGTGGCTTCACAGCCTGGCGCATATTACTAAGAGTGTTAAAATTGTTCATATCACAACCATTAGTGTACTCTGTGTCACCCAGTATGCCTTGCAGTCGTGTGCGTGATGCTGAGGAAGCCACACACAACATGTTGCTGGACTGAGAAGCAGCTCTGTCGCCTTCTACAACATGTACGAACATGTTGTAGAAGGCGACAGAGCCAACAGCTTCATCCATCCATCCATTTTTCTACCGCTTATTCCCTTTCGGGGTCGCGGGGGGCGCTGGCGCCTATCTCAGCTACAATCGGGCGGAAGGCAGGGTACACCCTGGATAAGTCGCCACCTCATCGCAGGGCCAACACAGATAGACAGACAACATTCACACACACATTCACACACTACATAGCAGGCCTAATACTTATTAACTGGGTGACTGCTGACAGTCATTCTAGAGAATGTTTGCGTCTCCTATTGTCTTCTTCGCTTTGCGACACGGGTCCTAAATGGCTCTTTGAAAGGTAAAGGTTACCGATCCCTGAACCATGTATATCAAATATTTCCGAAATGGTTCAACCGCCACCCGCCCGAATCGAATTAAAATCAATTTTTTCATCATGTCACCCGCCCAACCGGCGGTTTATCGCGGACTCTGTGGATGAGACCGCAAACCGCGCCTCTCTAATATATATATACAGTATATAAATATATATATGTATTTATTAGGGCTATGAATCTTTGGGTGTCCCACGATTCGATTCAATATCGATTCTTCAGGTCACGATTCGATAATATATCGATTTTTTTCGATTCGATTCTTGATTCATAACAATATTTTTCCGATTCAAAACGATTCTGTATTCATTCAATACATAGGATTTCAGCAGGATCTACCCCAATCTGCTGACATGCATGCAGAGTAGTAGATTTTTTTGAAAAAAAGCTTTTATAATAGTAAAGGACAATGTTTTACCTGATTGCAATACTGTAAATTTGTTTTAACTATTAAACGAACCAAAAATATGACTTATTTTATCTGTGTGAAAATATTGGTCACAGTGTGTTGTCAAGCTTATGAGATGCGATGCAAGTGCAAGCCACTGTGACACTATTGTACTTTTTTTTATAAATATCTAATGATAATGTCAATGAGGGATTTTCAATCACTGCTATGCTGAAATTATAACTAATATTGATACTGTTGTTGGTAATATTCATTTTTGTTTCACTACTTTCGGTTTGTTCTGTGTCGTGTTGCTGTCTTCTCTCAATTGCTCTGTTTATTGCAGTTCTGAGTGTTGCTGGGTCAGGTTTGGTTTTGGAATTAGATTGCATATATATATATATATATATATATATATACACACACACACACACATAGCAAAAATATATGTTTAGCACATTACGGCCCCCAAGTCAAAATGTTTGGACACTCATACACAGAATATTGTCTCTCTTAAAATACCAACTCCAATTCAGCTAGTGTATGTCTTCATCTATATGCAGATTTATGCAAATATAATTATTTGGCGCTCGCAATATGAAACTATTTTGGGTCCGCTGCTTTGCCTTCATATTAAGCACATTAGAAACTTTTGTGCAAATTGACACAGTTAACGGTGTGAAGGCAGGCAATCGCACTGCAAAGACGTGTGTGTCAACATATTTGGATTGTCAGAAATAAAAATCTTACACATATCGTCTGTTCAGCAATGCCATTTTATAACTTTATAACTGCTGGGTGGCTCAAGGGGCTGATTAAAACGATTGGCTTGTTTTGGTGTCTGCTAATGTTTTTTAATCTTGTTTTTTTTTCATGTAGGAGGTGTATTGTTAATATATCTCCTATATGAAAAAAATATATTACAACATGCATTTTGGATTTAGATCATTCAAGATGAACCATCACAAGCACACATTTGGCGTACTAAAAATGGGCACAGTTGTCAAGATCGCGCTTCAATATAGCCAAAAAAAAAGGAGGCCGAGTTCATATTTGTGGGCTGTATGTTCAACAACATACCGCCAAAGGTTGGACCATAGGATGCCATAAATGTGAAGGGAAATGAGCGTCTACATGTTTGTAGACGGTAGTACACACAAAATCCTCATTTAAATAGGGCGGTCTGCACAACTTTTGCACTTATGGATTTTACATGCAGTCTTAAAAATACTTTGCACACACTATTTAGCACTTGTTATTTGTATCCTAGTACAAACCCCGTTTCCATATAAGTTGGGAAATTGTGTTAGATGTAAATATAAAATGGAATACAATGATTTGCAAATCCTTTTCAACCCATATTCAACTGAATGCACTACAAAGACAAGATTTTTGATGTTCAAACTCATGAACTTTATTTTTTTTTGCAAAAAATAATTAACTTGGCAACATATGCCAAAGTAGTTGGGGAAGGGCATGTTCACCACTGTGTTAGATCATATCTATAAACGTTTAGGAACTGAGAAAACTAATTGTTGAAGCTTTGAAAGTGGAATTCTTTCCCATTTTTCTTTTAAGTACAGCTTCAGTCGTTCAAGATTCAAGATTGTTTATTGTCATATGCACAGTTAAACAGACAGTTTGCCGTACAATGAAAATCTTACTTTGCTACTCCACCCTTCAACAAGTCACACGGTACTTAGCTAAAAATAAACATAAAATAAAAAAATAAAGAAATAAAAAATGTATAGTCAAGGCATAGATAGTAAGTAACATAACATTATTGCACATTCTGATTGACAGTCAACGGTATAAATATGGAAGTGACATTGGTTCACAACAGCAGTTAAAGTGTCTTTAAGTGATCAAAGGTGAAAAATGTCTACAGTGATGGTTCACAGTTCGGGGGTGTTCAAGGTAGCTGTCTTTTGTTCAAAAAGACAAAAGTAAAAACGGGTGGGGGGGGGAGCTAGCATTTACAAGTTAGCATTCACAAGCCTGAAGGCCTGTGGGTAGAAACTGTTTGTCAGTCTCGTAGACCTGGATTTCAGGCTCATGTATAGTCTGCCTGATGGTAGGAGGCTGAAGAGACTGTGCTGGGGGTGTGTACTGTCTTTTATGATGTTGTTTGCTCTCCTGGTGGCCCTGGTAGAGTACATGTCCTGTAGTGAGGGGAAGGCTGCTCCTGATATGTACTGAGCAGTTTTAATCACTCGCTGGAGTGCCTTCCTGTCCTTAGCAGTGCAGTTTCCATACCAGACCGTGATTGAGCTGGTAAGGACACTCTCAAACATACTTCTATAGAAGTTCAACAGTCCGGGGTCCCAGCTGTCGTATTTTACACTTCATAATGCGCCACACATTTTTGATTGGAGACAGGTCTGGACTGCAGGCGGGCCAGGAAAGTACCCGCATTTTTTTTTTTTACGAAACCACGCTGTTGTAACACCTGCTGAATTTGGCTTGGCATTGTCTTGCTGAAATAAGCAGGGGCGTCCATAAAAAAGACAGCACTTAGATGGCAGCATATGTTGTTCCAAAACCTGTATGTACCTTTCAGCATTAATGGTGCCCTCACAGATATGTAAGTTAGCCATGCCTTGGGCACTAATGCACCCCCATACCATCACAGATGCTGGCTTTTGAACTTTGCATCGATAACAGTCTGGATGGTTCGCTCCCCCTTTGGTCCGGAGGACACGATGTCGAATATTTCCAAAAACAATTTGAAATGTGGATTCGTCAGACCACAGAACGCTTTTCCACTCGGCATTAGTCCATCTTAGATGATCTTGGGCCCAGAGAAGCCGGCGGCGTTTCTGGATGTTGTTGACAAATGGCTTTCGCTTTGCATAGTACAGCTTTATCTTGCACTTACAGATGTAGCGACGAACTGTACTTAGTGACAGTGGTTTTCTGAAGTGTTCCTGAGCCCATGTGGTGATATAATTTAGAGATTGATGTCATTTTTTGATACAGTACCGTCTGAGGGATTGAAGGTCACGGTCATTCAATGTTGGTTTCCGGCCATGCCGCTTACGTGGAGTGATTTCTCCAGATTCTCTGAACCTTTTGATGATATTATGGACCGTTGATGTTGAAATCCCTAAATTTCTTGCAATTGCACTTTGAGAAACGTTGTTCTTAAACTGTTTGACTATTTACTCTCGCAGTTGTGGACAAAGGGGTGTACCTCGCCCCATCCTTTCTTGTGAAAGACTGAGCATTTTTCGGGAAACTTTTTTTATACCCAATCATGGCACCCACCTGTTTATAATTAGCCTGCACACCTGTGGGATGTTTCAAAAAAGTGTTTAATGAGCATTCCTCAACTTTATCAGTATTTATAGCCACCTTTCCCAACTTCTTTGTCACGTGTTGCTGGCATCAAATTCTAAAGTTAATGATTATTTGCAACGAAAAAAAATGCTTATCAGTTTGAACATCAAATATGTTGTCTTTGTAGCATTTTCAACTGAATATGGGTTGAAAATGATTTGCAAGTCATCGTATTCCGTTTTTTTTTTACATCTAACACAAATTTCCCAACTCATATGGAAACAGGGTTTGTAGATCAGGCCCTGAGTGTCTTGTACTGTTAGGTTTTTTGTAGATTTTTTTACCTTTTCCACTGACATTATTTTTTTCTCCTAACATTAAGTTTTCCTTGGGACTTTCTTCTTTTTTAACTATATTCTTTTTATAACCTTTTATTTAAAATAATACAACCTCAGTTTTGGGGCTTCACGGTGGCAGAGGGGTTAGTGCGTCTGCCTCACAATACGAAGTTCCTGCAGTCCTGGGTTCAAATCCAGGCTCGGGATCTTTCTGTGTGGAGTTTGCATGTTCTCCCCGTGAATGCGTGGGTTCCCTCCGGGTACTCCGGCTTCCTCCCACTTCCAAAGACATGCACCTGGGGATAGGTTAATTGGCAACACTAAATTGGCCCTAGTGTGTGAATGTGAGTGTGAATGTTGTCTGTCTATCTGTGTTGGCCCTGCGATGAGGTGGCGACTTGTCCAGGGTGTACCGTGCCTTCCGCCCGATTGTAGCTGAGATAGGCGGTAGAAAATGGATGGATGGACGGAACCTCAGTTTTGTAACTTGACATCTTTTTCCCTATAATATTCAGTTATTTCTGTAGCATTGCGAACTTATTTTCAAGACTTAACTGAGGTCAAAGGTCAAATCAATGCTGTTCTTTGTTAATGTGCATACATGTCTCGTTTTGTTGAATGTTCCCCTTTTTCTCAGGTTAAGTTGCCATTCTCCAAAGAGATATTGAAGTGCAAGACCTGCGTGGGTGTCATCTTTTACCCCTGCTGACTGTTAGGTAACCAATGAAGTGGACTTGAACTGCACCTTTACAGTAGTCGTTAAAAAGCTTGTTCAAGCTGTCTGCTAAATAATAAAAATGTCATATGTAGACACACTGACTAACATAGGCAGTCCTGCAGCGCTTGGCTTGTCTATGTTTTCTTGTTATGTCTAGCTGTTTGCACACTGAGGAGACTATTACATTTGCAGCCTGGTTTTCATGTCCTAATAACCCCAACCCAATTACATTTGAGGAGTTATCTCATTAACATTAAATCGTAGCAACGTCAAAGACTTGGGTAAATATATGGTCTAAAATGTTCTTTTTTTTTTATTCAAATGTTCATACAGTATGTATTTCATAATGGCTATCATTGACTTTTATGTGTCACAAAGCAAAGTATGTGTGGAAATCAAAAGCATTAAAGACAGTCTTTGCAGGTTTTGATTGACGGTCGAAGAGTTTTTTTAGATCTCCACCCCCTCAACGTCACAAGTGTATATCTCGGCTGTCTGAGCTCCGCTTTTAGGTGACTCCTCCAGGCGGGCAGGCACCTCGCATTCATGTGCGTACATGAAGGCAACGCAAGAGCTCAAACTCAAAAAGAAGGATGTTTGAGGAAACAGGCAACACATTTTTAAATTATAGTCTTGCATTGCTTTGAGTTGGGATTATTATATTTTATTTTCCCCAAGTGAGTTTAACTTGAGTTTGTTTTTTTGTTTTTTTCACAAATGACCTCCCAGGTGCTCGGGGTCATGGTCACGCTTTTTGGAGTCCTGAATGTGCCTTCCAATGAGGCGTTCAGGTGTCCGGAAATCTGCTGCTGCACTGCCTTCAGCTTCCAGTGCAGCAATTTCACTCAGCTGACCAAGAATCGGACATCATTTGGGTCCATACTGTAAGTATTGCAGCCTCTCTGAGTCTCATGGTTCCTCTTATGGTTGCTCATACAGATTATGTCGTTCGTCATTATGTTACAGAGAGGTCAGATATCTGGATTTAAAGGAAGTTCCACCCCATGCCTTCTCAGGGCTGAGCGGCATAAAAAAAATGTAAGTTCTTCATTATCCAGTATGTTGCATAATCAAAAAGTTCAATATTTTGAATATTTGTACTAAGATTGATTTCGGTGACCTCTATCAAAAGAACGGATGATTGCTGCTTGGCAACATGTGCAACAATAGTTACTGATAACATTACAATAAGCCTTGCAACAGTATCAGGAAACACAATGTCACTTCAATTAGGGGGTCATGACATTAACAACCGATAAAGCAAATACAGTATGTTTTCATAAATGACACTTAATATTTGTCGCTGGCTTAATGTATTGATCTTTGGTATAATTCCTACTGGAATCAAACATCTCATTAGAATAATTAATTTGACATAATTCGGTCATTGGCCACAGCATTAGGTACACCTGCACACTCCATTACTGTTCTGGGTGTCGGATTGTCCCAAAATTGAATAATTTGACATAATTCGGTCATTGGCCACAGCATTAGGTACACCTGCACACTCCATTACTGTTCTGGGTA
Organism: Nerophis ophidion; assembly: GCF_033978795.1. NCBI lineage: Eukaryota > Metazoa > Chordata > Actinopteri > Syngnathiformes > Syngnathidae > Nerophis > Nerophis ophidion. Next base: position 18,103,668 of record NC_084619.1, read on the forward strand.
TCGGATTGTCCCAAAATTGAATAATCTAGCAAAACGATGTTCAATCAATCAATGTTTATTTATATAGGCCTAAATCACAAGTGTCTCAAAGGGCTGCACAAGCCACAACGACATCAGCGGTTTAGCGCCCACATAAGTACAAGGAAAAACTCACAACCCAATGGGACGTCGATGTGAATGACTATTAGAAACCTTGGAGAGGACCGCAAATGCGGGTAACCCCTCTGTAGGGTAGACCGGATGCAACTGGCGTCAAGTGGGTCTGACATATTTGTGAAAGTCCAGTCCATAGTGGCTCTAACATAATAGTGAGAGTCAAGTCCATAGTGGGGCCCTTCCTCCCATAAAAGAAAAGAAATGGCAGATCAACTGGTTTAAAAGAGGGGTCTATATAAAGGCTAGAATATACAAATGAGTTTTAAGAAGGGACTTAATGTTACCGGGAGGGCATTCCAGAGTACTGGAGCCCGAATAGAAAAGGCTCTATAGCCCGCAGACTTTTTTTGGGCTCTGGGAATCACTAATAAGCCGAAGTTCTTTGAACGCAGATTTCTTGCCGGGACATATGGTAAATACAATCCGCAATACAGGCTGGAGCTAGACCGTGTGTAGTATTTTATACGTAAGTAGTGAAAGCTTAAAGTCACATCTTAGGTGCACAGGAAGCCAGTGCAGTATAGGCGTAATATGATCAAACTTTCTTGTTTGATCATATAAAACTGTGTTGAACTGCATTGCATTGTAAATAGACAGGATTGCATACCACTCAAATACAACATATTTTGTTACTTAATAGTAGCGCTGTCCAATTATTAGGGGTTTTCTTTTCAGAATATTCACATTATTGCATTTTGATAAATCACAGTAAATTATTTGTGTGCATAATTTAAATTAACTTTAGAAATCACCCCTATTTTTTTTACACAAATTAAATGTTATCATCTGGATTTTAAACAGGAACATTTGTTTAGTGTTTTACTTGAATCGACTTACCGTATTTTCCGGACCATAGTGCGCACCGCCGATGAATGGTCTATTTTTGATCTTTGTTCATATATAAGGCGCACCGGATGATGGGCGCATTAAAAGAGACATATTATTATATATTTTTTCTAAATTGAAAACACTTCCTTGTGGTTTACATAACATGTAATGGTGGTTCTTTGGTCAAAATGTTGCGTGGATTATTTTTTACTTATCATCTTCAGTCGCTTCCGGATGCGCCGTTTTGTGGGCGGTCTTATTTACGTGGCTCACCTTCTCTCCGCCATCTTTGTTGTAGCTGTGTAGCGTGCAAGGATGGGAGTGGAAGAAGTGTAAAAAACTGGAACCAACTGTTTTAATGACATTCATTCTTTACTTAGATTAATTACAGAAACAACAACAGCGGAAATGTGTCCCGTGAAAAACTGTCTCTTCGACCTTCTCTCCGCCATCTTAGATGTAGCGTGCAAGGACGGGAATGGAAGAAGTGTCAAAAGATGGAACTAACTGTTTTTATGACATTCAAACTTAACTTAAAATAACTACAGAAACAACACCGGAAATGTGTCCCGTGAAAAACTGTCTGTTTCGGAACTCTAATAACTAAAGTTCCTTGGGTGAATGATATAAACTCACTACATTGGTATGTTTTAACGCTTTCATGGAGAGTTTACTGACAGAGCCGAGAATGTCGTTGTGGCTTGTGCAGCCCTTTGAGACACTCGTGATTTAGGGCTATAAAGGGAAACGATTGATTGATATAAATAAGAACTTTACACTACCAAATATTACAAATTGCAACAGGGGTGGATGATTGTCCCATAACAAGAAGATAGAAAAAAAGAAGCTTATCGACTACAACGTCGCCACGTACTACAAAGGCAGAAGCGCACAATTTTTCAGGATTTATGCAGATCCCAAATACGGTCAGCAGGTACCAGAAGGTAAGAAAAGTTGCCTTTGCATAAAATTGCGAAACAAAAAAACATATATGCCTTACCTTATACACACACCATAATAATACTAATTTGTTGAAGCACATCAAAACAGTGCAGCCTACCCATATCTCTTATGTTTGACTGCCATCTACTGGTCACACTTATTACACCATGTACCAAATAAATCTGCTTCGAGGTGGGTAAGCTCAACCAAACTTATTCCTTACATTAGGTATACCGGGTTATAAGGCACACTGTCGAGTTTTGAGGAAAAAAAAGGATTATAAGTGCGCATTGTAGTCCGGAAAATAAGGACATTTTTTTGCACAAAACCTTAAAGGCCTACCGAAATGAGATTTTCCTATTTAAACAGGAATAGCAGGTCCATTCTATGTGTCATATTTGATCATTTCGCGATATTGCCATATTTTTGCTGAAAGGATTTAATAGAGAACATCCACGATAAAGTTCGCAACTTTTGGTCGCTAATAAAAAAGCCTTGCCTGTACCGGAAATAGCAGATGATGCGCGCGTGACGTCACTGGTTGTAGGGCTCCTCACATTGTTTATAATGTGAGCCTCCAGTAGCAAGAGCTATTGGGACCGAGAAAGCGACAATTTCCCCATTAATTTGAGCGAGGATGAAAGATTCGTGGATGAGGAAATTTAGAGTGAAGGACTAGAGAAAAAAGTTTTAAAAAAGTTTAAAAAAAGGCGATTGCATTTGGGAGCGATTCAGATACTTTTAGACACATTTACTAGGATAATTCTGGGAAATCCCTTATCTTTCTATTGTGTCGCTAGTGTTTTAGTGAGTTTAAATAGTACCTGATAAAATAGTACCTGATAGTCGGAGGGGTGTGTCCACGGGTGTTTTGACACCAGTCTCTCACGAAGCTGCATCAGGACAGAAGCTCCGCTGATCTCTGGTAAGAGGCAACTTATTACCAGAAATTTCTCACCGAAAACTGCCGGTTGACATGTAGTCGTGATCCATGTTCGCTTGACCGCTCTGATCCATAGTAAAGCTTCACCTCCGGGAATTTTAAACAAGGAAACACCGTGTGTTTGTGCGGCAAAAGGCTAAAAGCTTTCCACCTCCATCTTTCTACTTTGAGTTGTCCATTATTAATTGAACAAATTGCAAAATATTCATCAACACAGATGTCCAAAATACTGTGTAATTGCGAGATGAAAAGAGACGACTTTTAGCCATGTGTGGTGCTGGGCTAATATGTCCCCTCCAACCAGTAACGTCACAAACACGCGTCGAATACGCGTCATCATTCCGCGACGTTTTCAACAGGAAACTCCGCGGGAAATTTTCAATTGTAATTTAGTAAACTAAACCGGCCGTATTGGCATGTGTTGCAATGTTAATATTTCACCATTGATATATAAACTATCACACTGTGTGGTCGGTAGTAGTGGGTTTCAGTAGGCTTTTAAGTTGGGTATGTTATGAAGTAATTAACAGAGGTCAGGGTAAAAGAACATGCGTCGCCAAAAATAAACTACGCAATTATCTGTGTTTATGCATGATTCATCTGATAATGTTCTGTGACTAAATTGTTAACTTTGACTGTGATAATTATTTGTTCTCTGATTAGTGTGGCTAAAACTACTATGTATTTTTTTTCCATACAGCTCCTTCATTAGTGGCTCTAATTTTTCTGCGCGGGCGTAACAAATGTTGCAGCCAATGGTATTTGTGTTAGTGTAATGTGCAATAGCTAATCAGGCGAAATGTGTTTGTTTACCACAACGATATTAATTTAAATAAGTTTTTTACCAAACTTATTTATAAAAATATTTATATAGTATGTATGGATACAATATAAACATATACAGGGTTTCCATAAAGTATCATTACACATTAACACATTTGTTACAAAAGTGTATAAATGGACAAATCTGTGAACGTCAGAAATTATGTTTTTGAGCGCGGTTTTTTGCTTCAGCAGTCTGCTCAATGTGAGTATTTTGATAAAAAGAAGAATGCAAAGTTGTTCTGCAAAAGATGGAGTTCTGTAATCAAAGAAACCCACTGGTGCTTTAGTATCCCAATGGAATACAATATCATTTTAAAAGTCCCTGATATGTGCAGGACAGGAAAAGTTTTAATATCATATACTTGAATAACTCCTAAGTACATTAAACACATCTGGAATAACATGTCATCATTGATTTACTATTTATTTATTTGTTCAATATAACGTCTTTAAATTGTAAAGCGAGTTACTGAATACGAAGCTATCACAGTGGTTCTCAAATGGGGGTACGCGAAGGTATGCCAAGATGTACGTGAGATTTTTTTTTTAAATATTCTAAAAATAGCAACCATTCAAAAATCCTTTATAAATATATTTATTGAATAATACTTCAACAAAATATGAATGTAAGTTCATAAACTGAATAGAAATGCAACAATGCAATATTCAGTGTTGACAGCTAGATTTTTTGTGGACATGTTCTTTAAATATTGATGTTAAAGATTTCTTTTTGTGAAGAAATGTTTAGAATTAAGTTCATGAATCCAGATGGATCTCTATTACAATCCCCAAAGAGGGCACTTCAAGTTGATGATTTCTTCTATGTGTAGAAATCTTTATTTATAATTGAATCACTTGTTTATTTTTCAACAAATTTTAAGTTATTTTGATATCTTTTTTTCCAAATAGTTCAAGAAAGACCACTACAAATGAACAATATTTTGCACTGTTATACAATTTAATAAATCAGAAACTGATGACATAGTGCTGTATTTTACAAACCCCATTTCCATATGAGTTGGAAAATTGTGTTAGATGTAAATATAAACGGAATACAATGATTTGCAAAACTTTTTCAACCCATATTCAATCAAATGCACTACAAAGACAAGATATTTGATGTTCAAACTAATAAACTTTATCTATTTTTTTTGCAAATAATGGATGGATGGATAATTAACTTGGAATTTCATGGCTGCAACACGTGCCAAACTAGTTGGGAAAGGGCATGTTCACCACTGTGTTACATCACCTTTTCTTTTAACAACACTCACACATTTGGGAACTGAGGAAACTAATTGTTGAAGCTTTGAAAGTGGAATTCTTTCCCATTCTTGTTTTATGTAGAGCCTTCGTCGTTCAACAGTCCGGGGTCTCCGCTGCTGTATTTTACGCTTCATAATGCGCCACACATCTTCGATGGGAGACAGGTCTGGACTGCAGGTGGGCCAGGAAAGTACCCAAACTCTTTTTTTACGAAATGTGGCTTGGCATTGTCTTGCTGAAATAAGCAGGGGCGTCCATGAAAAAGACGGTGCTTCGATGGCAGCATATGTTGTTCCAAAAGCTGTATGTATGTACCTTTCAGCATTAATGGTGTCTTCACAGATGTGTAAGTTACCAATGCCTTCGGCACTAATGCACCCCCATACCATCACAAATGCTGGCTTTTGAACTTTGCGTCGATAACAGTCTGGATGGTTCGCTTCCCCTTTGGTCTGGAGGACACGATGTCGAATATTTCCAAAAACAATTTGAAATGTGGACTCGTCAGACCACTTTTCCACTTTGCATCAGTCCATCTTAGATGATCTAGGCCCTGAGAAGCCGGCAGTGTTTCTGGATGTTGTTGACAAATGCCTTTCGCATTGCATAGTAGAGCTTTAACTTGCACTTAGATGTAGCTACCAACTTTATTTAGTGACATTGGTTTTCTGAATTGTTCCTGAGCCCATGTGGTGATATCCTTTAGAGATTGATGTCGGTTTTTGATACAGGGCCGTCTGAGGGATCGAAGGTCACGGTAATTCATTGATGGATTCCGGCCATACCGCTTACGTGGAGTGATTTCTCCAGATTCTCTGAACCTTTTGATGATATTATGGACCGTTGATGTTGAAATCCCAAAATTTTTTGCAATTGCACTTTGACAAATGTTGTTCTTTAACTGTTTGACTATATACTTTCGTAGTTGTGGACAAAGGGGTGTACCTCGCGCCGTCCTTTCTTGTGAAAGACTGAGCATTTTTTGGGAAGCTGTTTTTATACCCAATCATGGCACCCACCTGTTCCCAATTAGCCTGCACACCAGTGGGATGTTCCAAATACGTTTTTAATGAGCATTCCTCAACTTTAGCAGTATTTATTGCCACCTTTCCCAACTTATTTGTCACGTGTTGCTGGCATCAAATTCCAAAGTTAATGATTATTTAAAAAAAAAAAATTTTTTTTATTAGTTTCAACATCAAATATGTTGTCTTTGTAGCATATCCAAACTGAATATGGGTTGAAAAGGATTTGCAAATCATTGTGTTCCGTTTATATTTACATCCAACACAATTTCCCAACTCATATGGAAACGGGGTTTGTGGTTCTTTATCTCTTTTTTTCAACCAAAAATGCTTTGCTCTGATTAGGGGGTACTTGAATTTTTAAAAAATTCACAGAGGATACATCACTGAAAAAAGGTTAAGAAACACTGTGCAATCACATAACACATACATATTTTTTTTATTAATTATCATGCAACGATGGTAAAGAATAATATTATCTTATTTTGGTGCTGTACTGTGATTGGTAAACCCTTTTAAATTAAAGTTAAGCATCTCTACTCCAATCCCAGGTTCAGTGTTTTATTTCCAATCCATTGCATGTATATAGAGAGATATAAACATAAAAACTGTGTCATGGTGTAAAAAGGCAAAATGATAACAAAACCGCCAGTGTTCATATACTTCTTAATTTGGCTTTACTGTTTGTCAACATTTATTTTGCTGTTGAAGGAGCAGATATGAAACAGTTTGTTTGCTTCGAGTGAAAACTTGGACACGGCTCCTTTCCTCCTCAGGGACGAGCCTTATCAGCATTGGATACTTCCAGTACTTGCCTGACAAATGATGGGTTCACCATGTTCAGATAACTCCAAAATAAATAAATAAATACTATTGTAAGGTAGCAGCCAGCAAGAAATATTTTTTTTCATTTGGCATTCACTAATGGGGAAAAAAACATCTATTAACATAGTTGGCATATGAAGTGTTTAGGCTGGTGCCCTAATAATAAAATATCATGGCAATTACTTTTTTTATGATAGAATTAGACATATTTGGCTTTAAATCAGGGGTCTAAAACTCTAAGCCCATGCGATCATATTACGGCATGATAGCTTCTCTACCTACCTACGCCGGGGGTGTCAAACGTACGGCCCAAGGGCATCGGTTTGCTGAATATAAAACTGAGGTGCATTTTTTTTCTAATGAAAACGGTGGGAGAGGGGTTAGTGCGTCTGCCTCACAATACGAAGTTCCTGCAGTCCTGGGTTCAAATCCAGGCTCGGGATCTTTCTGTGTGGAGTTTGCATGTTCTCTCCGTGAATGCGTGGGTTCCCTCCGGGTACTCCGGCTTCCTCCCACTTCCAAAGACATGCACCTGGGGATAGGTTGATTGGCAACACTAAATTGGCCCTAGTGTGTGAATGTGAGTGTGAATGTTGTCTGTCTATCTGTGTTGGCCCTGCGATGAGATGGCGACTTGTCCAGGGTGTACCCTGCCTTCCGCCCGATTGTAGCTGAGATAGGCGCCAGCGTCCCCCGCGACCCCGAAAGGGAATGAGCGGTAGAAAATGGATGGATGGATGGATGAAAGAAACTATAGCTGCCATCAGGTGGCGACAGTACCGATGCACAATGCCTTCTTTCATTGTATACTATCCACGCAATGGATACAATTACGAAACGCTAAGATGCAAAGACTTATGGCGACTTGACCATCATCCTTGTCTTTAGAGTTCCATGCAGCGTTTGCAATTGGTTGAATGCACAATGCGCACCCTGAACTCCATTGTAAAACTGTGTTTCAATAAGATTTAATCTACTTTTTACACATTGGTTAGGTTTGTACAAAACCCAAAACCATTTAAGTGGGCAGGTTGTATAAATCGTAAAAAAAAACAGAATGCAATGATTTGAAAATCCTTTTCAACTTACACTGAATTGAATAGACTGCAAAGACACGTTATTTAATGTTCGAACTGAGAAACTGCAATTGTTTAATTTTTTTTGCAAATAATCATTAACTTGGAATTTAATTGCAGCAACACATTGCAAAAATGTTGACACGGGGGCATTTTTACCACTGTGTTACATGGCCTTTCCTTTTAACAACACAGTAAACGTTTGGGAACTAAGGAGATTAATGTTTAAAGCTTTTCAGATGGAATTATTTCCCATTATTGCTTGATGTACAGCTTAAGTTGTTCAACAGTCCAGGGTCTCTGTTGTAGTATTTGGCACTTCATAATGTGCCACATATTTTTAATGAGAGACAGGTCTCGACTACAGGCAGGCCAGTGTAGTTAGTACCCGCACTCTTTTACTTCAAAGCCACGCTGTTGTAACACGTGCCGAACGTGACTTGACATTGTCTTGCTGAAATAAGCAAGGCCGTTTTGAACTTTGCGCCTACAACAGTCCGGATGCTTCTTTTCCTCTTTGGTCCGGAGGACACGACGTCAACAGTTTCCAAAAGCAATTTGAAATGTGGACTCGTCAGACCACAGAACACTTTTCCACTTTGCATCAGTCCATCTTAGATGAGCTCGGGCCCAGCAAAGCCAGCAGCGTTTCTGGGTGTTGTTGATCAATGGCTTTTGCTTTTCATGGTAGAGTTTTAACTTGAACTTATTGATGTAATAACGAACTGTAATTACTGACAGTGATTTTCTGAAGTGTACCTGAAGGATATCACCATACGGTGATATCCTTTACACACTGATGTTGGTTTTTGATGTAGTACCGCCTGAGGGCATTCAATGTTGGTTTTCGGCCTTGCCGCTTACCTGCAGTGATTTCTCCAGATTCTCTGAACCTTTAGATGATATCAAGGACCGTAAATAGTGAATTCTTAGCAATACCTCGTTGAGAAATCTTGTTCTTAAACTGCTTGACAATTTGCTCACGCATTTGTTCACAAAGGGGTGACCTTCGCCCCATTCCTGTTTGTGATTGACTGAGCATTTCAGGGAAGCTGCTTTCATACCCAATCATGGCACCCACTTGTTCCCAATTAGCCTGTTCACCTGTGGGATGTTTCAAATAAGTGTTTGATGAGCATTCCTCAACTTTGTCAGTCTTTTTGACACTTGCGCCAGCTTTTTCGAAACATTTTGCAGGCATCAAATTCCAAATGAGCTAATATTAGCAGAAATAACAAGGTTTAACAGTTCGAATGTTAAGTATCTTGTCTTTGCAGTGTATTCAATTGAATATAAATTGGAAAGGATTTGCAAACAATTGTTTTCTGTTTTTATTTACGATTTACACAACGTGCCAACTTCACCGGTTTTGGGTTTTTGTAGTTATGTTACTTTGATTTCGGCTATGGTGTCATTTTTATAATTGGTTTATCAAACCCTGCATGAGACGCCACCTCCTCGCAGCAGCTATATAAATATGAAAAGATATTGTTGAATAGGCTATATGTCTAATATTTTTATATGTTACTTACACGTTGACAAGTGTACATATTATGGAGCTGCAATGCAATCGTCTTCTTTCTCACAGCCGTGTGTCTGTGTCAATTAGAATGTACTTTTAAGACCTGCTCAACAAAAAAATCAAAAATAGTGCTAACAGTTGAGTTTTAGTCTTGGTAGATCACACTGTGAGTGATAAATAATCTAATTTGCATCTTCTCCTCCCAGCATTGTGGACGTTATGACGATCAGCATAGATTGTGTAATACACGAAGACGGACACGCTAAATGAATTGTGCTCTTTGTTCTGCTCATTAAAGACTCAATCCTACACACACAGGTTTAGTATATCAGCTTTGCGTGTGCTATCAAGTTTGCACGTGTTTTAGTAAATGCCCATCTTTAATGGATTAGGCCCAAAGTGTTGGTGGGCAATCATTGATTATGGCTTTTTCTCATCGTGCCTTTCGCTGTTTTTTTGCATGCCGTGGTATTGGCTCTGTGAGCAACCATAATTTTATCTGGCTTATTAGCCTCCTGTCGCAGGTGAGCGATAGTGGTTGAGGGGAGATGGGCAGTACTGTAATGTAACAAGTCGCTACAGCTCGATGATTTTTTTGGCCGTGCACACCATGCAATGCGGGTTTGCAGAACGAGCCGGTATGGCGTGCACTGCCTCCTCGGCACGGACCATTGGAGAGGTTTCAGGCACTGAGCTCAGGGTTGGAACTGGTTATCCAGGCGTGTTCAGGTTGGCATCACGGCATTTCATTGTTCCTGTTATTGTCAAGACCGACCAGTAAAGTCCCAAAGTCCGACAGGTTGTTAGCGAACGACAGGTTGGCGAACCCTAATGAACTGTGTGACTAGCTGGGAACCAGTTTAGGGTATAGACCAATGTTCACCCAAAACCATAGACTCACCCCAAACATCAACCTGCTGTATGTGAGTGACAGGAAGAAAATCTCTGACAGGAAGTAGTTTGGTGTTACGATCCGCTGCCCAGATTGTTATGTGGACTTTTGACTTTGTTTGTGCACTTTCTGGTTTATTCTGTCACCATGGTTACCTATAAGTTTCACCTGTTCCTTGCTTTTGACGCACACCTGTTGTAAATTACGGTCCCTTATTTAAGCCTGCTTTTTCCGTTGTTTCGACCTCGCATCCTAGCCTTGTTTCCCACAATAAGTGACGACGCTATCTCCCGACTTTGGGAAATCTTTTTACGGTACTTGTTAGCTTTCACTCTATTCCTGTGTTTAGTTCCCTAGCTTCCATGCTAGCGCTTTTGGTTTGTCTTTTCTCCCTAGCACCAGTGTTTTTGTTCTGAGTCTGTTTTTAGTTTAAATAAACCAGCATTTCTTACCTGTATGCTGTGTCTGAGCCTGAACTGCATCTTGGAAGAAGCACCATCCCCACTATGCCTAGCAATCGTCAGTTTGGTACCACATACTGTTTTTAATGCATCATTTTTTTAGACCTCGCATGTGCGACGACCTGACTTTTTCATACACTTTTCTAGGGTGAAAATACTGTCTTATATTCTAGTCAGTGCGGTATAAAAAGCATATTTATTGGGATTATTTTACCTGCTATGCTGCATAGACAAAATATTTTTTTTCCTCAAAACTCGACAGTGCGCTTTATAATTGAGTGCGCCTAATGGAAGGAAATATTCTGGTTTTGCTTATCGACCTCGAATCAAATTTTATTTGGTACATGGTGTAACGATAAGTGTGACCAGTAAATGGCAGTCAAACATAAGAGATACAGGTAGACTGCACTATCATGACAATATGACTCAAGTAAACAACATTTTATACAAACCCCGTTTCCATATGAGTTGGGAAATTGTGTTAGATGTAAATATAAACAGAATACAATGATTTGCAAATCCTTTTCAACCCATATTTAATTGAACGCACCACAAAGACAAGATACTTGATGTTCAAACTCAAATTTTTTTTTTTTTTGCAAATAATAATTAACTTAGAGTTTCATGGTTGCTACACGTGCCAAAGTAGTTGGGAAAGGGCATGTTCACCACTTTGTTACATCACCTTTTCTTTTAACAACACTCAATAAACGTTTGGGAACTAAGGAAACTAATTGTTGAAGCTTTGAAAGTGGAAATCTTTGTTATTTTTTTTTTTATGTAGAGCTTCAGTCGTTCAACAGTCCGGGGTCTCCGCTGTCATATTTTACGCTTCATAATGCACCACACATTTTTGATGGGGGACAGGTCTGGACTGCAGGCAGGCCAGGAAAGCACCCACATTTTTTTTTACGAAGCCACGCTGTTGTAAAACGTGCTGAATGTGGCTTGGCATTGTCTTGCTGAAATATGCAGGGGTGTCCATGAAATAGACGGCACTTAGATGGCAGCATATGTTGTTCCAAAACTTGTATGTACCTTTCAGCATTAATGGTGCCTTCACAGATGTGTAAGTTACCCATGCCTTGGGCACTTATACACCTCCTTATCATCACAGATGCTGGTTTTTGAACTTCGCGTCTATAACAGTCTGGATGGTTTGCTTCCCCTATGACACGATGTCGAATATTTCCAAAAACAATTTGAAATGTGGACTCGTCAGACCACAGAACACTTTTCCACTATGCATCAGTCCATCTTAGATGATCTTGGGCCCAGAGGAGCTGGCGGCGTCTCTAGATGTTGTTGATAAATGGCTTTCCCTTTGCATAGTAGAGCTTTAACTTGCACTTACAGATGTAGCGACGAACTGTATTTAGCGACAGTGGTTTTCTGAAGTGTTCCTGAGCCCATGTGGTGATATCCTTTAGAGAATGATGTCTGTTTTTGATACTGTGCCATCTGAGGGATCGAAGTTCACGGTCATTCAATGTTGGTTTCCGGCCATGCCGCTTACGTGGAGTGATTTCTCCAGATTCTCTGACCCTTTTGATGATATTATGAACCGTAGATGTTAAAATCCCAAAAATGTCTTGCAATTGCACTTCGAGAAACGTTGTTCTTAAACTGTTTGACTATTTGCTCATGCCATTGTGGACAAAGGGGTGTACCTCTCCTTGTCCTTTCTTGTGAAAGACTGAGAATTTTTGGGAAGCTTTTTTTATATCCAATCATGGCACCCACCTGTTCCCAATTAGCCTGCACACACCTGTGGGGTGTTCCAAATAAGTGTTTGATGAGCATTCCTCCACTTTATCAGTATTTATTGCCACATTTCTTAACTTCTTTGTCACGTGTTGCTGGCATCAAATTCTAAAGTTAATGATTATTTGCAAAGAAAATGTTTGTTTGAACATCAAATATGTTGTCTTTGTAGCATATTCAACTGAATATGGGTTGAAATTTTTTTGCAAATCATTGTATTCCGTTTATATTTACATCTAACACAATTTCCCAACTCATATGGAAATGGAATTTGTATGTTCCATTGAAAATATAGAACATTTCACACTGTTCAAAAATCTATCAAAATGTGTAAGTACGACTTTGATAAGCTATGAAGTCGCACCGCTTGATGTGCTTCAACATACAAGTATTATTATGTTGTGTGTATAAACTAAGCCATTATCTGGCGTTTTGTTTCGCAATATTATGCATAAGCAACTTTTCTTACCTTCTGGTACCTGCTGATCTGAATTTGGGATCGGCAAAAATCCTGAAAAATTGTGCGAAACCGCTTTTGTAGTCCGTGTCGACACCGTAGTCGATACTTTTTTTCTTTTTCTCTATCTTCTTGTTATGAGAGATTCATCCTCTGCTGTTGCCATTTCTTATATAAAGTAGTGTAAAGTTCTTACTTATATCTGTCAATAAACTCGCCATAAAAGCGCTAAAACATACCGGTGTCGTGGGTTTACATTAATCACCCAAGGAATTTTAGTTATTAGAGAGTTCCGGTCGGACGTTTTTTCACAGGAAAAATTTCCGGTGTTGTTTCCGGATGAGGAGATTCCGCTCCGTTGTTGCTTTAAGTAAAGTCTGAATGTCAATCAAACAGTTAGCTCCACCTTTTGACACTTCTTCCACTCCCATCCTTGCACGCTACACGGCTACAACAAAGATGACGGGGGGGGAGAAGACGCTGCCGAAGGTGAGCCACGTAAATAAGAGCGCTCACAAAACGGCATATCCGTAATCGACAGTCAGAAAGCGGCTTAAAGATCATTTGTAAAACATAATCTATGCAACAATTTGACCAAAGAACCACCATTAAATGTTATGTAGACAACAAGGAAGTGATTTTAATTTAGAAAAAATAACAATTATAATGTGACTCCTTTAATTCGCCCTATAATTCGGAGCGTCTTATATATATGAAAAAAGATTTTAAAAAAGACCATTCAATGTTTATCAATCAATGTTTATTTATATAGCCCCAAATCACAAATGTCTCAAAGGACTGCACAAATCATTACGACTACAACATCCTCGGAAGAACCCACAAAGGGGCAAGGAAAACTCACACCCAGTAGGCGGGGAGAATTCACATCCAGTGGGACGCCAGTGACAATGCTGACTATGAGAAACCTTGGAGAGGACCTCAGATGTGGGCAACCCCCCCCTCTAGGGGACCGAAAGCAATGGATGTCGAGCGGGTCTAACATGATACTGTGAAAGTTCAATCCATAGTGGCTCCAACACAACCGTGAGAGTTCAGTTCAAGCGGATCCAAGACAGCAGCGAGAGTCCCGTCCACAGGAGACCATCTCAAGCAGAGGCGGATCAGCAGCGTAGAGATGTCCCCAACCGATACAGGCGAGCGGTCCATCCTGGGTCCCGACGAGCGGTCCATCCTGGGTCTCGACTCTGGACAGCCAGTACTTCATCCATGGTCATCGGACCGGACCCCCTCCACAAGGGAGGGGGGGACATAGGAGAAAGAAAAGAAGCGGCAGATCAACTGGTCTAAAAAGGAGGTCTATTTAAAGGCTAGAGTATACAGATGAGTTTTAAGGTGAGACTTAAATGCTTCTACTGAGGTAGCATCTCGAACTGTTACCGGGAGGGCATTCCAGAGTACTGGAGCCCGAACGGAAAACGCTCTATAGCCCGCAGACTTTTTTTGGGCTCTAGGAATCACTAATAAGCCGGAGTCTTTTGAACGCAGATTTCTTGCCGGGACATATGGTACAATACAATCGGCAGGATAGGCTGGAGCTAGACCGTGTAGTATTTTATACGTAATTAGTAAAACCTTAAAGTCACATCTTAAGTGCACAGGAAGCCAGTGCAGGTGAGCCAGTACAGGCGTAATATGATCAAACTTTCTTGATCTTGTGAAAAGTCTAGCAGCCGCATTTTGTACCAACTGTAATCTTTTAATGCTAGACATGGGGAGACCCGAAAATAATACGTTACAGTAATCGAGACGAGACGTAACAAACGCATGGATAATGATCTCGGCGTCTTTAGTGGACAAAATGGAGCGAATTTTAGCGATATTACGAAGATGAAAGAAGGCCGTTTTAGTAACGCTTTTAATGTGTGACTCAAAGGAGAGAGTTGGGTCGAAGATAATACCCAGATTTTTTACCGAGTCACCTTGTTTTATTATTTGGTTGTCAAATGTTAAAGTTGTATTATTAAATAGAGGTCGGTGTCTAGCAGGACCGATAATCAGCATTTCCGTTTTTTTGGCGTTAAGTTGCAAAAAGTTAGCGGACATCCTTTGTTTAATTTCATTAAGACACGCTTCCAACTGACTACAGTCCGGCGTGTTGGTCAGCTTTAGGGGCATGTAGAGTTGGGTGTCATCAGCATACCAGTGAAAGCTAATACCGTATTTGCGTATGACGTCACCCAGCGGCAGCATGTAGATGCTGAAGTGTACAGGGCCAAGGACCGAACCCTGGGGAACTCCACACGTTACCTTAACGTAGTCCGGGGTCACACTGTTATGGGAGACGCACTGCATCTTATCAGTAAGATAAGAGTTAAACCAAGACAGGGCTGAGTCTGACATACCAATTCGTGTTTTGATACGCTCTAATAAAATATTATGATCGACGCTATTGAAAGCAGCGCTAAGATCGAAGAGCAGCAACATAGATGACGCATCAGAGTCCATCGTTAGCAATAGATCATTAGTCAATTTTGCGAGGGCTGTCTCAGTGGAGTGATTTGCCCTGAAACCGGATTGAAAGGTTTCACATAGATTGTTAAACGCTAAGTGTTCATTTAGCTGCTCTGCAACAATTTTTTCGAGGATTTTTTAAATAAAGGGAAGGTGAGACACCGGTCGGTAGTTTACCATGAGGTCAGGATCGAGGTTAGGTCTTTTAAGGAGAGGATGAATAACCGCTTTTTTGAATGCTAGGGGAACAGTGCCCGAGGAAAGTGATAAGTTTATAATATTTAGCACTGATGGACCTAATAATACAAAAAGCTCCTTGATAAGTTTCCCAGGAAGTGGGTCAAGTAAACATGTTGTTTGTTTTATTCCATTTACACGTTGTAACAATTCTTCTAATGTTATTTCATCAAAACGAGAGAAACTATTTTGGATATTTGCAATATCCGCCGTATATACAGTCGTATCTGTGTTACTATAACCCAGTTCTAGCTGGGACGCATTGTCTTTAATCTCCTTTCTAATAAGTTCAATTTTCTTATTAAAAAACTTCATAAAGTCATCTGCCGAATGGGTGGAGCTACTGGAAGGAGTCCCTTGTTGGGTTAGCAATGCTACTGTACTAAACAAAAATTTTGGATCGTTTTTATTAATGCGGATGAGATTTGAGTAATTATTAGTTTTAGCTAAGGTAAGCATGCGTTTATAAGTTATTAAACTATCACTCCATGCTTGATGGTGCACCTCAAGTTTAGTTGTGCGCCATTTGCGTTCCAGCTTTCTACATAATAATTTCTGAGCTCTAGTTTCTTCAGTAAACCATGGCGTACGCCTTTTTGGAGCCTTTTTTAACTTCAGCGGTGCTATACTATCAATGGTTTCGCGCAGGGCGTTGTTAAAGTTGTTAGTGAGGTTATCAATAGAGCCCACATACTTTGGGAATGGTGCCATTACCGAGGGCAGAAGGTCAGCAAGATTTGTCGTTGTGGCAGCATTAATGTTGCGGCTGCTATAGCAGTTATTATTGTTATTAGCTTGCCGAACATGAGTCTGAACTTCGAATTTTATAAGGTAATGATCGGACATTACTTTAGTATACGGGAGTATCATAACTTTGGAAACGGTGATACCTCTGACAAGCACTAGGTCTATCGTATTACCGCTGCGATGCGTCGGTTCATTTATTATTTGTGTAAGACCACAGCAATCAATTATAGTCTGGAGCGCCACGCACGGTGGGTCCAATGGGGTATTCATATGGATATTAAAGTCCCCCATTATAATTATATTATCGGCGTGCGTCACTAGATCAGCAACAAACTCTGAGAATTCACTAATAAAGTCCGAACAGGGCCCTGGGGGGCGGTAGATAACAGCCAGGTGTAGAGGCAGAGGTGTGGCAGACTTCATAGAAAGCACCTCAAACGATTTATATTTATTAAGTTAGGACTAAAGTTAAAGTTATCGTTGTATATTAGTGCGACCTCCCCCTCCCCTTTTAAGGGGACGGGCAATATGCGCATTCGTATAGTTAGGAAGGGATGCCTCATTTATCGCAAAAAAGTCGTCTGGTTTAAGCCAAGTTTCGCTAAGACCGATGACGTCAAGGTTGTTGTCTCTAATGACCTCATTAACTAATAACGTTTTGGGAGACAAAGATCTGATGTTTAGAAAGCCCATATTATAGGTAGTGGGCTGTTTTAAGGCAAGTGCGCCTTATAAACAGGTGCCCCCTATAATCTGGAAAACACGGTATTTATACAATGTTTTAGAAATACTGTCTTATATGACTTTAATTGCCATATTCAAGCTGGTTTTAGTTGAACTGAATGCATGCTTATACAGTAGAGATATTTAACTATAGTAAAATCTGTTCATTTACAGTATTGTTTTTTTTTAGCTGTTTGCTTACGTAGTCTATGTATATGCTCCACAGTTTGGTCTCCTACAGCAAACACATCACACAGATACGGACACGGGCCTTCTTCTTCATCCGTGACCTGAATGAAATGTATGTATGCCACCACTAACACTTATAATTTTCCTGGTTTATTTTTATTTTTCATTTCTGTCAAATTGGATAATTCAATGACATATTCTTTGATAAAGCGTCACATTTCAGAGCTGTCCATTTTGCTGACTGATGCCACGTAACCTTTTTTTTTTTAAATTCCAAATGCAGTATGGTCATAGTGTGCAAAAGCAGTAATACAATAAAAAAAATTATAGTGAAATGGATAATGGAACGACTACTTATTGGTTAAAGTCAGAGTAAAGATGCAAACGCGGGAATTTATTTCACCATTTGCACAGTGAGAAAATCGAGGGTTTGAACATCACCTGGCCGTCTCTCTATGGAGTTTTTATTTTCTCTTCAAGCATGAGGGAGAATTACACGGCTTCTGCAGCTTCCTTCCACATTACCATAACTGTATTTGAAACACCCCCTTTCCATCCCCAGACTCAATGTCTCCCCCTCTGGGTGTGATGTCAACTGGAGACCATTTTCCCGCATAGACAAAGTAGATAAAGGCATAAAAAACTATTATTTTGATCACTTAATTGCATGTTTTTGTTGACCTGGTGTATGATTACTTCAAAACCGATATGACGATCATGTGCAAAAAAGAAAATTAAAAGAATCATCATATCCTGACTTTCCTGCTCTTCCATTTTCCCATTTTCTCTTCCAATGACACCAAATCCTGTATTTCCTTATAATCTTTCAGAATTTCTTTTAGCATCTTGAGGAAATCATCAGTAGAAGAGGACGCAAAATGGAATACTAGCGGCTTACCTTGTTTTTCTCTCGTTTTTAAAAGTTGCCTCCAAGGTGCGCTCCTGCACAACTGCGCACTGTTCGCGCGTCCTCTGCGCAAAGCAAATCAATGCCATGTACAAAATGAAACCCCATCTTAATGCTAAACAAAATAAACACATAATTTGTTCCGTAGGATTTTGCAATGGATAACAACAGATAAAAACACTGTTCAGTTATTGTAACTTCTTTCGAGACGCTAATAGGAAAGGAATTCCATCGATCACTTTATTAAGCAAAACTATTAACAGCCTTAACCCCACCAAAAACCTTAGTAAAAAACTTTTATTGTCTGCCGTACAAATCAAACCAAAACCAACTCTCAGTCATCTGTCGCATCAACAGCAGCACTTTCGCCAAAACACGCACTCAAGGCACTCAGGCAGTGTTGCAGATATGGCCACAAAAAAGTCGGAAAACTCCAACACCACACAAAGTGTAAATTTCAGGTAGTTAAACTATAAATCCCCAAACAGATGTGTTTATTCTACTGTCATTTATTAGAAATTTATGGATATTAATCATGAAATGCTATTAATAGATGATACAAAATATGTATTTTACAGATAAAACATTACAGACACTTTATTCCATTACAATTATATCAATACGTACATACAAATACATACATATATATATATATATATATATGTATATATATATATATATATATATATATATATACATATATATATGTGTGTGTATATATATATACATACATACACATTAAATATAAGTATTTATATTACATACATATATGCATATTACCTACACACATACTACATACATATTATATATATAAATATTGGTGGCGACCTGTCCAGGGTGTACCCCGCCCGATTGTAGCTGAGATGGACTCCAGCGCCCCGAAAAAGCGGTGGAAAATGGATGGGATGGATACATACATATTACATATATAAATATTACATACATATATATATATATATATATATATATATATATATATACATATATATATATATATATATATATATATATATATATATATATATGTGTATATGTGTATGTATATGCATACATACATGTATATATATGCATAGATACATACATATTATATATATATGCATAGATACATATATATATATGCATAGATACATACATATTATATGTATATATATATATATACATATATATATGTGTGTGTACACATATACCGTATATACATACATATACACGTGTATATATACACGCACATATACATACACACACATATATATACACACACATTATTACACATTGACATACTGTATATACACATTGACACACATATATACATACACACACACATATACTGTATACACACACACATATACAGTATATACATAAACACATATATATACTGTATACACACATACAGTATATTATATATATATATACATACGCACAAATATATATATATATAAATACACACACATACGTGTACTGCACACATACATATATACATATGTATGTATATATGTATGTCTATGTATATATATATATATATATATATATATATATATATATATATAGATAGAGATAGATAGATACACACATATATATACTGTATATATACATACATACACTATATATAAATATATATGACTGTAACACAGGTGAATCTAATTATGGCCTAAGCTGTACTTTTTTTTTTTTTAATTTGTTCCTGTAGCATCTTGGAAGGTCTGAAAAATCTGAGGACAATTGAAAAGGGTGCATTCACCAAACTGCCCTATCTGAAATATTTGTGAGTATATGTGACTTTGTTTCTATTACAATACAACCCCACTATTTGCATGGTTATGTTCCAAAAGCGTGGCGTATTTTAGAAGCCCTTAAGAATGTCTATTTTTGGAACAGGCTTGCTCTCCCTCCAAAACCTCCTACTATTTCTGATAAAAATTTGCAATGAAAAGTGAACATTGTAGTTGTTATAGGTTGATTGGCAACACTAATTTGGCCCCAGTGTGTGAATGTGAGTGTGAATGTTGTCTATCTATCTGCGTTGGCCCTTTGATGAGATAGCGACTTGTCCAGGGTGTACGCCGCCTTCCGCCCGTGTGCAGCTGAGATAGGCTCGAGCACACCCCGCAACCCCAAAAGGGACAAGCGGTAGAAAATGGATGAATGGCATTGTAGTTGCTACATTAAAATGAGCTCCGGAACCCTCTCTCCGCGTCCTTTAACAAATGCCATTGTTCGCTTGTGACGAAGGAGGATAAAAAACTAAATGCATAGAACAGGGCTCGGTTTGGGCTGACAAAAATTTTGTTCAATGATATTACCATTATTTTATTATCGTTTACTTTAACATTGTAATTAAAATGTAAACTTTTACATACCAAGTTAAATAAAACAAACAAATAAAAAAATAAATATACTGTGTCTGTAAGCAAAATGTTGCACTGGAACAAAACATCCCAATCAAAAGCAATAAAATATGGCCTGTTTTTGTTGAGGAGGGGTTAGGGGACCCTTAAATACACATAACAAAAAATATAAATAAAATGGTTAAATACAGTTTTTCTGACCAAAATGATCACGGTTATCATTTTTATTGAGTTTATATTGATAACTAAAGTAACAGTAGCTCACCTTTTAAACATCCATCCATCCATCCATTTTCTACCGCTTATTCCCTTTTGGGGTCGCGGGGGGGGCTGGCGCCTATCTCAGCTACAATCGGGCGGAAGGCGGGGTACACCCTGGACAAGTCGCCACCTCATCGCAGAGCTTTTAAACAGAAATGTGTTAATACAAGTGTAGATGTGGGTACACTACTTAATGCGAAATATGTTATTGTCTGTTTTACATGTTAATATTTAAGCTAGCTAGCAAACTAACGCTAGTTGGTCTCTATTACTTTATGAACATGTGCTTATCAATCACGGTTTTGTTCAACACTTTAATTTAATACGATAATACTAACTGTCGGCAGTCTTGCAGCGGTAATGATTACTACCGTTTCTTTGTAGTACAAACTAATCATTTCTCCTGTTTATTTGAAGTACAAACTAAACATTACTCCTGTCTATTTGTAGTACAAACTAATCATTACTCCTGTTTATGTGTAGTACAAAATAATCATTACTCCTTTTTATTTGTAGTACAAACTAATCATTACTACCGTTTATTTGTAGTACAAATGCTGAAACCGATGCAAAAGTGTGACCGCTCATGTAACTTAACAATGCATGGCGATTATCGAGGCTGGCAAATTTACCGACTTCATTTTCATTTATCGTCCAGTTAATTGACTTATCAAATATAGGCCCAAGCATAAACAGGGTTATTCAACTGGTGACCTGGGGGCATGACACCAAACGGGCCTCCAAGTTCAGTTCAAAACTTGTGAGAAACATTTATGGAGCAAATTCCTAAAAAAACACTAGAGTGCTCCTGTTGTATAGATCTGGGTTCTTAACCAACTTTTCTACTAAAGAGGGGTCCGGGAATCACTACAATTTTAACACTGAAGTAGTAATTTTTACTTTTGATTTGAATTGTATTAAATTATTATATCCAACCTGCTTTTAGTTTAACTGAATAAACCTTGTCAAATGATCACAAGGATTATTATCAAGACTTGTATGGCTGATTACAAAAATAATTACTAATAAAATATACTGCAAAATAGAATAAGAAAAAAGAAGGAAGAACATTCACATACAATTAATTATACATAATAAGAATATATATATTTCTTAAATAAACTGCCAATAACAAGGGAAACAAGCGCTTTTTGTGTCGTCCTCGCCAATTCCAGGTCCTGTATGGCTGTAAAGTGTCCCGACTTGTTGGATTATATTCTTAGCCATCTACTTTTCAGTTGAGATGGATGATTTGTGATCTGCAATAACTTACAGGGCACAAGGGAGTGAGGAAACAGCAGACCACTCGATGTACAAACGTAAACATGGTGGCACACAAAAGTGATCACGGCGCAGCTATAAATCATTTGTCTGCGTTAGCGCTTATAATAACAATATCACTAATACTTGGTTAATATTAAGTCACGGTATGTAAATGCAGTATTGGTGGCACTTTTTGAATGGTTTAATCAGATTTTAGATAGTGGAGCTCCGATTGGCACCGCTGTAAGCGGACTTACTTTCATTTATTATTTAGAAGGCATCTTAAAAAAATACAGCAATGGTCATCCCTTTCATAATGATTGTGAATGATAGGCAAAATTCCAAAAAAGAGCAGCTCCCCTTTAAATGAGCAGAAAAAGGTGTGCAAACCATTTTGTGTCTGTCTGCATTAATACTGTATGTAAAACATATGCTGATCATTAAGATGCCCAGAATAGTTGGAGGAAAAGATGCAAATATAATTATTTAGCACGCGCAAAAAGATTTATTAACACACCACCGTTTCTCCGATCACTATTTTGCGGTTTACTTAGCCCAAGTCAGAAAGACATGCAAACTGACAGTAACACACACAACTGCAGGATTGATGCTCGCACAGACAGACAACAATCCTCCGTTCTGTCTCTGTGTGTGTGTGTGTGTGTGTGTGTGTGTGTGTGTGTGTGTGTGTGCGTGCGTGCGTGCGTGCGTGCGTCAACATTTTGGACGGTCCGTTATAAAAATATTAGACATATAGTCTATTCAGCAACATCCTTCTATAATTTTATAGCTGCTAGAGGACCTGAGGGGCTAATTAAAACAAATTCAGTTGATGCATTTTGGTGTCCTTTGGTATTTTCTTAATGATGTATTTTTTTTTCACATAAGAATATAATAAGAAAAAAAACTTTATTAAATATGCTTTTTTTACGTCTTGAGCAACGTAAGTGCAGCCTCCTACCAATGAGCGCAGGTTCAGCTGTAAAAAAGATATGGGTTCCAATTAGATGCCTGCAGGACTGCTTCTAAATTCCCATACAAAAGTAATCTCTTGCATGTTTGAAAACATAGCAAAATGCCACAGGTAGGAGCATGATAAACTGAATGTGCAATAATTGAGAGTGTCTCTGTGGTATTGTCTTGTAAAGTACAGGCAAAAATCCTTATTTACTTTTCAATTGCACATGCAGTCTGAGTAAAATGCACGCAACACGCCCACTAATGGTACCCGTTATTTTATAGATCGTACACGTCGTTTAGCACGAGGTGTTTGGATTTTAGTATATAATGATTTGTTATCACATGTTTAATCATTTTCATCAACTTGAGCAAATGTGGGCCAAAAACTGCGGATTTGCAAATGCTAAATCATAAATATGTGGTGTCCACTGTATTTTTTTTTCACCATTCATGCAGGATCAGTTATTGCTTATAAATCAGTCAGTCACTTCATACACCAAGTACCAGTGCCACCAAAAATGATGTTGCATGGATGGACTTAATGATACGACATTATGTTATGCTTTTCCTTACAGGCGTATCTATAACACTGGTTTGATGCACCTGCCAGACTTATCCACTATATCCTTTGTGGGAATCGTATTCTTCCTGTGAGTAATTTATTTTAAAACAGTTGGTTGCACTTTTACATTTCATAGAATTATTATCTATTAATCAAATCTGAACTTTTTAGAGCGTAATGTATTTGATTTTGTAGATCGATAGAAGACAACTTAGCGATCACAAGCGTCCCTGCCAACTCCTTCTGTGGTATTTCAAAGATGATACTTGACATGTGCGTGCAAGGAGCCAATACTTCGTCTTGGCACTTTATTAGAACACGCTGTTAATGCTTCCCAAATGTGACTGAATGTTGACCACCTGTGTTTACAGAAACATGGTCAGTTGTGGTATCAAGGAAGTGAATCCTTTTGCTTTCAATGGCACTAACCTCAGAAGACTGTAAGTCTTTCCTTACCATTTGTTGTTTTTTTGCAACATACAAGCTTTAAAATATAATAATGATGGATTTGTACATTTGTTTTAGATGTTGTATGTTTTTTTCTAGTAAAGAGCTCTCCTCATTTGTTTTTCTTTTTCTACGTTTGCAGAGATTTAAGTCACAACAGAAGTCTTAGAAAGCTTCCGGGGGATGCATTTAGGGGAGCCACTGGTCCAATTTATTTGTGAGTATTGAAAACAAATTATTTCATGAATAAAACATGTTACAAATATTAATTTTTCTCGTCATTTTTTAAACCTGTTATCATTTAAAAAAAACACACACAAAAAGCATGACTCTGTAGCTGCTTTATCACCTCTCAGAGCACTGTTTTGGTTTTTCAGCCTGGCACTGAGCTGTTTAGCTTTCCAACAACCTGTTCTTGTAGTCTCAAGGTTAGAAGAAAATAAGAGGGCTGAACATAAATCAGCTTTAAAGAGTACCTTTTAACTACTAGCTTATTCAGTCGTGAAGAATACATAAATAAAGGAGTAAAAGCTCATTTGAAGAAGGCATCAATTTGAGGTAGACTGATCGTGCTTTGTGGAACCTTGACTTTTTTAGTGCATTGTGCTCCTAAAGTACCGGGAGTTATCCTCACTTAAATCTTGTGTACTTGCGTACTGCACAGGGCTGGACGTTTAGCATTTTCACTCGCACATAGGAGCACAGAAAAAAACTGGGGAGAACAGAGATAATTTAAGAGCAGTCTTGACATGTCTTAAATAACAATTTTACTACAGTATTTTTCGGACCATAGGGCGCACCAGATTATAAGGCGCACTGCCGATTAATGGGTCTGTCCAGGTCTATTTTCATACAATTTTACAATTAACGAGGTCATATTATGATTTTTTTTTTCCACATTTAAAACACTTCCTTGTGGTCTACATAACATCTAATGGTTATTCTTTGGTCAAAATGTTGTATGATTCTGTTTTAATGACTATAGTCAAGCTGCTTTCTGACCGTCTCTTCAGGATGCGCCGTTTTGTAGGAGGTCTTATTTAAATGTGTACACTTCAATAGCGTCTTCTCCCCGTCATTTTTGTTGTACAGGTCATTTTTAGCGCTTCCATAGCGAGTCTGTTAGATATAAGTTAGAACTGTATGGTACGTAATATTGAAAATGGCGACAGCAGAGAATGAATGTCCCACAACAAGAGGATAGAGAAAAATAATGCGCTTATTGACTCAGCTCGAATTAAAATGGCAGACGTGCGCATCATTCATAATGCCCAATTCTGGGTGGATCTTGCATAAGAAGAAGAGGGCGGGGTAATCGTTATGCAATGCAGTCTGCTGAAAATGATGGAAAATGCCACCCTACCTAGCAACTGACGCTGTAGTCAATGTTGAAGTTGTCATAAAACACAACACTGGAAAAAATGCTCCTCTTAAAAAGAGTAAAAACGTATTACTACAAGTAATTTATGCTTGTAATAAGCAAAAAAACATGCCAAGAAAACAAGTCAAAATTGTCTTGGTAAGATTTTTTGAAATAAGATATTATACTTAAGCTTTAGAAAAACTTCAAAGTGATCTTGAATTGAGCTATTAAAACATCACGGCCCAGTGTTGGTATAATGCAGTGCGGCATGTGCACACATTCGGGAGGTGGCCGGGAACAGAAAGGTAAAATGATTCCTAAAATGATTATTACGATAATAAAAGTCACAGCAGGGAATTTTCAACTTGTATAGTAACCAATACAAACACAAACGATCAAATATAATAAATTAATTCAGTGTACAGTTAACACTTTTTTTTTCTATTTTCCGAAAAGGGTGAAGTGTAAGCATCACGCTAATAATATACAAATATTCTTTACCACACTTGCATAGCTCAACCTAAACCCACCTTTCATATCAATAATTAGGATTTTACATCAAACAAAACTTGTGAACGTTTTTAATTTGTTGTACAGTAAAACCGCCATTACGTTATTGGCCTGACAATCAACACTCATTCCAAAATGATTTACTTAGTTGTTATAACACTAACTAGTGACAACTAGGATGTAAATTTGACTCTCCGTTCCATCTTTAACATGATGTCAACAACAGCTGGAAAATGGTCTGTTTTCTTCAGGAAACGTTGGACCGGTAGCATCGTTATGTTTTCAGCGGCGCAGATGTTGTTAATTTAGCCGCAAACAGCATCAGTGGATTGTAAAAATGTTTGTTATTACCTTTCTGTTTGATGCTGTGTGTTGAGGAAATGTACTGGTCGGGGGGACCCCAGAGACTTGAATGGAGAGAGCATGGACACCAAACAAGAGGCGCCAGATGTGTGGCTGTGCCCAGAAGCATTGCAGTCGTTCTGACGTTAGTTTTCCTAAAAAAATAAACCAAAATAATAAGTGTTCATATAGTTCTAAACATACTCAACCTCATAAACTGACAATAACACATGCTTTTGATTCATTAAAGTATGATTTGGGGGTATGTTTGCAGCCGTATTTAATGTACCCTGCAACTATATTCATGAAGCTTATAGTGACCAGCGAGCTTTAAACACGCTCCATGCAATAACAGTCAGAAAACACACAATGACCAATAAAAAAATATTACCCCCATTTTGCCAAAAACACAGAAAAAATCATTAGCTTTGGACTAAGAATAATGGAGAATATGTCAACTGTTGGCTGCTTCCAATGTGTTGTTTGTACTCACTGCTCTGTGTCTGTGCTTTAACTCTTGGTTTCTTTGAATGTTTGTCATATGTTTTGCTGTGGCCAGTCTGCATTGCTTCCTGATTTTTTTAATAATCATATGAACTTGAATACTAAGTAAGCAAGTGAATAACATTAAATTGCACATTTAATAGCCACAAAGTGCTTCAGGACACAGTTAAAGTATCAACAATTACATCTAATATAAAAGACCAATATATAATCTAAAAGCACAATATAAAAACAATATAAAACACGGTATGAATTAATATTATAAAACAATATAAAAACAAAGTATGAATAAACAATATAAAAACAAAGTAAAAGACAACGTAAAAAATCCTAACAGCCCAGGAGTAGCTAATGAAAAGCCTGAACAAAAAATTAGTCTTAAGATTGCTGTTGAAGGTGTGAACAGAGTCAATTGAGCGCAATGAGAGATCATTCCAAAGTTTGGGAACAACAGCCTGGAAAGATCGGTCACCTCTAATTCTAAAATGAGAGCGTGGAACCTTTAGCAGATTTGGAACCAGGGTGTAAGGCTGCATCAGATCGCTGAGGTAGGAAGGAGCCTGACCATGGAAAGCTCTGAAGACTAGAACCAGAAATTTGAACTTGATCCTATTAGAACCCGGCAACCAATTCCGTTTATTTTTTTTAAACGCCTACTGAAATGAGATTTTCTTATTTAAACGGGGATAGCAGGTCCATTCTATGTGTCATACTTGATCATTTCGCGATATTGCCATATTTTTGCTGAAAGGATTTAGTAGAGAACATCCACAATAAAGTTCGCAACTTTCAGTGCTAAGAGAAAAGCCCTGCCTCTACCGGAAGTTGCAGACGATGACGTCACATGTTGATGGCTCCTCACATATTCACATTGATTTTAATGGGAGCCTCCAACAAAAACAGCTATTCGGACCGAGAAAATGAAAATTTCACCATTAATTTGAGCGAGGATGAAAGATTCGTGTTTGAGGATATTGATAGCGACGGACTAGAACAAAAAAAAAAACGCGATTGCATTGGGATGGATTCTGATGTTTTTAGACACATTTACTAGGATAATTCTGGGAAATCCCTTATCTTTCTATTGTGTTGCTAGTGTTTTAGTGAGTTTAACAATACCTGATAGTCGGAGGTGTACGTCCACGGGTGTCTCAGGGAAGTCGACGGCAGCTGTATGGGTGGCACAAGCTCAGCCGATAGCCGGTAAGAAGAGACTTTTTATCACAATTTTCTCACCGAAACCTTGACATACGGTTGGGATCCATGTTCGCTCTGATCCATAGTGAAGTTTCACCTCCGTGAATTTTAAACAAGGAATCACCGTGTGTTTGTGTGGCTAAAGGCTAAAGCTTCCCAACTCCATCTTTCTACTTTGACTTCTCCAATATTAATTGAACAAATTGCAAAGGATTCAGCAACACAGATGTCCAAAATACTGTGTAATTATGCGGTTAAAGCAGACGACTTTTAGCTGTGTGTGTGCTTAGCGCTCATACTTCCTAACAGCCCGTGACGTCACGCGTACACGTCATCATTACACAACGTTTTCAAAAAGAAACTCCCGGGAAATTTAAAATTGCAATTTAGTAAACTAAAAAGGCCGTATTGGCATGTGTTGCAATGTTAATATTTCATCATTGATATATAAACTATCAGACTGCATGGTGGGTAGTAGTGGGTTTCAGTAGGCCTTTAATAGGGGACATGTGGGTCCTCCTATTTGTGTGGGTCAGAATTCACGTTGCAGATTTTGGACTAGTTGCAGTCAAGAGCGCTCCTTCTTGTTCATACCAACTTGCTTTAGTGCCCTAAAATAAGGAGCCATATTGGACCAAAAATACAAAAACAAATCTGTCTGGAGCCTCAAAAAATCAAAAGCAGATCGTGTCATGAGATATAAATTGAATTAAAAGGACTTAAAGGAAACTAAATGAGCTGAAATATAGCTACAAATGAGGCATAATGATGCAATATGTACATACAGCTAGCCTAAATAGCATGTTAGCATCGATTAGCTTGGAGTCATATAGTGACCAAATATGTCTGATTAGCACACTCCACATAAGACAATAACATCAACAAAACTCACCTTTGTGCATTCATGCGCAACGTTATAAGTTTGTTTGACAAAATGAGAAAGAAAAAGAAGTGGCATAAAACACGTCTTAGAAAGTCGGAGAACGTTGAAAATGTAAACAAACTAGGGTGAGTTCAAGGACCGCCAAAATTAGTAGGACAAAACGGTGCTCGCAAAATACGTGAATCAGTGAAGCATGTTTAATATAAAACAGTGTGCTTTATAACAATTAGGTAGGTTTGTGTCATGTTTGTCCTCCTACAGAAACCAAATTAAAACAAAAAATATGTTTTTTCCCTTCATTACCATTTTTCCTATATTTTTGAAAAAGCTCCAGAGAGCCACTAGGGCGGCGCTAAAGAGCCGCGGGTTGCCGACCCCTGCTGTAGGAGGACAAACATGACACCAAAAATTTTTAGAAATCCCACTTTTTAATTTAAACAAGGCTCATTGCTGAGAGCACCGTCTTGTCCTACTAACTTCAGAAGTCCTTGAGCGCACCGTAGTTCTTTTTACATGTAAATAAATGATAAATGGGTTGTACTTGTATAGCGCTTTTCTACCTTCAAGGTACTCAAAGCGCTTTGACACTATTTCCACATTTACCCATTCACACACACATTCACACTCTGATGGAGAGGGGACCTGCCATGCAAGGCGCTAACCAGCACCCATCAGGAGCAAGGGTGAAGTGTCTTGCTCAGGACACAACGGACGTGACGAGATTGGTACTATGTGGGGATTGAACCAGGGACCCTCGAGTTGCGCGAGGCCTTGATGCTGCCATAGAAAAGCGTGTTTTATACCACTCCTTGTCTGCCTCTATTTGTCCACCTAACGTTTTATGCTGTGCGTGACTGCCCAAAGGCGCACCGTAGTTCTTTTTACATGTAAATAAATGATAAATGGGTTGTACTTGTATAGCGCTTTTCTACCTTCAAGGTACTCAAAGCGCTTTGACACTACTTCCACATTTACCCATTCACACACACATTCACACACTGATGGAGGGAGCTGCCATGCAAGGCGCTAACCAGCACCCATCAGGAGCAAGGGTGAAGTGTCTTGCTCAGGACACAACGGACGTGACGAGATTGGTACTATGTGGGGATTGAACCAGGGACCCTCGGGTTGCGCACGGCCTTGATGCTGCCATAGAAAGGCGTGTTTTATACCACTCCTTCTTTGTCTCTATTTGTCCACCAAACGTTTTATGCTGTGCGTGACTGCCCAAAGGTGAGCCTTGTTGACGTTTTTAACTCGTGTGGAGTGCTAATCAGGCATATTTGGTCAGTGCATGACTGCAAGCTAATCAATGCTAACATGCTATTTTAGGTATGTACATGACGCATCATTATGCCACGTATTTTAGGTACATTTTATTTGTCGTTTGTTTCCTTCAACGTGAAAACACACACACACACCTTTTGCCATTCTCTGCCAGTAATTTCCCGGAGTTATCTCACCCTCTGAAAAGCCTTCGTTTCAGTAATGTTTTCCTATGTTGTAAAAATGTGTGTAAAATGAATATTAAATTTGAACATTTCTGTCAACAAAGATTTGCGTCAGCCTGCGACACATAGTCATTTTGATAGTAGGCTGATATAGACACATGTGTTGTATAGTAGGCTGATATAGACAAGCTGTGAACGGGACTCTCGCTGCTGTGTTGGATCCGCTTTGGACTGGACTCTCGCGACTGTGTTGGATCCATTGTGGATTGAACTATCACAGTATCATGTTAGACCCGCTCGACATCCATTGCTTTCCTCCTCTCCAAGGTTCTCATAGTCATCATTGTCACCGACGTCCCACTGGGTCATTATTGTCACCGATGTCCCACTGGGTGTGAGTTTTCCTTGCCCTTATGTGGGCCTACCGAGGATGTCGTGGTGGTTTGTGCAGCCCTTTGAGACACTAGTGATTTAGGGCTATATAAGTAAAGATTGATTGATTGATTGATGTGTTGTATTCTTTATAACACTTATATAAGACTTTTAAAGTCATTTTGATATGTTGTCTTCATTATAACACTTATATAAGACTTTTAAAGTCATTTTGATAGTAAGCTAATATAACTAATATAGACACTTACATCATGTGGTGTCTTCATTATAACACTTATATAAGACTTTTCAAGTCATTTTGATATGTTGCCTTCATTATAACATTTATATATAAGACTTTTAAAGTCATTTTGATAGTAGGCTAATATAAATAATATAGACACTTACATCATGTGTTGTCTTCATTATAACACTTATATAAGGCTTTTCATTTTTTTTGCGGCTCCAGACAAATTTTTTCTTTGTATTTTTGGTCCAATATGGCTCTTTCAACATTTTGGGTTGCCGACCCCTGTCCTACAGAAACCATCTTAAAACAAAGTATATTTTTTTCCTCATCTTTTCCCATTTTCATACATTTTTGATAAAGCGCCAGGCAGCCACTAGGGTGGCGATAAAGAGTCGCATGTGGCTCAAGAGCCGTGCGTTACTGACCCCCGCACTAGTGGTACACGTACCATTTGATTGATCGAATGAGACTTTTATTAGTAGGTTGCACTGTACAGTACATATGACCACTAAATGGTAACACCCAAATAATTTTTTTTCCTTGTTTAATCAATTCATGGTAATTCACAGTTTGAGAATCACTGCTTTAAGTCCATTGGGAGTAGACCAGGCGGATGAATCCATGCATGGGAACTGATGTTTGTGTACATTTGTTTGTGTGATTCAGGGATGTGTCCTCCACAGCTTTAAGCCTCCTCCCGCAGACGGGGTTGCAGCAGGTAAAGCAACTGAGAGCCACATCTGCTTTTGCTCTCAAGCGCCTTCCTCCACTGGACACCCTGGCTAAGATGGAGAAAGCCAACATCACGTACCCGAGCCACTGCTGTGCTTTCAACTCGAGGTACATCAAACGCAGGTAAAGTGTGCGCGCACAGATGTGTGTATTGCATATATGTATTTCTTACATGGGGAAATGCACATTATTGGACATTAAAGGCCTACTGAAATGAGATGTTCTTATTTAAACGGGGATAGCAGGTCCATTCTATGTGTCATACTTGATCATTTCGCGATATTACCATATTTTTGCTGAAAGGATTTAGTAGAGAACATCCACGATAAATCATTGCCACCAGCAGAGAGAGCGATTCGGACCGAAAAAGCGACGATTTCCACATTAATTTGAGCGAGGATGAAATATTCGTGGATGAGGAAAGTTAGAGTGAAGGACTCGGAAGAAAAAAAAGCGAGGGCAGTGGGAGCGATTCAGATGTTATTAGACACATTTACTAGGATAATTCTGGAAAATCCCTTATCTGCTTATTGTGTTACTGGTGTTTTAGTCAGATTATATGGTACCTGAAAGTCGGAGGGGTGTGGCCTCGGGCGTGGTGACTGCCAATGTCTCTGAGGGAAGCCACGTTTCTCGACGAAGCGAAGGCTGAGCTTTTTTTTCCCCCCTCAACGGTGGAAGCATCCCATGTTCGGGGGTGGCTGGTCGGAGGAGGCAAGAGAGTCCGCAGCTGCCTCTTTGACAGGTGCACGAGGAACGACGCACACTATCCGCTCATGTCTACGGTAAGAGCCGACTTATTACCACAATTTTCACACCGAAACCTGCCGTTTGACATGTGGTAGGAAACCATGATCGCTTGACCGCTCGGTTCCATAGTAAAGCTTCACCGTCATCTATAGGAAATGTAAACAAGGAAACGCCGGCTGTGTTTGTGTTGCTAAAGTCAGCCGCAATACACCGCTTCCCACCTGCATCTTTCTTCTTTGACGTCTCCATTATTAATTGATCAAATTGCAAAAGATTCAGAATACTGTGTAATTATGCGATTAAAGCAGACAACCTATAGCTGGGATCGGGGCTGGAACAACATGTCCGCTACAATCCGTGACGTCACGCGAATGCGTCATCATACGCGTCATCATACTTCAACAGGATACTTCACGCGAAATTTAAAATTACAATTTAGTAAACTAACCCGGCCGTATTGGCATGTGTTGCAATGTTAATATTTCATCATTGATATATAAACTATCAGACTGCATGGTCGGTAGTAGTGGGTTTCAGTAGGCCTTTAAGTTAAGTTAAAGTATCAGTGATTGTCACAAACACACACACACACGTATGTAAATGACAAATGCATCCACCACAAAGCCTCAACAGTGAAACCTGGCAACTGTTTGTACATTACAGGGAAGAGGCCAAGAAGAAGCCATTATCCCCTTTCTGCAAAAAAATCCAACGATTACTGTAAGTTGAAACCTATATGACACTGCTCTGTGAATTCAATAAAAAGTAACCAGCAGACAACACGATTTTTAACAGTAAATCTATCCTCAAACTGGTTTCATGCTACAAAAACATGTACAAACCCCAAAACCAGTGAAGTTGGCATGGTGTGTAAATTGTAAATAAAAACAGAATACAATGATTTGCGAATCCTTTTCAACTTATATATAATTGAATAGACTGCAAAGAAAAGGTACTTGACGTTCGCACTGGAAATCTGTTATTTTGTTGCAAATATTAGCTCATTTGGAATTTGATGCCTGCAACATGTTTCAAAAAAGCTGGCACAAGTGGCAAAAAAGACTGAGAAAGTTGAGGAATGCTTGTCAAACACTT
This sequence comes from Nerophis ophidion, assembly GCF_033978795.1. Classification (NCBI taxonomy): domain Eukaryota; kingdom Metazoa; phylum Chordata; class Actinopteri; order Syngnathiformes; family Syngnathidae; genus Nerophis; species Nerophis ophidion. Next base: position 18,137,209 of record NC_084619.1, read on the forward strand.
ATTTCGAACATCCCACAGGTGAACAGGCTAATTGGGAACATGTGGGTGCCATGATTGGGTATAAAAGCAGCTTTCATGAAATGCTCAGTCCTTCACAAACAAGGATGGGGCGAGGGTCACCATTGTGAGAACAAATGCATGAGCAAATTGTCCAACAGTTTAAGAACAACATTTCTCAACAAAGCTTTTGCAAGGAATTTAGGGATTTCACCATCTATGGTCCTTAAAAATCCAAAGGTTCAAAGAACCTGAACAGACAAACATCAAAGTTTTGGTGTTTTCTCAAGGGTGCTTGCTTTGATTGATTGATTTGAGACTTGTATTAGTAGACTGCACAGTACAGTACATATTCCGTACAATTGACCACTTAATGCTAACACCCGAATACGTTTTTCAACTTGTTAAAGTTGGGGTCCACATTAATAAATTTATGGTGAAGCTATAAATGCTAGCGTCATTTATTGAACTGGCGTCAACCTGCAGTCCACATGCATCTTCTGTTTGTGACTGCCACCTACTGGTCACACTTAACTTACACCATATACCAAATAAAATTGTTTCAAGGTCGGCAAGTACAACCAGAATCATTGTGTACATTAAGCGCAACGGGATATAAGGCGCACCCTCGATTTTTGAGAAAATTAAGTATTTTAAGTGTGCACGATAGTCTGAAAAAGATGTTAATGAAGTGATTAATTACATATTAAATTTCATTGCAAACATATTCCTAGACTTGTTTAAGGAAAAGCTGAAAATTTATAATTAGATGTATATCTTGCACAAAAATAAAATGTGCAGTTTATTTTCCATAAATGTATTTCAGTACAAAACATGCATTAAATTAATTTCGAGTATAAAACATTATTTCACAAAAAGTGAGAAAATAAAAATTTGTTTAAGGCCCCAATTTAGCCAGAGGCATCTCTAGAATGGATATTGGTTCTTTTGGTTTTGGGACACTGAAGACAGATTTTAGCATGGAAATTCTTTATTTATGTTGTAGCGTCACTGGGAGTATTTCCGGGGTTCCCATAATGCTTTGCGGTGCTTGTTGACCATAGTTGTTAATAACATGTGTCAGGTTCAAACACTGATGACATCTATTAAACAAGACAAGAAGCAAGGAATTAAACAGAGACGGAATTAAATTTGACTTATTTGAGGAGAAACGCGTACAGCTGCACCCCTGTACAGTGTCACCACGCTCTGACGAAAGATTGTATGCCTCCTCTTTTATTTGGAATTTCCCTAATTACATTGCAACAGCTGTTTCTAAGGGAAGGGGGTCGTAAACAGCCATCACATTTGATTACAAAATCGTTAAAAAGAAAAGGTTGGTTCAAAGAAAAGGTCGTAAAAGAGTTCAAATAAGAGGTGTCTGGACCTTCCCCAGATCCTGCTTTCTCTCCGCTTTGTAGTTCTTGGGTCAAAACAATATCTTTCTGTTGATTACAATACGTGAAAGAAACAGAACACGTTCAAGTTGCTTCCCATCCTACACAGTTTAACAAGCCTTTTACTTGGTAGGATTAAAGACAGCTTTTGTCTGCTTGCTGGGAACTCATTGAAACACAAAGTTCTGTGATAACTTAGATACAATTATTCTAATATGAATGATAAAAATAAAACCATTATTAAATGTAGTTATTGCTCTTTGACACTGAAAAATAAGATCCCTTAGTTTTTCAAATGTATTCTTTGTATTTCAAAATGAATTTTTAATCAACCAATGGTTTAATTCCCAATCATTAAACTAACCTATTTGTGCGTATAACTCTCTACAACAAGAATAGGACCTGTCTTTAGGGGAACATTCTTTTATTCAGGTTAATGCAGTATTTAAAAGAAAATGAACAGTATAAATACATTGGCAAGGAGCATGGTTTAACACAAACATTCTATACAGTAATATTTATTTTACCAATCTGATGAAACTCTCTAACAGGGGTGTCGAACTTGTTTTCATTGAGGGCCACATCGCAGTTATTGTTGCCCTCAGAGGGCCGCGTTAAACAATGAGTAATATATGACTATACATGTATATATAATACATTAACAATATATATTTTTGCATGAGCTTCTAAAAAACAAAAAAATAATTTTTACTTGAAAAACTGGCTGCTCAGTCACCAGAATTTCACAGTAAAAGCAGTGGGTTTTTTTTTTACAGCACATAAAAAAATGGAATAAATGGAATGGAATGGAGGAACAATAGCACTGTTTTTAGCAGTAAAATTTAAGCAACAGAGCTCCTGTTTTTTTTTTTTTTTTTTTTTTTAACGTAAAATCTTGTAATGTTTTTTTGTTTGTTTGTTTTTTAATGTTTTAGTGTCTTATTATATATGGAAAAAAAAACAAAACACCAAAGTTGATTTTAGGATAAAAAAATTGAATTTAACCGTAAAATCTCTTGTCAATTGTACAGTCTACAATTTGATTGATCATTTCTTTTGAAGTCCAGCAGATATTTAAGTACAAAATGTATCTTTATTTCAACAAAAAATATTTTTGGAACACATGAATACAGCTGAGATAGGCTCCAGCACCCCCCGCGATCCCGAACGGGACAAGCGGTAGAAAATGGATAGATGGATGGATGATAGTATAATATCTTGATTTAGATAATATAGAATTTTAAAAGACGTGCAATTGCATGCAATACATCATTTTTAATGTCAAAAGGGAAAGAACAAAAATACAAACCCCGTTTCCATATGAGTTGGGAAATTTTGTTAGATGTAAATATAAACGGAATACTATGTTTTGCAAATCATTTTCAACCCATATTCAGTTGAAAATGCTACAAAGACAACATATTTGATGTTCAAACTGATGAAACTTTTTTTTTTTTGCAAATAATCATTAACTTTAGAATTTGATGCCAGCAACACGTGACAAAGAAGTTGGGAAAGGTGGCAATAAATACTGATAAAGTTGAGGAATGCTCATCAAACACTTATATGGAACATCCCACAGGTGTGCAGACTAATTGGGAACAGGTGGGTGCCATGATTGGGTATAAAAGCAGCTTCCATGAAATGCTAAGTAATTCACAAACAAGGATGGGGCGAGGGTCACCACTTTGTAAGCAAATTGTCGAACAGTTTTAGAACAACATTTCTCAACGAGCTATTGCAAAGAATTTAGGGATTTTACCATCTACGGTCCGTAAAATCATCAAAAAGTTCAGAGAATCTGGAGAAATCACTGCACATAAGCGATGATATTACGGGCTTTTGATCCCTCAGGCGGTACTGCATCAAAAACCGACATCGGTGTGTAAAGGATATCACCACATGGGCTCAGGAACACTTCATAAATTCACTGTCAGTAACTACAGTTGGTCGCTACATCTGTAAGTGTGAGTTAAAACTCTACTATGCAAAGCCAAACCAATTTATCAACAATATCCTGAAACGCCGCCAGCTTGGCTGGGCCCACGCTCACCTAAGATGGACTGATACAAAGTGGAAAGGTGTTCTGTGGTCTGACGAGTCCACATTTCAAATTTTATTTGGAAACAGAGGATGTGGTGTCCTCCAGAACAAAGAGAAAAATAACCATTCGGATTGTTATAGGCGCGAATTTCAAAAACCACCATCTGTGATGATAAGGAGGTGTATTAGTGCCCAAGGCATGGGTAACTTACACATCTGTGAAGGCACCATTAATGCTGAAAGGTCCATACAGGTTTTGGAACAACATATGTTGTCATCCAAACAACGTTATCATTGACGCCCCTGCTTATTTCAGCAGGACAAGTGTTACAACAGCGTGGCTTCGTAAAAAAAAAAAGAGTGTGGGTACTTTCCTGTTCCGCCTGCAGTCCAGACCTGTCTCCCATCAAAAATGTGTGGCGCATTATGAAGCGTAAAATACGACAGCGGAGACCCCGGTCTGTTGAACGACTGAAGCTCTACATAAAACAAGAATGGGAAATAATTCCACTTTCCTTAGCTCCCAAACGTTTATTGAGTGTTGTTAAAAGAAAAGGTGATGTAACACAGTGGTGAACATGCCCTTTCCCAACTACTTTGGTATGTGTTGCAGCCATGAAATTCTAAGTTAATTCTTATTTGCAAAAAAACAATAAAAGTTTATGAGTTTGAACATAAAATATCTTGTCTTTGTAGTGCATTCAATTGAGTATGGGTTGAAAATGATTAGCAAATCATTGTATTCCGTTTATATTTACATCTAACACATTTTCCCAACTCATATGGAAACGCAGCTTTCATATAATATGCTTTAATAAAATGCTTAAGCTTTTCTTACTAAATGCAAACCCATTTCCATATGAGTTGGGAAAATGTGTTAGATGTAAATATAAACGGAATACAATGATTTGCAAACCCTTTTCAACCCATATTCAATTGAATGCACTACAAAGACATTCTTTCCAGGCTTTTGCGGGCCACGTAAAATAACGTGGTGGGCCAAATTTGGCCCCCGGGCCTTGAGTTTGCCACATGTGCTCTACAATGTAGTTTGTGCATTCATATTGATTTGGTTTTCCAGGAAAGACAGTAAAGTATACCACCGTCATCCAGAACTGCACGATTTTTGCCCCACATACCCGGACTTCCAGTGCATGCCACAGCCGGACGCTTTCAACCCCTGCGAGGACCTCCTCGGCCCCAACCTGGGCCGCTTCACCTGGACAATCGCCATTTTCACCGTCTCCGGCAACCTCTCCGTGCTCACGCACCTGCTCCTCGCCCGTCGCAAGCTCACCATCTCCCAGTTCCTCATTTGCAACCTGGCCCTGGCCGACTTATGTATGGGCTTCTACTTGATGCTCATCGCCTTCAAGGACTGCGACTCCCGCCAGGAGTACTACAACTACGCCACGGACTGGCAGACGGGCCCGTGGTGCGGCGTGGCGGGCTTCCTGACGATGTTCTCCTGCGAGCTCTCGGTTTACACGCTCACCGTGATCGGCGTGGAGCGCTGCTACACCATCGTCAACGCCCTGGATCTGAACAAGAGGCTGTGCATGCACCAGGTGGCCTCCACCATGGTGGCGGGCTGGGTCTTCTCCCTGCTGGTCGCCCTGCTCCCCCTGTTTGGGGTCAGCAGCTACAGCAAGGTCAGCATCTGCCTGCCCATGGATATCGACACTTGGGCTTCTCAGGCCTACGTGGTCATCGTCCTCTCTCTCAACGTCCTCGCCTTCCTGCTGGTGTGCTGCTGCTACGGCTGCATCTACCGGAGCGTCTGCAAGCCGAAGCCCGTCCATCGCAGCAGCGACACCAAGCTGGCCAAACGCATGGCCGTGCTTATTTTCACCGACTTCCTCTGCAAGGCGCCCATCTCCTTCTTCGCAATTTCCGCCAGCGTGCGCATGCCCCTCATCACCGTGTCCCACGCCAAGATAGTCCTGGTCATTTTCCACCCCATCAACTCTTTTTGCAACCCTTTCCTGTACACCATCTTCACCAGGGGCTTCAGGAAGGAGACGGGCCGGCTGCTCCACCGTTGTCGCGGCGCCCTAACGGTGTTCAAAAGTCACCGGCCGACGCTTCGAATTGACCAGCGGGCGAATATCGCCACCAAGCCAGAGAGCAAAGTTTAGGCTGTGCTCGCGCTTCTTGGTCACAAGCGTGGAAATGATCCTCCTGCTCAAGCTTGGAGAGGCCGTCTCGGTCCGCTTGCAAGCGAACTTTGGTGCAGTGGTGGGGCGAAGACGCTGACGTACAAACAAACAAAAAAGCACAGGGAAATAATAAAAATGGATTATATTTACAGTCGCGATCAAAAGTTGACATACACTTGTAAAGAACATACAAAAAACATTCATGACATTTGGTTCTTGTATGAATTTATCATGGGTCTACTGAAAATGTGAGCAAATCTGCTGGGTCAAAAGTATACATACAGCAATGTTAAAGGCCTACTGAAATTATTTTCTTATTCAAACGGGGATAGCAGGTCCATTCTATGTGTCATACTTGATCATTTCGCGATATTGCCATATTTTTGCTGAAAGGATTTAGTAGAGAAAATCAACGATAAAGTTCGCAACCTTTGGTCGCTAATAAAAAATCCTTGCCTGTACCGGAAGTAGCGGACGATGTGCGCGTGACGTCAAGGTATAGAGCTCCTCACATCTGAACATTGTTTACAATCATTGCCACCAGCAGCGAGAGCGATTCAGACCGAAAAAGCCACAATTTCCCCATTAATTTGAGCGAGGATGAAAGATTTGTGGATGAGGAAAGTTAGAGTGAAGGACTAGAAAAAAAAAAGGGAAAAAAAAGGCGAGGGCTGTGGGAACGATTCAGATTTACTAGGATAATTCTGGAAAATCCCTTATCTGCTTATCGTGTTACTAGTGTTTTAGTGAGATTATATGGTACCTGAAAGTCGGAGGGGTGTGGTGACCGCCAGTGTCTCTAAGGGAAGCCACGTTTCTCGACGAGGCGAAGCGAAGGCAGCCGTTGGGGCCAGGCTGAGCTTTTTTTTCCCCCTCTACGGTGGAAGCATCCCACGTTCGGGGGCGGCTGGTCGCAAGAGAGTCCGCAGCTGCCTCTTTGACAGGTGCACGAGGAACGACGCAAACTATCCGCTCATGTCTACGGTAAGAGCCGACTTATTACCACAATTTTCTCACCGAAACCTTCCGTTTGACATGTGGTAGGGAACCATGATGGCTTGACCGCTCTGTTCCATAGTAAAGCTTCACCGTCATCTTTAGGAAATGTAAACAGGGAAACACCGTCCGTGTTTGTGTTGCTAAAGTCAGCCGCAATACACCGCTTCCCACCTGCATCTTTCTTCTTTGACGTCTCCATTATTAATTGATCAAATTGCAAAAGATTCAGCAACACAGATGTCCAGAATACTGTATAATTATGCGATTAAAGCAGACGACTTATAGCTGGGATCGGGGCTGAAATTATTTTCTTATTCAAACGGGAATAGCAGGTCCATTCTATGTGTCAAGCTTGATCATTTCGCGATATTGCCCTATTTTTGCTGAAAGGTTTTAGTAGAGAACATTGACGATAAAGTTTGCAACTTTTGGTCGCTAATAAAAAAGCCTTGCCTTTACCGGAAGTATGTGCGCGTGACGTTGCGAGTTGCAGGGCTCCACACATATTCACATTGTTTTTAATGGGAGTCACCAGCAGTAAGAGCAATTCGGACCGAGAAAGCGACAATTTCCCCATTAATATGAGCGAGGATGAAATATTCGTGAATTAGGATATTGATAGTGAAGGAATAGAAAAAAAAAAAAAAAAAAAAAGCGACGGGCCTGGGCGACGGCAGTGTGAGCATTTCAGATGTAATTAGACACATTTACTAAGATAATTCTGGAATATCCCTTATCTGCTTATTGTTTTAATAGTGTTTTAGTGAGATTGTAAAGATTTTAAAGTAAAGATTGTAAAGACATACCTGGAGGTCGGATGGCTGCGGTGAACACACACTGTCTCAGAGAGAAGCCGAGGAGCCAAGCTCACAGCTGCTGCGGGATGACAAATAATCCACTGATGTCTTCTGTAAGATATATATCACAATTTCCCCATCCAAAAACATGCTGGTTGACGTAGGGAAAACATGTTCGTTGCTTCACAACGAACTAAAGAAACACCGGCTGTATCTGGGTGCTAAAGACAGCTGCAATCCACCAACAGCATTCTTTTTTATAGTCCATCCATCCATCCATCCATTTTCTACCGCTTATTCCCTTTCGGGGTCGCGGGGGGCGCTGGCGCCTATCTCAGCTACAATCGGGCGGAAGGCAGGGTATAGTCTCCATTATTAAATGAACAAATTGCAAAAGATTCAGCCAAACAGATGTCCAAAATACTGTGTAATTACGTCATGAACAGAGATGACTTTTATTTGTGTGTCGTGCAGCACTAATATTTCCTTACAGTCAGTGACGTCACGCGTATGCGTCATCATTCTGCAACGTTTTCAACAAGAAACTCGCGGGAAATTTAAAATTGCAATTTATTAAACTAAAAAGGCCGTATTGGCATGTGTTGCAATGTTAATATTTCATCATTGATGTATAAACTATCAGACTGTGTGGTGGGTAGTAGTGGGTTTCAGTAGGCCTTTAATGTTTGCTTACATGTCCCTTTGCAAGTTTCACCCCAATAAGGCGCTTTTGGTAGCCATCCACAAACTTCAGGTTGAATTTTTTGACCACTCTTAACAGAATTGGTGCAGTTCAGCTGAATATGTTGGTTTTCTGACATGGACTTGTTTCTTCAGCATTGTCCAGGACTTTGATAAGGTCATTCTAAAACCTTAATTCTAGCCTGATTTCGCCATTCCTTTATCCTTTACCACTATTGAAATGTACAGTATTTGGAGTCATTGTCCTGTTCAAACACCCAACCGCGCCCAAGACCCAACTTCCGGGCTGATGGTTTTAGGTTGTCCTGAAGAAGTTCGAGGTAATCCTCCTTTTTCATTGTTCCATTTACTCTCTGTAAAGCACCGGTTCCATTGGCAGGAAAACAGGCCCAGAGCATAATACTACCACCACCATGCTTGACGGTAGGATTGGTGTTCCAGGGATTAAAGACTTCACCTTTTCTGGGTATTGTGGCCGGACAGCTCAATTTGTGTTTCATTTGACATCACATGGATAAAAATAAGGGAAACTTTTGATCATGTTTGTATATTGCGCTGTTCTCCACACTGAAAGTGTTTCACACAGAGCCTACTATTGTTCACGCCACATTCACATATTAATGGGTGGTAAGGTACATTTGCGGCCACCACCAAACATTTTTACATGTTCAAACCCCAGTGTGAACAGGACTGGGAGCAAAGTGGGTGAAGTGTATTTTTTGCCCAAGGACACAACGGCCGCGACTTGAATTGCGGAAGCTGGATTCGAACCTGGAAACCTCCATTTGCTGGCTCAGCTGTGCTACCATCTGTACCACGCAGTCTCAAATTGCAAATATTTATAAAGGAGAACTTCACTTTTGGGGGAATATTGCCTATCGTTCATTTATTCCGCCTATAAAATCCAATAAATAACCATTCAAAAAGCGCCAAAAATACTCCATTTACATTTTGTGACTTGAATACTAACCAAGTATTAGTGATATTGTTATTATAATGGATAAACAATTTATCGAGGTGCCGTGATAACTTCTGTGTGTGTCTGTTTACATCATCGAGTGATCTGCTGCTTCCTCGCTCCCTGTACGTTTATTCTGGATCATAAATCATTTCACCTGAAAAGTCTGAGTAGGTATTCTGACAATTTTGCATACTTGACAGCCTCTTAAAGACCCGAAAATGGCGAGAACGAGATGAAAGACGCTTGGCTCTTTTCTTTGTGAGGATTATGAGACATTTTTCATCCAAATGTTAATATATGAAAATCCCAGCAGTCGGCATCCTGACGACAGCAGACATTGTACAGTAAGTGAGGTAATATTATGTGTATTTGCTCTCAGGAAGTCTCCAGTGAGTATTAATCAGTGATGAAGAAGAAAAAAAGCAAAGGTGATGCATTTTTTGAAAATAATGCTGTGTCCATGCTTAAAATGATCAAAATAATAAATGATTATTATAAATGAGTATGTGACTACATTACATATATACTTACATCATGTATATAAAACCTCAATAGGAGGTGTTTGGATGCTTTTTAAAGGATTTGTAGGCTCCATTGTAAGTACATCTTTCATTGCTTTTATTTAATGTTTAGAATTCTCTAAAAAAAAAAAAAAAAAAACATCGTCATGTCTCATAATGAATGTGAACGATAGGCAAAATTCCCAGAAAGCGCAGTTCTCTAACAGTAAAGTTCATCGCCTGCATCTGAAAAGTAGTTTTTCTCCCTCTGCTTGCAGTATTTTTAAACATTTTAACTTGTAAAAATTGCTCAGTGAGAGCTAGTGAAGTGAATTATATTTATATAGTGCTTTTCTCTAGTGACTCAAAAGCACGTTTACATAGTGAAACCCAATATCTGAGTTACATTTAAACCAGTGTGGGTAAAGTGTCTTGCCCAAGGACACAATGGCAAGTGACGAGGATGGCAGAAGCGGGGATCGAACCTGGAACCCTCAAGTTGCTAGCACGGCCACTCTACCAATAGAGCCATACCACCCCATAAACCCATCGGACTGTATTTCCACTTGGAAAACTGTTTGACACTACAAATGTGCTGTGTCTGATTACTGAGGGTGCGAAAAAAAAAATGGATTCACATCTGAACCACGAGTCTCATTTTTCTTATTTCATACAAAATAATTCATAATTTTGAAAAAAAAAAAGTAGGAATCCATTTTTAAAAAGACATGTTTTAAGCCATCTCCAGCTTACTTGGTGTGCGTTTACATCAGCAGCCTGGAACCTGTTTTGACATGTTTTCAATCAAATTTGGGTACCAAATAATATATCAGGGGTGGTATAGCTCGGTTGGTAAGCGTGGCCGTGCCAGTAACTTCAGGGTTCCAGGTTCGATCCCCGCGTCTGCCATCCTAGTCACTGCCGTTGTGTCCTTGGGCAAGACGCTTTACCCACCTGCTCCCAGTGGGTGGCACTGGGAGCAGGTGGGTTTAAATGTAACTTAGACATTGGGTGTCACGATATATAATTCACAATATATTACGGGAAGCGATTTTGAAATCGAACAGTCACCCCTAGAGTAGGAATCGAACCGAATTGTAGATTGTGGTAAGATTCATATCCCTCCCGATTATGCGTTGCATAAACCGCATCAAGCCAGATTAAAAATAGGTCAAATAAAATACCAAAATGTCTAAAGACATTTTTTGCTCCTCACTGGAATTCATGCACCTGCACATGTGTATCAATCCGAGCAATGCAGAAATATTTCACGAGTACAATCGTTCAACAAATACCGTATTTCCTTGAATTGCCGCAGGGCATATAGTACGCGCCTGCCTTGAATTACTGCCGGGTCAAACTCGCTTCCCGAAATAATTAGCGCATGCTTAGTATTACCGCCTAGTCAAACTCGTGACGCCACGAGTGACACTTCCCCTGTCATCATTTTCAAAATGGAGGAGGCTGATTTCAATACCGGTCATTTGAAATCTCATAAAGGGAAGAAGATTAAGAGCTATTCAGTAGAATTTAAGGTCCAAGCTTACATCACACTCAAATTTTTACTGCATACCTTTGGTAAGTGCCGGAGTGCGAAGAAGTTTTAAAATAATTAGCGCATGCTTACTTTTACCACATGCCTTTGGTAAGCGCAGGAGTGAGAAGAGGTTTTAAATTAATTAGCGACCCGGCGGCAATTCAAGGAACTACTGTGGCTATTTTAATATAGTGTGCATGTTTCACGCTACAAACCATTAAACACACTAATGTACATTTTATTAGGTTATGGATTAATTTAAAGATTTTGGCGCGCTTGGGAAAGAGGCCATGCCAGCAATCTGAAGGTTCCTGGTTCGATCCCTAACTTCTACCACCCTAGTCACGTCCATTGTGTCCTTGAGCAAGACACTTCACCCTTGCTCCTGATGGGTCCTGGTTAGGGCCTTGCTTGGCAGCTCCCGCCTTCAGTGTGTGAATGAATGGGTGAATGTGGAAATAGTGTCAAAGCGCTTTGAGTACCTTCAAGGAAGAACAGCGCTATACGGGTATTTACCACTTACAAAATGTTGAAAGTCAAGTGCAGCAAGGCATGCTGGGAGCGCTTTTGGATTCTCAGCAAAACAAAAAACAAAAAAACTAAATTAGATCGCTTGCAGTGTACAAAAATACAAAAAAATACAACATAAATAACGTTATTTGTCAAATGATTTTACTCATGTCAAAGATTTCTTTAATGTGCAACTACATTTCCGCATTCCTTTAAATCAGTGGTTCTCAAATGGGGGTACGCGTACCCCTGGGGGTACTTGAACGTATGCCAAGGGGTACTTAAGATTTTTCAAAAATATACTAAAAATAGCAACAATTCTAAAATCCTTTATAAATATATTTATTGAATAATACTTCCAACAAAATATGAATGTAAGTTCATAAACTGTGAAAAGAAATGCAACTGCAATATTCAGCTAGATTTTTTGTGGACATATTCCATAAATATTGATGTTGAAGATTTCTTTTTTTTGTGAAGAAATGTTTAGAATTAAGTTCATGAATCCAGATGGATCTATATTACAATCCCCAAAGAGGTCACTTTAAGTTGATCACTTCTATGTGTAGAAATCTTTATTTTTTATATTTGAATCTCTAGTTATTTTTATATCTTCTTTTCCCAAATAGTTCAAGAAAGACCACTACAAATGAGCAATATTTTGCACTGTTATACAATTTAATAAATCAGAAACTGATGACATACACTCAATTAAAATGAGGGCAGGATTTCCATCCAACAAATATAAATGTTGCCCCAACTCAAAATGTGTACATTCTCGCAACACAATAAAAATGAGTTAGTCCAACTCATTTTTAGCAAATAAAGCCAAAATGAAATTATTGCAATCACGAAGCGAAATTGATTTACATTTGTCAGACAAATTTTTAACAAATACAGTTAAAGTTAAATTATTTTGGTTACTAAGCGAAATTGATTTATATGTGCCTGACTCAAAATTGATAGGAAATTAAGCAAGCTAAAACACGGTATTTTTAATGTAGAATAATCCTTAATTCAATCTTGAATTTTTAATATAACACCACAAGATGTCAAAGTTACTTGAAAACACAAACCAAAATGTTGAGTTTCAGTGAAAACAAAACATCAAGAAGTACATTTTACATAAAGACCATGCTGTATTTTACTTTTTATCTCTTTTTTTCAAACAAAAATGCTTTGCTCTGATAAGGGGGTACTTGAATTTAAAAAAATGTTCACAGGGGGTACATCACTGAAAAAAGGTTGAGAACCACTGCTTTAAATAATACGAATGTGCAGATGCAGGGGACTAATAAATTCCTACGGGGGTGCATGTCATGCCAGAACACTGGGTTAAGTAAAATCGGATATTTTTGCATATTATAAGAACTAGATTTCCTATTCCAGTACATATTGTAAACGCTCCAATTATGGACAAGGCATTAATTAGAAGCAGGCGATAACTGGAGAATGGTTGTTAGTTCTGATATTTAAAAAACGTATATTAAACCAATATGGACACAACGATTGGATGGACCACAATATTAGGAAACTGTGCCAGGACGGCGTGGCTCGGCTGGTAGAGCGGCCACGCCAGCAACTTGCGGGTTCCAGGCTCGATCCCCGCTTCCGCCATTTTAGTCACTGCCGTCGTGCTCTTGGGAAAGACACTTTACCCACCCACACTGGTTTAAATGTAGCTTCAAGATGTAGAGAAAAGCGCTATATAAACATAATTCACTTCAATAAACAAGCAAGTGCTAATCCAGTGGACGGCAGAAGTGACACAGGGTTGGTTCACAGCGCACTGCAGAACAGGCGGCTAACGGGTAATGAAAATAAAACAATGGTAATAGAACTTTGGGTAAGATGTAAATATAAGTTTTGTTCATTTGTGTAAAGATGTATATTTGCACTGCAGTGTGTGATCTACTGTATGTGTGTAAATTACTTGGGTTCCATAAAAAATCATTATAACTTATTTTTTATACAATGATTTGTGGTGCATTAGAAGGCAGAAAGGAAAACCGAACAAATGTATCAACAATTCCATTGCGCAATAGAGCAGCAACATAGTCAAAGTTGCGAGAGGGACAAATGCTTCATCAGCATTATTTACAGTTGGCCAAAAAAGTATTTAGTCAGCCACCGATTGTGCAAGTTCCCCCACTTAAAATGATGACAGAGGTCTGTAATTTTCATCATAGGTACACTTCAACTGTGAGAGACAGAATGTGAAAAAAAAATAATCCAGGAATTCCCATTGTAGGAATTTTTAATCCAACTTTTTTTTTATTGACTTTTTCACATATACAGAAAAAAGGTGCAAGTCGAAACAGTACAATTTTAAAGTCAGTGAATTATTCATACCTTTACCCCTAAAACCACCCACCCACCCACCCTTCCACCCCACTCAGGTCGAACCAACCAGGGACACATGGCACAAACAACAAGTAAGACGACAAAGACACACACATTCACACATACACCCATACAAGACCAAAAACAGAAAGAGACTAAAAGGAGAGAGAAAAGGAGAAAAAATAAAAAATAAAATAAATAATAATAATACTAAATAAAAGGGAGATTATTCCTCATCTGCGTCTGGACATAAGTCAAGAGAGTTGACATACAGTAAGAAAGGACTCCATGAACTTTCAAACACTTGAGCAGAGTCATTTAGTGAAAACCTCTAAGTTTTTCCAATTTTAAATTGTAAAGAACCTCTTTAATCCAACGGCCGTGTGATGGGGTGTGAGCCAGCTTCCAATTGAACAAGATCAGTCGCCTGGCCAGCAAGGTCGTAAAAGCCACAGCGCGTTTTAGTGGCACAGGGCATGTGTTATCAAGGCATATGCCGAAAATGGCTGACAATGGGTTGGAGGGAAAGTCTTGACCGTATGCCTTTCCGATAGTGTCAAAAATGTCCTCCCAAAAGGAACATAATTTAGAGCAGGACCAGAACATATGGACATGATCAGCCGGAGATAGTTTGCATCTATTACAGGTATTGCTAACAGTGGGGTAGATTTTGGATAGTTTTGCATTAGTGTAGTGAATTTTATGGATTACTTTGCATTGGATGAGACCATGACGGGCACAAATCGAGGAGGAGTGGACCAGTTTCAGGGCAGAGTTCCAGAGTTTATCAGATGTTGTTAAGATCGCTCTCCCACGAGGCTTTTATCACTGATAAAGAGTTTGGAGCAACTGAGCTTAAGGAGGTATAAATCACAGAGATACATTTTTTATGATTTGGGCTCAGAGATAGCAATGTATCTATAAGAGTTTCCGGGGGACGATTTGGGAAGTGTGGGAACTGCTTCTTTACGAAGTCCCTCACCTGAAAGAAACGAAAAAGGTGGGAGTTTGGCAAATCGTATTTGGAAGAAAGTTCAGCGAAGGATGAGAACGCGCCGTCTGTATAGAGGTCTTCCACACCATTGTAGGAATTTTTAAGAATTTGTAAATTATGGTGGAAAATAAGTATTTGGTCACTTCAAACAAGGAAGATCTCTGGCTCTCACAGACCTGTAACTTCTTTAAGAAGCTCTTCTGTCCTCCACTCGTTACCACATAAGTTGCTGACTATAATTACTGGTTTGCAAAAAAATATTTTTCACCCAAATAGGTGAAATTAGATCATCTCTCAGGACAGACTAGTGTGTTGAAAAACACATCTACAGAATTGGAGGGCCATTTCCCCACATAGACAGTGTGGATAAAGGGATGTAAAACTATAATTTTCCTCACTTAAGTGCATGTTTTGTACATGATTACTTCAAAACTGATATGGTTAATTAACATTATGAGCAGAAAATAAATATAAGTCACCAGCTCCAGATTTAACTGATGTTCCATAGAAAACCTAGCCTGTTTCCTTATGCTCTTTCAGCATTTTCTCAAAAATATTTTACAAAACATCAGTAGAAGAGGACGCCAAATAAAATAGTAGCAATTTAACTTTTATTTCAAACTTTTTATGCTGGTCTTTCCTGATGTTTCCACAGACTCTGACTCAGCTTGGCCTCCCAAAGGCGCTCAGAGTTTGATTTGAGACTTTTACTTTTTTTTTTTCCCCAATCAAAACTCCGAACAACAACCTTTGAAGTTAGGATTATTAAAATATTGTTACAACTTTTTGTACATTTATCTTGCTTAGTCTGTCTCAAGTTGACTGTTGAGGCCCACACTTTCCTCATTCTTATTAGAAAATATATGCAAGCTGGCCCCTTCTTTAGTTGTATTGCTACAACCTGCAAAAATAGATCCGGCAGACATTTTTGATCATTCTTTCAAATTTTACGCAATAATATTGTGATTCAGGATGAGGATGCTACCAAAACAAATACTACAAGCCTTGGTGACAAAATATTGGAATCACTGGTTTTGGAGGAAGTTCTCTGTTGTTTTTGTAATAAAAAAAGCCGACGACTGACATGACACAAAACTATAGTCATTTTAACCCTTGTGGAACCAGTTTTCATTTTTTAATCATAAGAAAAATGATACAATTAATTTTTCAAACTTAGACTTACTGATTTTGGCTCATTCTGTGAAGAACATACAGTATATCAGAATACATATTTAATGACCATACACCCCCCTACACATTTTTATTACATATGAGATGTCCAGGTCCATTAGAAGTGTGGGAATTGATGTTCTGTGTACCACAAACCCCCACCCACGCAAGGCCTAGACAGGAGGAAGACAGAGTGTAGGTACACAAAACATCAGAGGGTCAAATAAATGTGCGAGAAAATGAGAGCAGAAAGTATTGACAATGTTGCAACTTTGTGTGAGAACCGCAGGTGCAGAAACACGCAAAAAGAATCCCTATGGGATACAGAAACTGGCAGAGAAATTTTCTGAGCAACGTTAATATTCTTGTTAGTCAGCGTTTGCGGGTTGGATGGACCAGTTGCATTTTGTGGCTTTTAATGCCTCACAATCAAACACCTTTAAGTTAAAATACTGAACAGATGTTTATTGGGATAAGGCATTAAAAGCCACAAAATGCAACAGATCCATTAGACCCACAAACGCTGGCTGAGTAACAACAATATGAACATTACACAAGGCTTAAATGGCAACTTATTGGCTTTAAAAAACACTAAATATAAGCAAGGATATAGCCAGTAACAGTTCTATTTTTAAAACGGAGGAAAAATTATGGAATCACCCTGTAAATGTAAATTTCCAAAGCTAACACCTGCATCAGATTAAAACGGTTAGTTTGCAGTTAAAAATGAGTGTGCACTAGAGATGCACGGGTAGGCAATTATATCATCCGCAACCGCACCACCAAAGTCGTCATCCACCCGACGTTCACCCGAACCAACATCAGAACCGCAACCGCCCGCCACCCGCCCGTTGAAATACATCAGAGGTGGGCCACCTTTACCACTCAAAGAGCTATTTAATCCCATTTCACAGAATATCCAATGGTGTTCATCCTGATAAGAATAAGGGCGTGCTGTGAAGCCATTGCCTTTGACACCTTCAACATGTACAAACCGATAGTTAGTCCAGCAACATGTGTGCAGCTTCCGCAATCACACAACAAAATTGAAAGGCATACTGCGTGATACAGAGTACACTGATGGTTGTGATATGAACAATTTTAACACTTTTACCAATATGCGCCACGCTGTGAAGCCACACCAAACAAGAATGACAAACACATTTCGGGATAACATCCTCACAGTAACACAACATAAACCCAACGCAACAAATACCCATAATCCTTTGCCTCCGTGAGACTTCCTGAATATACTTTACAACCACGCACCCCCAACCCCGCCCACCTTACCGACGCACGTAAGGGGGGGGGTGTATAAAATAGTCAGGAATTGTCATGGATGCAAAGGATTCTGGGTATTTGTTGTGTTGCGTTTATGTTGTGTTACTGGGAGGATGTTCTCCCGAAATGTGTTAGTCATCCTTGTTTGGTGTGGCTTCACAGCGTGGCGCATATTAGTAAGAGTGTTAAAATTGTTTATATGACAACCATTAGTGTACTCTGTGTCACCCAGTATGCCTTGCAGTCGTGTGCGTGTCTGTCGCTGGTCTGACAAGCAGATCGAACTTGCTGTAGAAGGCGACGAATCCAATAGCTTCATTGCACGCCCTAATATTTAACAACTGGGCGACTGCCGGCAGTCATTCTAGAGAATGTTTGCGCCTCTTATCAATCAATCAATCAATGTTTATTTATATAGCCCCAAATCACAAATGTCTCAAAGGACTGCACAAATCATTACGACTACAACATCCTCGGAAGAACCCACAAAAGGGCAAGGAAAACTCACACCCAGTGGGCAGGGAGAATTCACATTCAGTGGGACGCCAGTGACAATGCTGACTATGAGAAACCTTGGAGAGGACCTCAGACCTCTTCCCCCACGTGCCCTTATTGTCTTCTTCGCTTTGTGACACCGGTCCTAAATGGCTCTTTGAATGGTAAAGGATACGGATCCCAGAACCACGTATATCAAATATTTCCGAATGGTTCAACCGCCACCCGCCCGAATCTAATTAAAATCAATTTTTTCGTCATGTCACCCACCCAACCTAAACCGCCAACTCCACGGATGAAACCACAAAACGCGCATCTCTAGTGTGCACACCTTGGAGAACTGTTGCATCAGGTGGATTGACGAGAACCATGGCTCTAACACAGGGGCCGGGAACCTTTTTTGGTGAGAGCCATGAAAGCCAAATATTTTAAAATGTATTTTCGTGAGAGCCATATAATATTTTTTAATACTGAATACAACTACATGCGAACAATTTAAAGTAAGACCAACATTTTTCGAGTATAATAATAATTTTAATGACATTGTTATTCTGACGCTAACCAAAAATAAATACTTGTTACCATTAATGCAACTTCTTGAACAGGTGCGGTAGAAAACAAATGGATCGATTAAAATGCATGACAATGTTTTATAATTTGAACACTATTTTTAACACTAGGATTACAAATGGAGTTATTCATCATTCATCTTGTTTGGCAATATCAGCTAAGATTTATCTGAGAGCCAGATGCAGTCATCAAAAGAGTCACATCTGGCTCAAGAGCCATAGGTTCCCTACTCCTGCTCTAACATGAGAGATGAGACAAAGGAGAGGATTATCAAACTTTGAGGTAAATCCTCACAATGTTGTGAAATATATGTCTTGTTGACAGTTATCTGTGTCTACAAGCAGGACCAAGTACAAACATGGGAAGGTTTTAAAAAGGCAAGCTGGTAGACCAAGGAAAACATCAAAACACAAAAAGTTAAGCAATATGTCTTGAAAACAGAACAAGCACAGAAAAACAAATGAAGAACAAATGGGCGGAAACCGGAGTAACTGTCTAACTGTAAGAAACAGCCTAAGGGAAATGGGATTTAAATACAATAAAGCTACACAAAAGCAGTCATTAACACCTAAACAAAACAAACAGGGTTCCAAAGGGCTAAGGAGAGGCAATGGTGGACTATGGATGACTGGATGAAAGTCATATTCAGTAATGAATCACAAATCTGCATTGGCTAAGGTGATGATGTTGCAACTTTTGTTAGGTGTCGTTCCAATAAAATACAAAGAAGACAACATACACATTCCCACAGTCGATGATATGGAGGTCGGATGTCATTACATCTTCAATAAATGCACAACTTTACATTGACGTTTTGGACACTTTTCTTCTTCCATTAACCAAAAGACTGTTTGGACGGGATTACATTTTTCAGGATGATAATGCATCTTACCAAAGGGGGGAAAAAAATGTAAAAACGCTCCTTGAAGAAAGTTACATAAGGTCAATGCTATGGCTGCAAATCCATAGTCCAGATCTCAAACCAATTGAAAATCTTGGAAATTGGAAATGGTAGAAAATGGTCCATGACGAGACTCCGATATGCAAAGCTGATCTGACAACAGCTGTCAGGTTCAAACACTGATGACATCTATTAAAACGAGAAAAGAAGCAAGGAATTAAACCGACAGAATTCAAATTTGCCTTAATTAAGGAGAGAGTGTCTGGGCTGTACTCTTGTATAGTCTCAATCACGCTCCGGCGAAAGACTGTATGCCTCCTCTTTTATTTGGACTTCACCCTGGTTACATGGCAACAGTTGTTTCTAAGGCACGGCGGTCGTAAACAGCCATCGTCTTTGATTACAACAGTTCAAAGAAAAGGTCGTAAAACAGTTCACAAAAAAGGTCGCCTTGAGGGGAGTCAAGCCCTGCTTCCTCTCCGCTTTGTGGTTCTGGGGTCACGACAAAATCTTTGTTGATTACAATACATGAAAGAAACAGAACACCTTCATGTTGCTTTCCATCCTACAAAGTGGAGTTTTACAAACCTTCTTTTTGGTAGATCAAAGACAGCTTTTGTCTTCTCGCCGGGAACTCATTGAAACACAAAGTTTTGTGACAATTTAGATACAATTATTCTGACAACAGCAATCAAAACGTTTGAGCAAGATTGATGACGAGTACTTTGTCACTTGCCTCAGACTGCAAGCTGTTATAAAAGCCAGAGGTGGTGCAACAAAGCACTATACTAGTGTTTTGGAGTGTTTATTTTTCTTGACTCCATATTTTCTTTCCTCAGAATTGAGTTTGCTTTTTGTTTACTGCGCCTGATGTAAAAATTAAACTGGTACTGACTACCATAAAAATACCATATTGGTTATTGTAGTGTTTCTTTAAGCCAGTCCATTGCCATCAACCATAGTTTTGTGTCATGTAGGTCTGACTTTTTCCCTACAAATTTAAACAACTAAATGAACAGCCTTCAGGTCTGGATTTTTCCAGGGTTTGTACACAATATGAAATTGCCTCCAGTCTTCTGCAAGTGACATCAACAGGTTAATGGCCCGGCTACATTTTGGAGCAAAAACCGGGTATTCCAAAATGCTTTGAAACTCAGAAGATAACAAGTCAAATATCACTCCGGTGTCTATTCTCGGGGGTGTTTTACCCATACACATTTTTAGGTCCAGAACTATTAAAGGCCTACTGAAACCCACTACTACCGACCACGCAGTCTGATAGTTTATATATCAACGATGAAATATTAACATTGCAACACATGCCAATACGGCCTTTTTAGTTTACTAAATTGCAATTTTAAATTTTCCGCGAAGTGTCCTGTTGAAAACGTCGCGGTATGACGACGCGTGCGTTTGACGTCTCGGGTTGTGGAGACATTTTTTTCCAGCCCGATCCAAGCTATAAGTAGTCTGCTTTAATCGCATAATTACACAGTATTCTGGACATCTGTGTTGCTGAATCTTTTGCAATTTGTTCAATCAATCAACCAATCAATGTTTATTTATCCATCCATTTTCTACCGCTTATTCCCTTTTGGGGTCGCGAGGGGCGCTGGCGCCTATCTTAGCTACAATCGGGCGGAAGGCGGGGTACACCCTGGACAAGTCGCCATCTCATCGCAGGGCCAACACAGATAGACAGACAACATTCACACTCACATTCACACACTAGGGCCAATTTTAGCCCTAAATCACAAATGTCTCAAAGGACTGTACAAACCATTACGACTACGACATCCTCGGAAGAACCCACAAAAGGGCAAGGAAAACTCACACCCAGTGGGACGCAAGTGACAATGCTGACTATGAGAAACCTTGGAGAGGACCTCAGAAGTGGGCAACCCCCCCCTCTAGGGGACCGAAAGCAATGGATGTCGAGCGGGTCTAACATGATACTGTGAAAGTTCAATCCAGTTCAATTAATAATGGAGAAGTCACAGTAGAAAGATGAAGGTGGGAAGCTTTTAGCCTTCAGCCACACAAACAGCCGGTGTTTCCTTGTTTAAAATTCCCGAAGGTGAAGCTTTACTATGGATCAGAGCGGTCAAGCGAACATGGATCCCGACCACATGTCAACCGGCAGGTTACGGTGAGAAAATTGTGGTAATAAGTTGGCTCTTACCGTAGTTATGAGCGGAGCCCGCGTCGCATGCGTCCTCCTGCAGCTGCCGCGGACTATTACCTCCTCCCACGCAGACACTGGCAGTCAACACACCCGTGGCCACACCCCTCCGACTTTCAGGTACTGTATAATCTCACTAAAACAATAGGCTGATAGGGGATTTTCCAGAATTATCCTTGTAAATGTGTCATAACATCTGAATTGCTCCCACTACTATCGCCTTTTTTTTCTCTAGTCCTTCACTCTCAATATCCTCATCCACGAATCTTTCATCCTCGATCAAATTAATGGGGAAATTGTCGCTTTCTCGGTCCGAATCGCCCTAGCTGCTGGTGGCCATGATTGTAAACAATGTGAGGATGTGAGGAGCTCTACAACCCGTGACGTCACGCGCACATCGTCTGCTACTTTCGGTAAAGGCAAGTCTTTTTTAATAGCAACCAAAAGTTGCAAAATTTATCGTGGATGTTCTCTACTAAATCCTTTCAGCAAAAATATGGCAATATCGCGAAATGATCAAGTATGACACATAGAATGGACCTGCTATATACGTATGTTTAAATAAGAAAATGTCATTTCAGTAGGCCTTTAAGTGCCAATGTTGTCAGCATCATAGTTGTTATTCAACTGTTGTGTTGAAAGATGTTAAAATATTTAAGGGTGTCCTAAAGCACTGCATATTAAAATAAACAAATCAATACCTTTCTGGCAATGTCTGACACTGTAACCTAATGTTAAAAGGCAGTATTTTTGAATTATTCTATTTAAATTGTGCCATTTCTTAGCCAATATAATACAAAGGAAGATGGCACACCCTCCTGGTGCTGAAGTAGAAATAGTTTTGGCACCAGCTGCTGGACTAGATCTGACCATCCCAAGTATGAGCATAAAGTGATGGCGTCTACTTGGATGAGAGGCAACACTTCTAAGACAAACCAAACAGTGCAGCTGCGATTGATTGGAGGCCCTGAGGGTGAGTGAATGAGAACACTCATCGACGAAGGAAGATATCAGAATGTTTGGTCTCAAATTGTGTCCTGGTGACTATTTGCAGGACGGGCGTATGAGGTGTTGAATGTCAAAAGTTTACTTTTATGGCAGATATATTACATGAAACACACTTCTCACATTTAGCTCATTTTCATCACATTTTAGTTTAAATCAAATGTTGACTCTAAATCAGGGGTAGGAACGTATGGCTCTAGAGCCAGATGTGGCTCTTTTGATGACCGCATCTGGCTCTCAGATAAATCTTAGCTGACGTTGCTTAACACGATAAGTAATGAATAATTCCGCTGGTAATCACTGTGTTAAAAATAACGTTCAAAATATAAAACATTCTCATGCATTTGAATCCATCCATCCGTTTCTATCCCACCCGTTCAAGAAGTCGCAGTAATGGTCAAAAGTATTTTATTATTGGTTACCTTCAGAATAACAATGTTATCAAAAACAATAAGAGATGCATGCATTTAGTTGTTGTAATTGGGGAAAGTCCAAATAAAAGAGGTGTAGAATTCTCTCGTCAGAGCGTGGGACGACACTGTACAAGGGTACAGGTCTACACGTTTCTCCTTATTGAGCTAAATTGAATCCAGTCTCTGTTTAATTCCTTGCTTCTTGTCTGTTTAATAGATGTCATCAGTGTTTGAACCTGAAAGTTGCATTCGATGTTGAAAATATTATACGACTCCCACGGAAATACATCTTAAAATATTTGGCTTTCATGTCTCTCTCAGCCAAAAATGTTCCCGACCCCTGCTCTAAATGTTATATCTAAATAAGAAATATAAATCTAAACAAATCTACATGTTAAAACAATATAAATATTAATTAAAAAATTAATTGAAAATCTAAAATATAAATGTTGAATATGTAAATGTTAAATCCAAAACGGATCTTAAATCTAAAAACTTAAATTTAAATCTTGAATGTAAATGTGAGCACTACATGTTAAATATAAATTGTAAAACTAAAATCAATCAAAGTGTGTTTACATAGCCTATCATCACAAGTGTCTCAAAGGGCTGCACAAGCCACAACAACATCCTTGGCTCAGATCCCAAATCGGGGGGGAAAAAAAACAAAGAAAAAAAAAAAAACTCAACCCCATGGGCGTAATGAGAAACCTTAGCGGGCACTGGATGCCGACTGGATACAGTTGATAAAACTAAAAATAAATGGTACATCTAAATATCAATGAAAAATCTAAACCTAGTTCTTAAAAGTAAATCTTAAATCTAAATGTGAGCAGTAAATGTTATATCTAAACCAAAATGTTAAATCTAAAGTTTAAATGGGCATCTTAAATTTAGATCTAAATATGAACGCTAAATGTTCAACCTCAACCCGCATGTTGAATCCAAATCTTAAATCAAAATGTTAGTGCTAAATGTTGAATCTAAAATCATGCTTTCCGTGGGCCCATAGATAAATTAAAAAACGCAAGAAAGGCGGAAAATAGATTTGCAAAAATTTTCATCCCAGGACTTAAAATATACACCATATTTTTCGGACTGTAAGGCTCACTCATAATCCTTTCATTTTCTCAACAGTCGACAGTGCGCCTTATAACCTGGTGGTTGTGCTTACCGGCCTCAAAGCAATTTTATTTGGTATATGGTGTAATGATCAGTGTGACCAGTAGTAGTCACACATAAGAGATACATGTAGACTGCAATATGACCCCAGTAAACACCAAAACTTTAAATTTGCAATTGAAATGAAAGAACATTACACAAGGCACTTAAAAATCTGTGAAAATGTTTTAGTATGACTTGATAGATTGTCGGCCCATTACGGCTACCGTAGTCAGAGATACAAGTATTACTATGGTTTGTGTATAAAGGCCGCAAAATTTGTCACCGATTCTTTTCATAACTTTTATGGACAGAATTTCTAGGCGCAGTCAAGGCGTTGAGGGGTTCTGGTTTGGTAACCGCAGGATTAGGTCTCTGCTTTTTGCAGTTGATGTGGTCCTGATGGCTTCATCTGACCGGGATCTTCAGCTCTCGCTGGATCGGTTCGCAGCCGAGTGTGAAGCGACCGGAATGAGAATCAGCACCTCCAAGTCCGAGTCCATGGTTCTCGCCCGGAAAAGGGTGGAATGCCATCTCCGGGTTGGGGAGGAGACCCTGCCCCAAGTGGATGAGTTCAAGTACCTAGGAGTCTTGTTCACGAGTGAGGGAAGAGTGGATCGTGAGATCGACAGGCGGATCGGTGCGGCGTCTTCAATAATGCGGACGTTGTACCGATCCGTTGTGGTAAAGAAGGAGCTGAGCCGGAAGGCAAAGCTCTCAATTTACCGGTCGATCTACGTTCCCATCCTCACCTATGGTCATGAGCTTTGGGTCATGACCGAAAGGATAAGATCAAGGGTACAAGCGGCCGAAATGAGTTTCCTCCGCCGTGTGGCGGGGCTCTGCCTTAGAGATAGGGTGAGAAGCTCTGCCATCCGGGAGGAACTCAAAGTAAAGCCGCTGCTCCTCCACATTGAGAGGAGCCAGATGAGGTGGTTCGGGCATCTGGTCAGGATGCCACCCGAACGCCTCCCTAGGGAGGTGTTTAGGGCACGTCCAACCGGTAGGAGGCCACGGGGAAGACCCAGGACACGTTGGGAAGACTGTGTCTCCCGGCTGGCCTGGGAACGCCTCGGGATCCCCCGGGAAGAGCTAGACGAAGTGGCTGGGGAGAGGGAAGTCTGGGTTTCCCTGCTTAGGCTGTTGCCCCCGCGACCCGACCTCGGATAAGCAGAAGATGATGGATGGATGGATGGAAATGGCACCCATTAGCAGACACTATCTGGCGTTTTGTTTCACAATATTGTGCAAAACCAACTCTTACCTTCTGGTACCTGCTGATGTGCATTTGAGATCTGCATAAGTCCTGAAAATTTGCGTAAGTTCGCCACTGTAGTCCGTGTTCATGCCGTAGTCGATATCTTGTTGCGGGACATTCACCCTCTGCTGTTGCCATTTCTAATATAAAGTAGCGTAACGTTCTGACTTATAGCTCGCTATGGAAGTGCTAAAAACAACCAGTGTAGTGGATTTACATAGTTCACCCTCGGAGCTTAAGTAATTGGAGAGTTCTGGTCGGACAGTTTTTTTTAAATACATTTCTAGCGTTGTTGCACAAGTGAGCCACGGATGAGAAGATGCTGCACTGTTGTCGATTTAAGTAAAGTCAGAATGTCATTAAAACAATTAGCTCCACCTTTTGACACTTCTTCAACTCCCGTCCTTGCACGCTACACCGCCACAACAAAGATGACGGGGAGAAGACGCTGCCGAAGGTGAGCCACGTAAATAAAACCGCCCACAAAACGGCACATCCTGAAGCAACTGTCAGTAAGCGACTTAAAGATGATCTGTAAAACATAATCTAAGCAACATTTTGACCAAAAAAAAAACACCATTACATGTTATGTAGACCACAAGGAAGTGTTTTACATTTAGAAAAAAATCATTACTTAGTTCGTCTATCTGTGTTGAGGTGGCGACTTGTCTAGGGTGTACACCGCTTTCCACCCAAATGCAGCTGAGATGGACTCCAGCACTCCCCGCAAAACCGAAAGGGACAAGCGGTAGAAAACAGATGGATGGATGGACCCCTTTAATGCACCGTATGTATGAAAAAAAGACCTGAATAGACCCGTTCGTCACCAGTGTGCCTTATAATTCGGTGTGCCCTATGGTCCAGAAAATACGGTACATGCATGAAAAACTGAAAATAAGTTTTTACCTGCATAGTCCTGTTATTTAAAATTATTTTAATTTGTTTTCAATTTTAAAAAAAGCAGAATAACTGATATGCTTAGGGTCTTGATGCTATTAGTATGAATTCCATGTGCTGTGTTTGCTGATTCAAAGCTAAAAACTCAGTCCAGTTACTCAAATGAGTCATTTTAGGCTTTGGAACAGTGTAGGAAAATGATACAAAGTTGCCCATGATAGGATAACACACATTTTGAGAACTTCAATAAATGCATTATCAGATTTGGAGTCAGGGGGATTAGGGGGGAGGGATAAAATGGTGCTGATTTAGTAAAACGGACCATTGTATAAAACATATTTTATGCCTTTGAACATTTTTTTTTAAATATTTAGTAACATCCAAGTGATTTTTTTTTCAGCTTGTGGCCTTTAGTAGGAAACGTTTGGGGGGGGGGAAAAAAGGTTCATTGAATGCAGCACACAGCAGAATTAATGTATTTAGGACAAACATTACAATCAAACAAGGATGTCACATTGTCAACATGACAAGTATAATAACTAAAAAAATGTTTTCTAGTATTTCGTTACACAAAATATGTAAATTAAATGATATTCACTCTTGCGTGTGCAGCCAAATGTCAAGTATTTTACCATAGAATGGCTGATGACTATATGAAACAAATCTTTACCTGTCCATGTCCATTTAGCTGTGATGAAGCTAATTACCATTCAGCTTCTCCGATCGCTTTAGAGAAGACATAATCTCTGCCACCATAACACACCACGCCATCCTTCAAATGGAACTTCCAGCGGTTCTTACTGCGGTGTATCTGCACAAGGGTAAGGACGACATTTTCACAACAGTTCAGAGCTTTTTGTCGATTGGTCTAAAAGGTTCTTACTTTGTCATACTGACAAACAATCACGTTTTCTGTGTCAAAGAGGTCCGGAATGTCTTGTTCGACCACGTCGTCGCCCGAATTTAATGGATCCTGTTGAACAAAAACTCACTTGACTTATTTGTTTGGATTTTCATTGTAAACATAATGGATACAACCACAGGTACATTTGACATACTAGCCAAAAATGTGCCTTTATTAAGATAATACTACATTTTAGAGATGCCCGATAATATCGGCCTGCCAATATTATTGGCCAATGAATGCTTTAAAATGTAATATCAGAAATTATCGGTATTGGTTTCAAAAAGTAAAATTTATGACACGTACGTAGCGAGAAGTTCAGAGCACCAATAAACCTTAAAGGCACTGCCTTTGCGTGCCGGCCCAGTCACATAATATCTGCAGCTTTTCTCACATACAAGTGAATGCAAGCCATACTTTGTCAACAGCCATACAGGTCACACTGAGGGCGGCCGTATAAACAACTTTAACACTGTTACAAATATGCGCCACACTGTGAACCCACACCAAACAAGAGAGACAAACACATTTCAGGAAAACATTCGTACCATAACAACAGAACAAATACCCAGAAACCTTTGCAGCACTAACACTTCCAGGACGCTACAATACACCCCCCATCCCACCCCCAAAGGGACATCCCAACATTCAAAAAGTTCAAAATAAAAACACGTTAGTTATTTTCATTTAGGACTGAAGTTCAGTGTGATATTTGAGCAAATAAGTATAAAAAATATGAATTCACTTTTTTATTTTTTTTACACACTGGGGACTTTTTTTTAGCCTGGTCCTACACTATTAAATTATTTATTCCCCAGAGGGTTAAGAAAACGTTTCTTTAATTGTACTGTTTTTCACACAAAAAAAATATAAATGACAGAACAAGTTGTTTTCCATGTCTGTTGCACTTTTAAACATACAGTGCAGGCCAAAAGTGCGGACACCTTCTCATTCATTGCATTTTCTTCATTTTCATGACTACCGTATTTTTCGGATTATAAATCGCTCTGGAGTATACGTCGCACAGGCCGAAAATGCATGATAAAGAAAGAAAAAAACATATATACGTCCAGCCATCCATCCATCTTCCTCCGCTTATCCGAGGTCGGGTCGCGGGGGCAGCAGCCTAAGCAGAGAAGCCCAGACTTCCCTTTCCCCAGCCACATCGTCTAGCTCTTCCCGGGGGATCCCGAGGCGTCGCACTGGAGTATAAGTCGCACTTTTGGGGGAAATTTATTTGATAAAACCTAACACCAAGAATAGACATTTGAAAGGCAATTTAGAATAAATAAAGAATAGTGAACAACAGGCTGAATAAGTGTACGTTATATGACGCATAAATAACCAACTGAGAAGGTGCCTGGTATGTTAACGTAACATATTATGGTAAGAGTCATTCAAATAACTATAACATATAGAACATGCTATATCTTTACCAAACAATCTGTCACTCCTAATCGCTAAATCCCATGAAATCTTCTTCCTCGATGTCGCTTCTAAACAACTCTGCCAACTCCAAAGGTAAGCGCCGCTTCCTCTTGTCGTTTTCTGCTGCATATTTCACTACATCCAGCTTCTAATCTGCAGTACATGATCTCCTTTTCGGTGCCATTTTTGTTCAGCCCTTCTGAGTTTTTATAAGTTGCCGCCAACGATGAAATGATCCATTTTAATAGCTACGGCAGTAGCATATAGCATATAGCAGTTAGCATTCCATGACCCACAATGCACTTCTGCCATGACCCTGCCCCGCCGAATTCTTATTGGTTGACGTGTGTGTGACGATTGCTGACATTTTCTTGGTCTCTTCCGCGAATGAGATAAATAATATTTGATATTTTACGGTAATGTGTTAATAATTTCACAAGTAAGTCACTCCGGAGTATATGTTGCACCCCTGGCCAAACTAGGAAAAAAACTGAGACTTATAGTCTGAAAAATACGGTATTTACATTGTAGATTGTAACTGAAAGCATCACAACTATGAATGAACACATGTTAGGTACTTTACAAAAAAAGGTAAAAATAACTTAGAAACATGTTTTATATTATAGTTTCTTCAAAATAGCCATCCTTTGCTCTGATCACTGCTTTGCACACTCTTGGCATTCTCTCGATGAGCTTCAAGCACACCAAGGGGACGGTGTGGCGAAGTTGGTAGAGTGGCTGTGCCAGCAATCTGAGGGTTACTGGTTCAATCCCCACCTTCTACCGTCCTAGTTACGTCCGTTGTGTCCTTGGGCAAGACGCTTCACCCTTGCTCCTGATGGGTGCTGGTTAGCGCCTTGCATGGCAGCTCCCGCCGTCAGTGTGTGAATGTGTGTGAATAGGTGAACGTTGAAATACTGTTAAAGCGCTTTGGGCTCCTTAAAAAGGGGTAGAAAAGCGCTATACAAGTACAACCCATTTACCTGTGAAGTGAAAACCATTTCAGGTGACTACCTCTTGAAGCTTATCGAGAGAACGCCAAAAATGTGCAAAAAAGTAATCCGAGCAAAGGGTGGGTATTTTGAAGAAACTAGAGTATAAAACATGTTATCAGTTATTTAACTTTTTTTTTTTGTTAAGTTCATACAGTAAGGCCACATGAATTATTCGATAGTTTTGACTTCAGTGACAATCAGCAATGTAAATAGTCATGAAAAAGGAAACACATTGAATGAGAAGGTGTGTCCTAACTTCATCAAATAGTGTAAAAAATAGTTTCACATACATAAAAAAGTCACTTTTGCCAAGACAAAAATGCACCAACTAAAAAAGGAGCTGATAAAATGTAAATATTGACAGGGGTATAAACACAGATGATTGAGTACAAGTTTTTAACAAGGCTGTATCATTAACAAAATGTTACTGTTTTTTTTTAAAGTGAAATGGGGTGAAAAAATTAATATTTGTTACGAGGTAACCTTTTGTTTCATGCGAAACAGTGGTATGCGAAATAATTATTTAAATATTCAAGCCGTGTTATGGTTTAAACTGTATGTAATGTTACAGTGGCCAATTATATTAAATATACGTGTTAAAACAAACGTTTTTAATGAATATTTAGGCCTATTACCCTACTGTAATTAAAGGCCTACTGAAACCCACTACTACCCACCACGCAGTCTGATAGTTTATATATCAATGATGAAATATTAACATTGAAACACATGCCAATTTAGTTTACTAAATTGCAATTTTAAAATTTCCCGCGGAGTTTCTTGTTGAAAACGTCGCGGAATGATGACACGTGCGCGTGACGTCACGGACTGTCAGGAAACATTAGCGCAGCACCATTTGCTGCTAAAAGTCGTCTCTTCTCACAGCACAATTAATATTCTGGACATCTGTGTTAATGAATCTTTTGCAATTTGTTCAATTAATAATGGAGAAGTCAAGGTAGAAAGATGGAGTTGGGAAGCTTTAGCCTTTAGCCACAAAAACACACGGTGATTCCTTGTTTAAAAATCCCGGAGGTGAAGCTTTACTATGGATCAGAGCGGTCAAGCGAACATGGTTCCCGACCACTTATCAACCTGCAGGTTTCGGTGAGAAAATTGTGGTAAAAAGTCGCTTCTTACCGGAGATCAGTTGAGCTTGCGCCGTCCATGCAGCTGCCGTAGACTTCCCTCAGAGATTGGCCTCAAGACACCCGTGGACACACCCCTCAGACTATCAGGTACTATTTAATCTCACTAAAACACTAGCAACATAATAAAGATAAGGGATTTCCCAGAATTATCCTAGTAAATGTGTCTAAAAACATCTGAATTCGTCCCAATGCAATCGTCTTTTTTTTCCCTTTCTTTTCTAGTCCTGCAATATCATTATAATAATCAAAAAAATCTTTCATCCTCGCTCAAATTAATGGGGAAATTGTCGTTTTCTCGGTCCAAATAGCACTTTTTGTTGGAGGCTCCCATTAAATTTAATGTGAATATGTGATGAGCCCTCACCCTTGTGACGTCATCATCTGCGACTTCCGGTACAGGCGAGGCTTTTTTATCAGTACCGAAAGTTGCGAACTTTTTTGTGGATGTTCTCTACTAAATTCTTTCAGCAAAAATATGGCAATATCACGAAATGATCAAGTATGACACATAGAATGGACCTGCTATCCCCGTTTAAATAAGAAAATCTAATTTCAGTAGTCCTTTATGTATTTAAAAATGAAGACTTGGCTCTCCAAATATCACCATAATGACCAAGTGTTTTATGAGGTAATACTCAGTGGAAAAAAGTTTGAGAGTCATGAATGTAGAATGACATAAGACGATGGTGTTGGCTCATACGGGTGAATCCAGTGTGCGTGTCATGAACTCCTACCTCATCTTCTACATGTTCAAGCTCGTCAGCCACGTCGCTGTCGCTGCTGGAGGAGCTGCTGTTACCGTCGCTGCTGCCGCCTCCTTCCTGCAGAGCCTTGATGGCCTCCGCGTTGATCATGCCCAGGAAGTCATTCTCCTCCAGCGGCTTGACTCCGTCGTCGTCCTCCAGGTCAGAGTTGTCGGCAGCACCGTCCAGCTGAACGATGTCCGACAGTTGGCTGTAGTTGTAGTCCAGGTCCAGCTTAGGGGTAGAATGTAACTATTAGTTGAGGTTATTTGGAAAGAGTAAGAGATTTGTTCCGAAAGAAAGGTTCAAACAAGGTACTTCTTTTGCGGTAGACTCGAGCCAAACCAAAAGCAGGGCAGTGCTTATTTAAAAGGGTGGGAAATTGTCACCTCTAGTCTATAATGTGGGATGTGTCGCTGTATCAAAGCAAACTTTAGCCAAAATATTCTGTCTTATTTCGAGTCTGTGTCCTGTATAGTTTTTTAATGCTCAGATTTTTTGCGCTGTGTCACAATAACATAATACCCTGCTGTTGTAGCCCTGACGCAGCTCTCTTGCGAGAATCTTTTGCTAAAAACTGGCTTCATTTGGAAGTCCCTGCAGAAATTCTCAGGGTTTTTTTATTTGTTTCGGCCCAAAACGCCTAAACTCAGAAAGTTTAAGAATGTGGCAATTGTATTTTTTTTAAATTGCATTGAATAAAACATGATTTTATTCATTTGTTATCGATGTTTATAGTGTTCCTTACAACCTTAACCTCAAAAAGCACAGACTCTGAACAAATACTGAAAACCGATGTACTGATGTTATACACCACACAGACTTAAAAGTAGACACTGGCACACAAAGGCCATACTTAGGTTATTGTCACCGTTTTTAATTCAGAATTTATGGTAAATTATTAAAAGGTACAAAGAAAAAACGTCCATTCGCATTCTTATTTAAATTCTAGATTAAGAATGTTCAAAAATCCATCGTAGAGATATATTTTTAGGAATACATTTTTATAAAAGCTGTTTTTAGGCAATCTCAGCACTTACTTGCTGCACGTACGCTATAGAAGTATTTGGCCACCCATCCAAATGATGAGAATCAGGTTCCCTAATCACTTGGTCCAATGTATAAAATCAAGCACTTGGGAATGGGGACTGTTTCTACAAATATTTGTGAAAGAAAAGGCCGCTCTCAGTGATTTCCAGCGTGGAACTGTCATAGGAACAAATCCAGTCGTGAAATTTCCTCGCTCCTAAATATTCCTAAGTCAAATTTATTATAAGAAAAGTGAAGAATATGGGAACAACAGCAACTCAGCCACCAAATGGTAGGCCAGGTAATCTGACAGAGAGGGGTCAGCGGATGCTGAAGTGCATAGTGCTAAGACTTTCTGCACAGTCAGTTGCTACAGAGCTCCAAACTTCATGTGACCTTCCAATTAGCCCACGTACAGTACGCAGAGAGCTTCATGGAATGGGTTTCCATGGCCCAGCGGCTGCATCTAAGCCATACATCACCAAGTCCAATATTAATCGTGGGATGCAGTGGTGTAAAGCACATCACCAATGGACTCTAGAGCAGTGGAGACGTATTCTCTGGAGTGATGAGTCACACTTTTCCATCTGGCAATCCGATGGACCAGTCTGGGTTTGGAGGTTGCCAGGAGAATGCTACATTTGGGACTGCATTGTGCCGAGTGTGAAATTTGGTGGAGGAGGAATTATGGTATCGGGTTGTTTTTCAGAAGTTGTGAGTAAAGGCAGGTGGCCAAAATCTTTTGGCAATATAGTGTACTTTGTCACATAGACAAGTTTTGGTAAAAACCTGTTTTTAAATGGTTTTAACATTTTTTTAAAAATCAAATAGACTGAAAATCGGTTTGCAGCGAAAACCCGAAAATCGCATTGAATCTCATGTAAACGTGGCCTATTAGTTCTGTATTACAAATAAACTTAATTGGAATAAATAGGTTAAAAAAACACAAAAACTAGGAAGCAAATGTTTATATTTATGGACGAAATTACCCAGAATGCTTAGCGCCGTTTATATTTATAGACACCCGGAATGCTTAGCGCCGTAGACAGGAACCGGAAGTAGATCGGAGTTACGTAAGTAATAGTGTTAACATATGGTTACACATTGCTGTTCCTGCTTTGCCTACAAGAGAAACAAACATGTTTTGATCAAGTTTGATTGGCAAAAAATGACGCCGATTGGTCAGTATATGCGGCGAAGTTGCGAGGCCGCAAATAATTTGCAGGGATTTGTTAAATTTGCTTGAATTGGCTGCATTGTGAAGGAATTGATTAGGGTTAAGTGTCTATGATTCACCCCAAGAATAGCATCAGGATCGTCATAAGACTTGGTCTGAGCCAAGTTCCTGGCCCTTGCAGCTTTTGCTTGTTCCTCCTCGATGACTTCTTTGAGGATGTCATCAATGTCTCTGCTCTTGAATTGGGCCGCCGCCGTCAAAGCCTCCTCGCTGCTGATCTGGAAGTCAAACAGCTGACCGATGGGTGAGCCTTTGAAGCTAAGGTCCACAGGTTCTGGATTAGACACGCTTTGGTCCTCTTCATATGTGGACTCTGGTTCTGGAGATGAGGCTATCTGAATCTGAGGTGGCTCAGTGACAGTTTCCTGCTGGGGGGTGCTGTTCTGTTGACCGGGGGGTAAAGTGGCATGTGGCGATGGCGGCGGGTTGACGGAAGAAGTTGGCTCCGGTGCCGTGTCCTGAGGACAGGTTTTACTGGGTTGGACAGCAGACTGGGGGGGAGCAGAAACTCCTCGCCTCTCAGAGGCGTTCTGTGGAGGTTTGGCTGTCTGCTGGCCTGCTGGAGCCTGAGTGACTACAACAGGAACATTTACCTTGTACAGTTGACCTTTGGGAGACAAAGAGAGAGATAGCTTAATTTCCTAAAAGATAAAACCACAAAAACAAAGCAACCTTCGGGCCTAGACGTACATAGATACTTCAAATGCATGCATTCACATTGTTAGGAGTCAGACTTAAGATGTTTCATTGTATGTTTAAAGGGTCATAGGGGTATTGATTTGATACCAGAGGCTGTTTGCAGAGTGACACCAGCAGGTATCTGCACAGGGTAGGAAAGGCCAGCAGGAAGTGAGAAGGTAGCAACCGCCTCAGAGTTGTTCTGCAATCCAACAGTTAGTACAAGTTGTCAAATAGGAAGAATAATTTCTTGTTTGTGTTAGAGCAGTGTTTCTTAAACCTTTTTTTACCAAGGACTACCTCAATAAACACTCTGCAAGTACCACCAATGTGACCAACAGTAAATACAGTAGCGTATTAGGCCTAAGCACAAGGCAGAGGTGTCATTTAATATTATATTTATATATGTAGGTGTGGGAAAAATCACAAGACTACATGTCTACAGAACAGTTTCATGAGGGGTTCCCTCAATTATCAGGAGATTTTAATGGAAGCATTCACATACAATGGTTTATATAGGGCACAGAGTGGGTGGGTACAGGCAGGCGTAGGGGCGTGGTGATTGGCTCATGTGTTACCTAGGAGGTGTTTCCGTCTGTGGCGGCATGTTGAATTGATTTCACTGCGCTTGTTGAGGGATGACAGATCTGGATGATATATAATAAACAGTTTCTTTTTTAAGCATAGGTTGCATCTTTTATTACCACTGTTGTAAGGTGTGCTGGATGCAAGAATTTGCCATGTTATTGAATATTCAATATTATTGTCTTTGAGGTTCCAAATGTGCTTGCTGAGTTCTGCAGAATTCCGCAAAGTCTGGTTTCTAAAGGAGCCCTTGTGATTATTCCATCTGGTTTTAAACCCTCCTTCGGTTAATCCTACGTACGTGTCGGATGTGTTACTGTCCTTGCGTGTTACCTTTGTTTGGTAAACGACTGATGTTTGTAAGCACCCTCCGTTGAGAGGGCAATCAGGTTTCTTGCGACAGTTACATTCCTTATTGGTTTCAGAGTCGTTTAGTCTGGGGGTAGGCAGTCCTTTTGCAATTGCTTTGTTGTGGTTTGAAATGATTTGTTGTATGTTATTCATACAGCTGTAGCTCAATTTAATGTTCTTGTTGAATATTTAGGGTGTTGCCTTTGGGGAAGTGTTTGTCGATCAGATCGTCAGAAAAAAAAAAAAAAATCTGACAATTGAGGGAACCCCTCATGAAACAGTTCCGTAGAGATGAAGTAGTCTTGTGATCCCCCCCCCCCCCCCCCACACACACACAAATATATATATATATATATATTATATAATTGTTTGCCACTGTAACATTACACACTGAACAGTAAAACTGTGTACAAATATAGGAAATTACAACTGCCTGAATAATTAATCAAATAAAATTGCACACAAGTTAAAGCACTACTACAGTTGTGCTCCTATTTTGTTTGTCATATTGCGTTTTTGTGCTTGCCACCATGTCTTAGCATTCCATGCATATACTGACCTCTGGGCCCTCTGCCAAAAGCTTCTTCTAGCTTATCTGGGGGACCCTTTCACTTAAAACCATCCTTAAATGAATATTCACTACTGTTGTAATTTGTAATATGGTACTGTGAATAAACTTGGAACTGGAACTTGTACATGTACCAGTTCGAGGAACACTGTTTGAAGCGAGGAGCCTGGGCTTTAACTTCATTGACCGTGTCAAACTAAATGATTATGTTTGTAATTTTTGATACAATTAACATAATTGATACAGTGTAGCCAATAATGAGCCCAAGTACAGTATATACTAACCTTGACAGGGAAACTCTGGATGTTTTGACTTGCAGGAATTACTACTGAAGCTGCAAATCAACAAGAATATTTTCATGATTAATTGTGAGAATAAAATACAAATAAAATAGCAGCAAGATGGTTTCAAGCAGAGATATTCAACTAAATTATTTCGGGGGCCACATTTTTAGAAAGATAAGAACCAGGTGGCCAGACTTCTCCCTTCACTATTATTTTTTGTATATGTCAGAGAACCAGTGGACATCTGATCTTGGTGTATTTATTTTGTTACAATTACAGAAACGCTCTGCTGTTTTAAGGACCTTCTCCAGAAAAGCGGGTCACATCATCTCTGACAGGACACTAGGGTTTTTCATAATCTGCTGAGAAAATGTGAGTCAAGTTTTTTTTAACTGAACTTGTTGAATAGCCCAAATGATGAAAAAGAGAGGACTTGAAATGGAACGAGGTACAAAACCAGTGTAACAAAAGAAGTCGAACAAATGACAACTGACTGCCTCTGAAGTAAACAAGCTACAGCAAAACTAAAGTCATGTAAACATTACGAAAAAATATGTAGTTGCCAAAAAGAAGGAGGACTTTAAGGGGAACTGCTCTTTTCTGGGGAGAATTTTACCTATCGTTCACAATCATGAAAGACATGACGGACGGATTTTTTTAATGCATTCTAAATATTAAATGTAAATAAAAGTCCGCCTACAGCGGAGACAGTGGGAAGCTCTCTATTCCATCCATGAAATCCAATAACTAACCATTTAAAAAGTGCCAACAATACTCCTCTTACATTTCGTGATTGGAATATTAACCAAGTATTAGTGGCATTGTTATTATAAGCGCTAACGCAGACAGACTATATATAGCGGCGCCGTGATCACAAGCTTTTGTACACATTTCGACTGATGAGGTGGTTCGCTTTCTTGCTGCGTGGGATTTTATTGTAGATCGTAATGTCACTCACCTGGAAAGTAGATGGCTGAGGACGTACTCCGACAAGTTGGTACACTGACAGAAATTTAGGACCCGGAAATGGCGAAAACGACACAAAAAGACGCTTGTTCTCCTCCCCCATTCCTTTGCGGAGATTTTGAGACATTGTTAATTTAAACGGGAATAAATGAACATTCCAGCAGTCGCTATCCTGATGACAGCAGACTTCGCACTGTAAGTGATGTTTGACTACGTTTGTTGGCTCTCATGAAGTCTGCGGCAAGTAGTAATCGGTGATGAAGAAAAAAAAGCAAACTTGATAAGTTCTTGAAATTCAAATGATCAAAATACGCATATATTAAATATTATAAAGGTGCCCGTTACTACATTACATATATAATTACATCATGAGGTGGCGACTTGTCCAGGGTGTACCACCGCCTTCCGCCCGATTGTAGCTGAGATAGGCGCCAGCGCGACCCCAAAAGGGAATAAGCGGTAGAAAATGGATGGATGGATGGATGGATATAAAACCCTGACGGAGGTGTTTTTTAAGGGCTCTAAAGGCAGAATTGAGTGGCTCCTATAGGCTCCATTGTAAGCAGACATTTGATCGCATTTATTAAATATTTACATCCTGACAGCAGACCTTGCACAATAAGTGATGTTTTATTCTGTTTGTTGGCACTCATGAAGTCTGCAGTGAGTAGTAATCAGTGATGAAGAAAAAAAAAAGCAAACGTTGTGATGCGTTTTTGAAATTAAAATGATCAAAATATGTAAATATTATAAATGTGCCCATTATTTCATTACATATATAATTACATCATGTATATAAAACACTAAATTGGCGCTAGTGTGTGAACGTGAGTGTGAATGTTGTCTGCCTGTCTGTGTTGGCAATGCGATGAGGTGGCGACTTGTCCAGAGTGTACCCCGCCTTCCGCCCGATTGTAGCTGAGATAGGCTCCTGCGTCCCCCGTGACCCCTAAGGGAATAAGCGGTAGAAAATGGATGGATGGATATAAAACCCTGACAGAGGTGTTTTTTAAGGGCTCCATTGTAAGCAGACATTTGATCGCATTTATCAAATATTTACAATGCATTAAAAAAAATAACATCCATCATCATGTCTCATAATTATTGTGAACAATAGGCAGAATTCCAAAAAAAAGCGTTGTTCCCCTATGAGGGGTGACTTGAGGAACACTTCAGTCATGGAAATCACAAGTTTGGACCCCAGTTTTCTTTGTCTGCTATCAAAATTAAATGTCGATGCAACAACCTGCCAATGTGTTTACTGGGGTCTAAGTTCCTCTACACAACAGGAGCACTCGTGTTTTTAAGAACTTGCTGCAAAAATGTTTGCCTTCCAAGTTTTGAACTGTTCTCGATGTCATTTCCGGTCAGGATTTAGCCCTTGCTCCGCCAGTTGATTAATATTTGTTTAAAGTTTACCTCCGAGTTCTGCATCAGATCGCTGATAGTTGGCCGGAAGCTGCATCACAAAATTGGGCGAGTTGATGTTGTTTCTCCTGAAGTCGTCCATGGCTTTCGACTGCATCATCTTTGACTCCCAAAGCTGCACAGCAGAAGATGCAGCAAGTTTGAACACATCAGGACAGTTGAACTTTCCAGCGCATTGAGACTCACGTGGCGTAAATCGTCCAGCACTCGGTCTTCAAGGCCCTCATCCAGGAAAAGCTCCCTCATACTCTCGATCACATCATCAATGATGGACATATACAGCTTCGCCTGCAATCATTGATCATCCAAACAATTCCATATTGGACGGTGGCCTTTAGGGGTGTGGGAAAAAAATCGATTCGAATACGAATCGTTTATGTTGTGCGATTCAGAATCGATTCTCTTTTTTTTTTTTTTTTTAAATCGATTTTTTAAAAAATTTTTTAATCAATCCAACAAACCACTACACAGCAATACCATAACAATGCAATCCAATTCCAAAACCAAACCTGACCCAGCAACACTCAGAACTGCAATAAACAGAGCAATTGAGAGAAGACAGAAAGACGACACAGAACAAACCAAAAGTAGTGAAACAAAAATGAATATTATCAACAACAGTATCAACATTATAATTTCAGCATAGCAGTGATTAAAAATCCCTCACTTGACATTATCCTTAGACATAAATAAAAATAATAAAAAAAGAACAATAGTGTCACAGTGGCTTACACTTGCATCGCATCTCATAAGCTTGACAACCCACTGTGTCCAATGTTTTCACAAAGATAAAATAAGTCATATTTTTGGTTCGTTTAATAGTTAAAACAAATGTACATTATTGCAATCAGTTGATAAAACATTGTCCTTTACAATTTTAAAAACTTTTTTTTTTTCTTAAATCTACTACTCTGCTGGCATATCAGCAGACTGGGGTAGATCCTGCTGAAATCCTATGTATTGAATGAATACAGAATCGTTTTGAATCGGAAAAATATCGTTTTTGAATCGGGAATCGAATCGAAAAAAAATCGATATATTATCGAATGGTGACCCCAAGATTCGATATTGAATCGAATCGTGGGACACCAAAAGATTCACAGCCCTAGTGGCCTTACAAGAACGTTTACTTGCGTTAGGGTTGAAGGGAGATATCAATTTTGTGCAAGACCGTATTGACCCTAACTATTTAACACTTTTGTTGAAATAGTTTTTTAAAAAAAAATTTTTTTTTAAACACCCATCCATTTCCTGACGCTTATCCCTCTCTGTTAAATGTATTTATCCTATACATTAGCTCTTTAATACGTTTATTGATCACCATTGTCTTAAAATTAGCATTATAATGCTCCTCTTCTCCATTAAAACAATATTAAATAAGATCATCATCACAAAGGTTGCTCAGTAATAAAAAAAAAAACAGGTATGCATTAGTCCAGGGTTCAAATCCAGGCTCGGGATCTTTCTGTGTGGAGTTTGCATGTTCTCCCCGTGAATGTGTGGGTTCCCTCCGGGTACTCCGGCTTCCTCCCACCTCCAAAGACATGCACCTGGGGATAGGTTGATTGGCAACACTAAATTGGCCCTAGTGTGTGAATGTGAGTGTGAATGTTGTCTGTCTATCTGTGTTGGCCCTGCGATGAGGTGGCGAATTGTCCAGGGTGTACCCCGCCTTCAACCCGATTGTAGCTGAGATAGGCGCCAGCGCCCCCCG
Organism: Nerophis ophidion; assembly: GCF_033978795.1. Classification (NCBI taxonomy): domain Eukaryota; kingdom Metazoa; phylum Chordata; class Actinopteri; order Syngnathiformes; family Syngnathidae; genus Nerophis; species Nerophis ophidion. The sequence continues at coordinate 18,177,542 of NC_084619.1, forward strand.
CGACCCCGAAAGGGAATAAGCGGTAGGAAATGGATGGATGGGCATGCATAACTTGAGGTCATAATTGGGCATCTTTTGTGATAAAAAGCAAAGTGCTGTCCGCTGGGTTGGTTTTATAATAACTCATATTTCACAAAAAGCTTATGAAATGTTCTTTCAAAGAGTGCCATTACTGCACATCCTTGAATCACATTTGGGAAGACGAGCGTTTAAATAGCATGAAAAAAAATCACAATAATACGTTATATAAGAGATAAGAAATCGTTGCCAGTCTAGTCTGCTCCCTCCTGAGTGCACTGATACCCTGTTTGCATGTTTAAATCAGTTTGTTTCCTTAAACTCTTACATCAGGGTCAATATAGTATTTTGCAAAAAGGCATATAAGATAAACTGCAAAAAATCACATCTTAGCTGATGCCACATTACTGTGCTGATTTGCAGAGGAGTGTTTTTAAAAATGCACTATTTTATAGTTGTTCTTACCACCGGGCCCATGTTGTTCAGCATGATTCAAGGCAAAATCAAAGCAGCCCCAGTGTATTTCCATTAGAACTGATCAGCTCAGAGTCCCAGCTGTTGTCTCCTGCTCTCACAGGTGATTACAATCAGACTCCAAAAAAGCTTTGATTGGAGCTGACCAACTCGTAATGATGATCATCTCCTATCGTGTCCCTTTGAACATAACCTGAATGAGTAATAAGGTGGAAGCTGAGTTTTATTTGGGTCCCATGTTTACATTACATTTTATATTCAGCAACCAAGAGGTGAGCTGGAGCTTATACCAGCTGAAAAAAAGGCATTGCCCCACCATAATCCTATTCATGGTGTCTCGTGGAATTGTCAGAATTTTTCCTCCAGTAGTCGTGTCCACCGCAGTAACAGTGAGCTAAGAAAAATCTTTTTTTAGTTATACTTTTCTTTTCCCAGTGAGTGACGACTAGGAGATGATGTTATCTCAACAGAGCCTTCCTTTCAAGGTTCTTTCTCCATTTGGTTTTTTGGAAGGCGCCGCGATGTCGCCTGCCACAAACCTCAAAACCAGCCAGCTGAAGATTAACATTTCAGGAAACACTTTGACCTTAAGATATTATTATCATGTCTTGCGTCTGCACTGCAAGGCCTATCATTTGCAGAGGACACAAGCAAGTTGTTTGTAAAGCAAAGGCCGGGTACAGGATAAACAGTTCGGAAGTGTAAACTGAATAATGATGAGGTACAGAAGAAAACATGTGAATGAAACTTTGTAGTGGAAGTTGAGTGTGTCAAGTCATATTTTTATTTCTCATTTGACTTTGGAACACCATTGCAATTGTAACTGAACATCCATCCATCCATCCATTTTCTAACGTTCATTCCCTTTTCGGGGTCGCGGGGGGCGCTGGCGCCTATCAGCTACAATCCGGCGGAAGGCGGGGTACACCCTGGACAAGTCGCCACCTCATCGCAGGGCCAACACAGATAGACAACATTCATACTCACATTCACACACTAGGGTAACTGAACATCTTGGCACAAATTAATTTCAAGAACAGTCAAATTAAATTGGCTTAAATAACACATTTCTGCAGAATACAACCTTGATAAAGGAGTATATTGAAAGTTGAATGTAAGCAGCACAGGTGAGATGTTTTTTATGCAATGAAGGTTTAAGACGACGAGTGTTTTACTTGAGTTTTTTTTGCAGTAGCAGCAGTTGTACACAAAGGCATAGTATAATGCATGACAATTAAAAACCTTATTTGCCAATTGTCAATGTAAAAACACTTAAAACAAAACACAAAATGTCCTGTTGGTTGTCATTGAAAGGCTTTTAACAGTTCCATCAATATAGTCCAGATTAATAAAAAAACAAAAAAACAACAGCCATTTGTGTTATTTTGTTGACATCGTTCTTCCATGAGGGGTTTGGGTGTCCTTTGGATGCACTGTCCAGTCAAATATAGTGCAAGTTAATTGACTAACAATGTGGAATGAATGAAAAGCTTAGAGCAAAAAACTAATTTTTACATACAATTATGAACATAATTAATTCAAGTGTTCAAAGCTCTGATTGGCAAACCCGATAAAAATGTGCTTAATTCACGTTGCTAATGAACCTGTAGGGCAGTGCAGATAACACAAAACTTTTTTTTTTTTATTCAAGGGATACAAATATTAGAAGTAAAGTGCAAGTGTTAAGTTATTTATAGGTACTCATTCAGTCTTAGTTAAAGGAATTAACCTTCATGAGCAACACTACCAAGCTATGTGAAATTAGAGGAGTACAACACCAAACCTTAAGTAAAAAGTCCCCGGTCACTGAGTTTCATTTAGTTCTTAAAAAAAAAAAGTTCACTGTGTCATGCAGCCAGAATGCTTCTGTGATTCTGTTTCAATCCATTTCTTCTCCACTTCCACCTGGAAAAAAGAAGACCATTAGATGAGATTGCAATAGGATAATGTAGACATCAACCATGCAGATACTAAAGGCTGTTTCATTTAAAGGCCTACTGAAACCCACTACTACCCACCTATGCAGTCTGATAGTTTATATATCAATGATGAAATATTAACATTGCAACACATGCCAATACGGCCTTTTTAGTTTACTAAATTACAATTTTAAATTTTCCGGGAGTTTCGTCTTGAAAACGTTGTGTAATGATGACGTGTACGCAAGACGTCACCGGTGTTTAGGAAGTATGAGCGCTGCACACACACACAGCTAAAAGTCGTCTGCTTTAGCGGCATAATTACACAGTATTTTGGAGATCTCTGTTGCTGAATCTTTTGCAATTTGTTCAATTAATATAAGTCACAGTAGAAAGATGGAGTTGGGAAGCTTTAGTCTTTAGCCACACAAACACACAGTGATTCCTTGTTTAAAATTCCTGGAGGTGAAACTTTACTATGGATCACAGTGCGGTCAAGCCAACATGAATCACGACAGAATGTCAACCAGCATGTTTCGGTGGGAAAATTGTGGTTAAAAAGTCGCTTTTACCGGAGAAAAGCTGAGCTTGTGCCGTCCATAAAGCTGCCGTCGACTCCCCTGAGACACTGCGCGTCAACACACCAGTGGACACACCCCTCCGACTATCAGGTAATATTAAACTCACTAAAACACTAGCAACAGAATAGAAAGATAAGGGATTTCCCAGAATTATCCTAGTAAATGTGTTTAAAAACATCAGAATCCGTCCCAATGCAATTGCGTTTCATTTTTTTTTTACTTTATTTTTTTTTTTTTAATTTTCTAATCCGTCGCTATCAATATCTTCAAACACAAATCTTTCATCCTCGCTCAAATTAATGGGGAAATTGTCGTTTTCTCGGTCCGAATAGCACTTTTTGTTGGAGGCTCCCATTAAAATCAATGTCAATATGTGAGGAGCCCCCACACTTGTGACGTAATCGTCTGCAACTTCCGGTAGAGGCAGGGCTTTTCTCTTAGCACCGAAAGTTGCAAAGTTTATCGTGGATGTTCTCTACTAAATCCTTTCAGCAAAATATGGCAATATCGCGAAATGATCAAGTATGACACATAGAATGGACCTGCTATCCCCGTTTAAATAAGAAAATCTCATTTCAGTAGGCCTTTAAGAGTCAATTACAGTATATTTCGGACTATAAACCGTTACTTTCCCCCCACGCTGTGGCTTAAAAAGAGGTGTGGCTAATCTATGGATTTTTCTTCACTAACGAACATATTTTTAGTTATCATCGAACACCGACAGAGACACTGGAAATGCGTGGTATTGTTTGTGCCATAATGCCATATTTTAGACGAGTTCTCTCACTGCAGGTGCTGTGGGGAGTATTCGTCTACAGCATGGGTGTCAAACTCAAATACAGAGTGGGCCAAAATTTAAAACTGAACAAAGCCGCGGGCCAAGGTTGAACAAATTAACCTTTTAATAGGGACCCAAACAAGTTTTGCATTGAATATTAAACAAGCAAGGCTTATGTAGCTTTATAGTCACATACAAAATTGAGTTTCAAATCATAATAATGAGTAAAAAATATCAATGGCATATCAATATTGTTGTCCGGATGGAAATCGGGATAAATTCGGAAGAATGGTTGCCCTGGGAGACTTTCGGGAGGGGCACTGAACTTTGGGAGACTCCCGGGAAAATTGTGAGGGTTGGAAAGTACGAGTATCAGCGGTGAATTGGGTTACAGAGACATCGCCGCTGTATAATACCGGCGGGCCAGCTCTAATCTTAAATTTGATATTACCTCAAGGGCCAAATGAAATTACACGGCGGGCCAAATTTGGCTCGCGAGCCAGAGTTTGACACCCATGTTCTACAGCGTTTCTGCACAAAAAGATTCTTATTTCACCACTCCAAGCATAGTTTGTAAGTTTTACAATATCACTGAAACAATTTGTACTTACTAAACCGTCCCTTGTGTGATGTCAGCAGAGGGTGTTGTAGTGCTTATTCAAGCTTGCATTGTTAGCATTAGCGAATATGCTTACACGTTTACAAGTGTCTGTCTTAGTATTAACTTACAATGGCCTTTTTTTTGTATTGTTTCAGTTTCGTAAATTCACTAATAGATCACCGAGAACTTATGGAGTCTGTTTAGCTGATTGGAGAGTTAGCCTCTGCAGCTAGCGGGTCCATGACGCTGACTCCTGTTTTGTTTGATCAGCCGTTTTACTGCCGTGTTACAGGCACCATTTGGAAACAATTAAGGTATGTAAATAAACATTTTCAAAATCTTTGTGGTTAGCTATCGTAGTGTGTGCGGCTCAAAGGGACGACGTAGCTAAGATGGTAGAGCGGCTGTGCCAGCAACTCGAGGGGTTCCAGGTTAGATTTCAGCTTCCGCCATCCTAGTCTCAGTCATTGTGTCTTTGGGCAAAACACTTTCACACCTTGCTTCCAGTGTTGCTCACTTTGTAGGTGAAAATGGGCAGCAAAGCTTCCGTCACCCTACGTACCCCAAGGGAGGTGAGGCTCCAAATGTAACTTACCACCATCAACGTGTAAATGTGGAGTGAATGAATGAGGGGTTCTCAGTTCTCTGTGAAGCACTTGGAGTGTCTCGAAAAGCGCAATATAAATGTAATCTATGATTATTAAATACCGCGTGCTCTATACCCCGGAAAATATGGTAACTAGAACGTCTTACCTGACAATGATAGCGAGTCCAACTGGTCACGTGTTTTTGCGGCTGGATGTCATTAGCCGTGCCCAGTGACTTGACTCTGGTCTGTGACACAACGGCACCCGTTATTTCACATTCCATGGTGACAAAAGGATACCAGTCGCTTGGGATTTCCTGATCAGATCCCAGCTCTAGTTTGCAGGAGAACGAATGAGGATGGTTGACTGCTGTAAAGAAGTAAACAAAAGTTGGAGTTTGAGGTTAATGTTGCTTGCCAAGACACTGATGACAAATATAGACTCGTTTATGTACTGTAGATGAGGGATTGGAGATGGGACCATTACTAGTTTGTGGATTATTATTGACCTAACACCCTGAATGCAGGGCTGCCAAGTTTCAGAAAATTACAAAAGTGTGACTTTAGTGGCAAGATACGTTTGACAAAAATATGGACTTTTTTTTTCCAACACCGATTTGGCCTACTTTAACGTTGATTTATACTTAAGACTGATGTCCTCACCTCCAGCTGCTCTACCTGCGCAATGGCCTCCCAATGGTTGTTTTAATTAACCAGAAATTAGGAATTAAAATCATCTCCATTGTTTTCTCTGCTGGCTCTTCAGTCTCATCCTCTGTATCTATATTCTCCATTTGTATCTCCTCTACAGTGCATTTCTGTTTATATCTCTTCTACAGTATATCTCCATTTGTATCTCTTCTACAGTACATCCCCGACCTCACTCTTCACTGTCCTTAATCTCTTCTGATCTTTCAGTGTTGCCAACTTTTCAGTAAGGAACATAGCTTTTGACTGTCATAAAAGTTGCTAGAAGTTGATAGATGACATTATTGCCTCATTCGCCTTAATTGATTACAATGGACGCTGTAGAAGAAAGGAATAATGTAGTGGGAGACATAAAAAGTGAGTTAAAAACGGCAAATTATGATTATAATTGTAAATTAATTTTCTTCTGTTGATTTTCAGTTTAGTTTTTTTTCTTTGTTCTATATCCCTGAATGTCACAGTATCCAATTTAATCAAAAGACTGAAGAGTTCAACTTGTGATATTCATGAACTAACCAAATCTATTGACTAGCTTAGTAACATGAGCGATAGGTTTGTTTTTATTTGAAGCGTAACAGTTAAGAAATATTTACATTAATCTCACTCTGCAAACCAAGGCACAGTGGATGTGCGTCTCCTCTCCTCTACTGCATACGTCAGTATCCAGAAGAGGAGCCTTGTTGACATTAATTATATGAATAGTAAAATGTAATAACATTATTACATTATAAAATAACAATATACAATAAAATAATTCAAGATGTATAAAACTAGTTATAATCGAATCGTAGCCCCTGAATTGTATATTCCCACCTCTAATTATTACCGTCAATATTCATAACGATCCTCCCCATCTTGTTTGTGAAGTGAAGTGAATTATATTTATATAGCGCTTTTCTCTAGTGACTCAAAGCGCTTTTTACATAGTGACACCCAATATCTAAGTTACATTTAAACCAGTGTGGGTGGCACTGGGAGCAGGTGGGTAAAGTGTCTTGCCCAAGGACACAACGGCAGTAACTAGGATGGCACAAGCGGGAATCGAACCTGCAACCCCCAAGTTGCTGGCACGGCCACTCTACCAACCGAGCTATGCCGCAAAGTGTCTCTATCGGTGTTCAAAGTCTGAGATAATGATAAACAATAAAATTACAATATACAATATAGTAATTCAAGATGATTAAATCTAATTATAATCGAATCACAGCCTTTGAATCGTATATTCCCGCCTCTAATCATTACCGTCAATAAATATAACAATCCTCTCGACCTTGTTTACAATCAAGAGCTCTAGCTTAGTGGTTTGCTATGCTTTTTTAGTGCCTAGTGTAGCATTCTTAGCGATTCCTTGTCCTCTAATGATAACGATATTTGTAAGAAAAGTTGTTTATTAGCCACCATAGAGGCAATGATTAGTAAATCAGAAGCAGCTACACACTGTGGCGGGACATTGGCCGCTAGCTCGATAGCGAGGAAGCTACAATGCGTTGAAGACACCTTTGTTTGTTTGTCGCTGTCAAATGTAGTTACAATGTGTCATTAACATGCATTATCCTGATATCGTGATAGCATACTTGCCAACCTTGAGACCCCCGATTTCGGGAGGTGGGGGGTGGTTGGGGGCGTGGTTAAGAGGGGAGGAGTATAATTACAGCTGTTGTGTGCGCAGTTGTTCACTGCACTCGCTAAAAGCCGTAGATGTTATTGTCACATATGCATGATTGATTGATTGATTGAAACTTTTATTAGTTGATTGCACATTACAGTACATATTCCGTACAATTGACCACTAAATGGTAACACCCGAATAAGTTTTTCAACTTGTTTAAGTCGGGGACCACGTTAATCCATTCATGGCACAAATATATACTATCAGCATAATACAGTCATCACACAAGTTAATCATCATAGTATGTACATTGAATTATTTACAATCCGGGGGGTGGGATGAGGAGCTTTGGTTGATATCAGTACTTCAGTCATCAACAATTGCATCAACAGAGAAATGGACATCGAAACAGTGTAGGTCTTACTTAGTAGGATATGTACAGCGAGCAGAGAACATAGTGAGTTCAGATAGCATAAGAACAAGTATATACATTAGAAATACATTCAATTATTTACATTAGTTCAATCCGGGGAGATGGGATTTGAATGGAGGAGGGCAAGGGTTGAAGTTTGCGTGGAGGTGTTGCTTGGAGGTGTTGTGGTGCATGTACAGTAGATAGTAGTATTGTCCAGTTTAACAGTGTCACAAGTTCACAACATTGCTGTTTACGGCAGACGAACTGCTTTACGGTAGACGAAAACGTGACCGCTGTTGTTGTGTGTTGTTACCGCGCTGGGAGGACATTAAATGAAAATGCCTAACAATAAACACACATAAGAAACCAAGAACTCGCCCTCGATCATTCTACGCTGTTTATATTGTGGGAAAGCGGACGTGAAAACAGGCTGTCCTCACTCAGGTTCGCATGGAATTGCAGGGGGCGTGGCCTCCAGCTCCGCCTGAATTTCGTGAGATTTTAGGGAGAAAATTTGTCCCGGGAGGTTTCCGGGAGAGGCACTGAATTTCGGGAGTCGCCCGGAAAATCCGGGAGGGTTGGCAAGTATGCGTGATAGTATTAAAAGCCAGATTCATATAATTGATATCATACAATATATCGGCTATATCGCACAAACATACTACCAACGGAAAAAAACATCTAAAACTGTGTCAGTCAGTAAGTTTGGAAACCTGGGGAAAGTATTAAAAAATAAAACTGCTGATCTGTAGATATATAAAAAAGTGTTGATTAGTGAAAATGTATCAAAATTGCTGGAAAAAGGCAAAAATGTTGTCCATGTATAAATCTTTAATGTTGTTGATCCCCTGACTTGACCATCTTAAAAAAGCACTGTCGACAAGAGAGTGAGGGAAAGCATGGTTAGCAGTGATGGGTGCAAGACCAGAAATAGTCTGTAAACAAAAATAGCGCTTGAAATGAACCCAAATTCGGAATGAGGTTTTTATGATTGCATTTTTCGTAAAAGCGGAAGTAGAAAAGTGGAAGGGAGAGTGTACCAAAGCCTTAAGAGATACTAGTTTAGTTGAGTTAGCCTCCATAACTCGCCATAACAGAGGGAATCAAATGCTTCATAATGCATCCTATATTTAAGAATTGTAATTTTGGTGGCCCAGTAGTAAAACCTTGATTTGAAAATGCTAATCCACCCGTCGATTTGGGTCTCTGTAAATACTGTTTACGTAACCTGTGAATCTTTCTATTCCAAATGAAGTATAAAATCTAATTTACCAAAGAAAGACTCAGGAAGAAAAAGTGGTATCAGCAAAATATGTCTAAATTTGTAATGACTAGTTAGAACTTATCCAATGTGTGTGTGTGTGTGTGTGTGTGTGTGTGTGTGTGCGCACACATTTGTGTGTAGAATGTTGTTACCTGTGTTCTTAGCAGGGAGTCTGTCGATCCTCCAGACGACAGCAGAGTAGACGTTCTCGTACTTGACAGTGCCAACTGAGACCTGAATGACAGGCTGTGAATCAGCAGTGCTGAAGGAGCCCAAGCAGGCGTTTCTGTTCATTCGGGCCTTCAGCGACCTCTGACGCAGCAACGCCACTGTTTGTGTCACTTTGACCCAGTTGCCCGGCACCGGCACTCGAACCACGACATTCTCACACAACGGGTATGTGTCTGACACCCCCACAGAGGAAAGAAACGTTTCTGACATGTTAAGAAAGACCTGCAGCTCCACGTAAGCGCCTTGAACAGTGACCACAGCTTTAATAGAAAAAGGGATTTCTGTGCATCCCAAAAATGTGGTCTTGTACCGCATCAGCTCCACCCTACATGCCTCTGGGGGACCAAATTTAATTAGTCGCGACCTCTGAAACTCAGTCTCATTCACGCATTTGTGAAGGTGACAGTCCGTGATCTCCATCCAGAGCTCTCCGTCGTCTTCAGAGCCATAACTTGCATTTGAGCGCAACAGGCTGAGGTCATTCAGAGCAAGAAAACAATTGTCCAGTCCGTTCAGGAAGGCGAGACAGTGAATTTGAGTGAAGGCAGTGCGCTCCATGACTCCTCCAAACCTATCCAGCTGTACCCAAATGTGGTCGGTGATCTGCAGCGATAGCTCCTGCTCCTCGTAATGCCGCCTGGACTGGTGGAGCATGGACAGTTGGAAGATCTCCTCTTCTATGGAGACCACCAGGTCCTCCATGTCTTCGTGTACAGTGGAGCCAAACTTGAGCAGTTGCTCGACTTCAGCTTCGTGATTCACCTCCAGCTTGGGGTGGTAGCGTTTCTTTTCTATGTAGGAGAAATGTTCAACCTTCACTGTGAGGACTTTGCGGGGCTCGCCATAGCTTTCGAGCTTGAGGTCAGAGAGACGACACTGAGGCAGGAGCTGGAACTCTTTAAAAGGCTTTTCTAGCCCTTTCTCATAGTACATCTGCAGAACACCTCCTGGTAACAAGCAAAGGTAGATGGGACCCCACTGTCTCGAAGACATGCGGTTCTTTTTCTCTGGAATCCTCAGCATGACAGGCCATCCATCCCTCTTCTGGCTACGAAACAAACCGCGGGGGACAAACCGAGAAGGACTCTCGCTTATCACCTCACATTTGGAACTCTTAGCTCTTTCGTGTCTTTCTGTCTCTGTGTTTTGATCGCTTTCTGTTTGGAGGTCCTCAAGTTTGTTGCAAACAAAGGACAGCGTGTTCTGGAGGTGATCGCGTGAAGGCTCGCTGCCATCTTTGGTCCGTATAAAGAAACGTGGTAGAGTATTTTCGGTTTCAGAGTCTGAAGAGGAACTGCCAACATCCACGCTTTGTCCAGAGGTGTTCCAAAAAGGGTTGTAGTGTCCAGAGTTCTTTTGGAAAGTAGGGAAGGGGTTTGGTCCATCTAAGCTTAAGTCTGGGGATTCTTGTCCAGGAGAAGAAAGAGAAGTTGGAGATAAGCTGGTGAAACTCTGGAAATTGTTCTTCCCCCTGGTGTTGGAGCAAAATGGAGATGTGCTGCTCCGAACACCGCTCAATGGGGTGCGAAGAGGTGAGTTACATGGAACAGAAGAACCTAAACTGACACCTGACTGGCTTTGAGGAGATTCCAGAGAGCTGTTGAGGCTCTGGGAAGTGTCTCTTATAGAAGGAAGCACTAATTTGAGACCGTTGGGACGTGGTAATGCCTCTTTGATACACCCAGGCGACTGTCGGGGCTTCTGTGGGGACGACAGGGGTGTGTTGTCGTCTTCAAATGTGACCCAGTTGGAGTGATTAGTAGAGCACATGGCTGATGGCACTTCAAACCAACAGCTGCTGCTTTGTTGTGTCAACACTGAAACCTTGTCTCATCTGCAAGGAAACAAAGGCGAAGAATTACAAAATAAATAATCAAGCCATCAAGCCAACGACAACATTAAAAATAACAAACTATCTTAAAATCCTGGTTTAGGAGGCAAGCACAATGCAATGTATTCTTTTAGGAGAACACGTGGGAGAGAACTCCTTGGGGATAAAAACACAACATATGTTTCCTTATTTATGAGAAAATGAACTTGAAAGGTATATAAAGGCAGATGATGATATATTCTGGGGCTCACCTGTCAAAGCTGTAACAGGGAAAGTATTAACCAAATGTGTCAAGCTCAGTTGCAAAACAGCAGCCAATAACCGAGACAAGTCTGGGGTTACTACACTGTTGTACTGTGATGTCTGCCAGTGAGGTGATGACTGTTGAAATTAAATAAGCCCTAGTAATATATATAGGTATGTTTGTCCACCAGGTTTTATTAATGTTGATTCCGAAATTGATCATCCATGAGTGAGATCCACCGATGCTAATACTGATAATGATCACATGTATTTGCTGTAAATGTATTTATGGGGGATGGTATTGACGGTTAAACTATATCAACAATATTTAAAATAGTTTAATTACTTTTATTACATACAATTGTTTGAGCACAATAACTAAACAAAATCAAAAACAATTATCAATCATTTAAATCTATTTGCCCTCAAAGTCCTCCTGTGTTTAGGGAATCTTTCCGTGATTTTGTAAACAACACGAAATTTATCCCCCAAATTTTTTTTAGAAAATTAAAATATCGACCTAATTAGTATCACTCATATATTGATTGTTATATTATCTTGTCTCAAAATTAGTTGTATATGTATTTATTAATTTCCTGTTAAAAGCTGCTTACTTTCTGCTGTAACGGGGTTCCATCTACACTTTTTAAACTTTACTAAGCACTCGGGATAAAAATTGTTACAATTACCAATACCAATATCAATATTTCTAATCAATATCGGTATTCACCGTTACTCTTATTTGTACGATAAGTAATTTATGGAAACAATTTTTATAAGCATTTGTATTAGCATTGTGTTTCTATTCATTACAATTACACTCTGGATATGTATCCATACATTTTTTCTACCACTTGTCCCTATAGCTACATTTAAATCAATAATTATAAAATAATAAATATTAAAGTAAAATAAGATTAATGTATCGTATTTATATTCAGTCACAGACTTAAAACATGATATATCATTTCAAATATATATAATGAATCAATACAATAAATTAGCATGTTAGTGTCAGTGGGTGTGCATTTTGTAGCAATACGAATTAATATCCGTGTTGTGGAAGTTAATTTTGTGTCTTTATTGCTAAATCTTTCTTTTTACACTGAATTTATGTACAGTGGGGCAAAAAAAGTATTTAGTCAGCCACTGATTGTGCAAGTTCTCCCACTTAAAATGATGACAGAGGTCTGTAATTTTCATCATAGGTACACTTCAACTGTGAGAGACAGAATGTGAAAAAAAAATCCAGGAATTCACATTGTAGGAATTTTAAAGAATTTATTTGTAAATTATGGTGGAAAATAAGTGGTTGTTGGTGCCTATCTCAGCTACAATCGGGCAGAAGGCGAGGTACACCCTGGACAAGTTGCCACCTCATCGCAGGGCCAACACAGATACAGACAACATTCACACTCACATTCACACACTAGGGCCAATTTAGTGTTGCCAATCAACCTATCCCCAAGTGCATGTCTTTGAAGGTGGGAGGAAGCCCACGCAGTCACGGGGAGAACATGCAAACTCCACACAAAAAGATCCCGAGCCCGGGATTGAACCCAGGACTACTCAGGACCTTCGTATTGTGAGGCAGGCGCACTAACCCCTCGTTTACCGTGCTGCGGAGTTGCTTCCTTATATGTTATTATTATCAATCACCTACCTGTGCGTAGTAGAGGAACTTGTACTGAATGTGACAGAGTGTCATGATTACGAGTCAGCTGGATAAAAAAAAAATACTGATCATTACATCACATCAGTATCATTAATCCAAAATTTTATCGGCCTTCCTGGACCGACCTAATTAGCATCCATTACCAAAAATTACCGGTACACGGCATACATCTCTACTAGGCACTTATTTATTCCTCTTTTTTTTTTAAGCTAGCTTAGCAGTTAGCTTAGCTAGTAGCATGCATGTTCATGGTTTGCTTTCTGTGTGTGATAATGATACTTGAAAATGATACTTAAGATTAGAGGTGGGAATCTTTGGTCAACTCACGATTTCGATTACGATTCGATTAAAAATCGATTATTGATGAATCTATAATTTATTAATATTATTGCGGATTTACATTTCTTTTCTAATCACTGAATAAGCGTCTATCAAAACTTGAAAAAAAGAATAATTTGAAATTAGAAACAGTCAATTAATTCCCACAACTGGACTTAAAGCGTCATGATTAATAAAAGGAGCTGGTCTGATCTCCCGGTGAAGTGGCTCACTATCCATCCATCCATCTTCTACCGCTTATTCCCTTTCGGGGTCGCGGGGGGCGCTGGCGCCTATCTCAGCTACAATCACTACAATCTGCCAAATTTCATAACTGTCTGCATTACTTTATTTACAATAAATAAACCGATTATTTTACAATCGTCATTGCGATGCATCTAAAAAGCGATTATTTCCCCCACCTCTACTTAAGATACTAACAAATGCAGTTTATTTGCTGTAATGGAAATTAATATTATGGAGACACATAATTAGCATTTAGCTTCTTCTCATTCAGGGGACTAAAACGTAATTCAGTGACATCCAGAGGGGATCGGCATGTGCAATCAGCATTAAAAGGCATTAATTGGCAATGGCGATCACATACTTTTTCATGAAAATCATCTGATAGTGATTTAAGGGCAATCTATTGACACATCTCTAAATATGTTTACTGGAAATGGTACGTAGTAAAAAAGTTGGTACCAGTAATTTAGACATTTTTCAAGATAAATTACCACTTTTATGTAATCACTTTGTGGCCAAATTGGCAGCAATAAGTCTACAATAATTTTATACCTCCCCTTTCTGGAACATGAAGGGAACAGCCCCAGCCTCATAATTTTAAAACCCTTGTTTTAAAAGAATTGTCATAGTTGTTGTAGACAATACTTCACTTCTGATTTGTTAAAGTTAAAGGCAATGTCAGCTAGATGAATATTGGGATTTCCACTGAATGACTGAAGACTAAAGTCCACTCAAGAACCACTACAAAAATGTAAACATGCTACAGTCTTTGTTCTGTCAATCAGCATACATTTGAGTTTCAGAGTAGGGCTGGGCGATTATATGATCGTGAGCGTTGATCGTGATTAGATTGAGTTTGATCACGGTGATCAGCTGTTAGCATATTTCCTTGATCAAACATGGAAATGTCTGTTAGACGATACTGCAGTAGTAAACAGTAGGGAAGCAACGATACTTGGTGTAATCCTGCACGCAACAATCTCACAAGTACACAAACTCACAATCTCTATGAGTTGGTGTGCTTTGGCGTGTGTTTCGGTGAAAATGTTTGTGTTGGTGTGTGCGCGACAATCCCGTTCCACAGTCGCAAAAGTCAGTCTTATCATGAGGTAATTAATGTTCAATCTGTGCCGCTTTCCCCTTACACAGCTGAAAGTGCAGCCCAAAAGAACAAAATAAAGAAATATTACTAACACTAGCAAAGAAGTTCAAACACAACATTGATTGCAGACTTGTAGGCATTCACAAAACATATGCGTGACTGTATTGGTCCAGACTTGGAGAATCAACACACCCACTAATTTAATCAGCAAAGACATACCAAAATATTTTTGATCAAACCAAATCAAAATTCCACTCCTCTGACATAAAATGTACTTTAAAAAAAACTTTGCAGAGGTGTGTTATTGTTTAGGGATAGAAAAAAAGAATTTCTTTAAATAATCATTTAACGTGTTTTATGTGTTGGCACACATTATTTAACAGTACCTTAAATTCAAACTGCACTTTAATATATTTCCATTCAATATAAGATACAGAATTTGAGGTTTAAAAACTTCACAATTTGGGTCACCACTTAGTAGTTTGCCACTGGTGAGAATCACTGATGTATACAAGTAATCAAAGAATGCAAACAACAATTTACCATTTAAAAGTGTTGTATAGTAAATATTAACTTGAAATAAAAGTCTTATAGTGGTTGATAGATACTTTGCTTACTGCAGAATGTTTCTGATAAGCAAAAAAAAAAAAAAATCATTTTGAGAAGAAAATATTGTTCTCTTTACCCCCACAAAACGTACCGAAAAAGCAAAACCTTGTCCCTAAAACCAGGTACAGACTGTTGTGTAGGTTACCTGTATTATTGCACCACTATTAAGCACAATTGTATTTCTGAACACAATGACAATTGTCAGCTGTTAGCATGTATTATTACCTCAATCAAGTATGCTGCAGTAGTAAACAGTAAGAATGCGGCGCTCGGTATAACCCTGCATGGGACAATCCACTTTAATAATAATAATAAAAAGTTGTGATATTAATCAAGATCGGATGATTCAAAAAACTAAATAAAATTTGGATAATTTATTTTGCCATATTGCCCAGCCCTATTTCAGAGGCTACAGGAAAGCCAGATTGAATTTCTTGTATCGTCCTTAACTTAAAAGCAGCAAGCCTTAATTACAGCCTGCGTTCTTAAGGAGACTTACAGTGGGTACATCCATTCAGCGATAAACAAACGAGAAAGTCAAAGTTCAGATCTAGACACTTCCTCAGTCAAACTCTGGAATATATCAGACTAATGGGAGGATGTTGTCAAAAGTGCACACATTCTCCTCCCCATGGAATGGAACGTCTCTCTGTTGTGTGATATAAAGGAACATAGACTAACATGAGTCTTGATGGAAAGGTTTGCTGAAAAATCCCTGATTATGTTTTTTCCAGGCAGAACTTCTGCTCACGAGGCGGCACAAAAATGAGAAGCTGCTAAATCAGTGGCGGACAAAATAATAAATTCCACACATTCCTCTGGGACAACCAGTTTTGCCACACAGGAAATAGTATTATGCTCGTATTTATCTGAAGCCACAACAAGTATTGTTCAAATCATTGGTTCTCAAAAGTACCACCTCAGAAAAACTTGGCCCAAGTACCACCACATTGATCAACATTAAAATACAGTAGCATGGTAGGCCTAAGTACTCATTAAAAAGAGGGCAGAGGTTTTATTAAACATGTTAGGGCATTGTAACATTACCCACAGTTTGATCAGTAACACTGTGTTTAAATATAGGAAAATAAAACATGGTATTTTAATCAATTGATTCTTTGGAATACCACAGTTTGAGAATCACTGGTCTAAATCAGGTTTGATCAAGTGAGAAAAAAAATCTCCACAGTGTTCCATGCAAAAAAGTTATACAGGCAGTATTTTTGTAAAATAATGTGCCAAATATGCAGGAACACATAATAATAGAGTGCGGGGTCGGACTGAGTCAAAGTGGGTCATAATATGGCGCCAACGTGTTTTTAACTCAGCCAGATTGTTTTTTGACATGCGAGTCATTAAAGCTACTTTGTAAAAACGGAGCATGAGAACGTCATGCGCTGACCGCAAAATGCTAAATCATGTGGCGGGTTAAAACAAGCCGCTCAAAATAACGCCAAGTTCAATTGAAGCGCGTAAGTGGAGCAGTAATTGCGCGCCAAAACAAAGAAAAGGCTGCGACAAAACAACCCAATCAGACTTGATTGCCTTTGGCGCATGTCGGCGTGACCACAGTGGCTATAATCAAGTGCAACGCTTTAGAATGCGATGACCCATTTCCAGAGGCAAATTGTCGACTCATCAAACAGAGAGCAGAAGAGAAACTGCTACTCAGCACACACAGGACGCACATCACTAGCTAGCAGACATTGTTTTTGTTAGTCAGCACAAACCAATGGGAAAAAAAGGCAATCATTGAGGCTAGTTGTACCCTTTAAACACATCATTTTAAAAAAGCTTTTTTAACTCACAAAATTCTGGCAATATTTTTGTACCATTCAGGGTTATATTTTCAAACCATTTTGGCTGTTTTGAATGAATATAAGTGCCAGAGGATATACATTTTATAAAACATTTTCGAACAACCATCTTTGTTACTTAAATTTACCTAAAATAGTAAACCACACATTAGTTTCTTGCAACAAAAAAAACATTTCCCATTGAAAATGACATTTTAGATTCCACATTTATCTTAACAGAATTCTATTTGGAATAGTTTCTTTCAGTTTGTCCACCAGATGGCGCCACATTTTTAGATTAAAAGCATGCAGCAAAATGTCTGATCTTTTACTGTTCTTAATCCATATTTGTAATGGTGTGTATGTTAAAAAACAAAAAGTGTGTTTTACTATTGGATTTTTTCTTTTCATTAAAAAAAAAACAGTGGAGTTACATAAATGTGAATAGTTACATTGTTTATACAATAAAAAAATGTACTTGTAAAATACATTTGATATGTAAATTAGGGCTGTGGTAGATTTAATAGACTTCCATCCATCCATCCATCCATTTTCTACCGCTTATTCCCTTTCGGGGTTGCGGGGGGCGCTGGCGCCTATCTCAGCTACAATCGGGCGTAAGGCGGGGTACACCCTGGACAAGTCGCCACCTCATCGCAGGGCCAACACAGATAGACAGACAACATTCACACTCACATTCACACACTAGGGCCAATAAACTAACACACAAAATATATTTTAAATTATATATTTGTTCAACAGTTTTATCATAGCTGACATTTCTGTCGTCAGTATGGTTATCTGTCTTGGTTGGTTCCCCCCTTCTGTGCGTATGGGACAGTGCCGAGGGAGTGGCAGACTGGGGTGGTGGTTCTCATATTCAAAAATGGGGACCAGAGGGTGTGTGCTAATTACAGGGGTATCACACTACTCGGCCTCCCTGGGAAAGTTTACGCCAAGGTGCTGGAAAGGAGGGTCCAGCCAATAGTCTAACCTCCGATTCAAGAGGAGCAATGTGGATTCCGTCCTGGTCGTGGAACAACTGACCAGCTCTTTACTCTTGCGGGAATCCTGGAGAAGGCCTGGGAGTATGCCTATCCAGTCTACATGAGTTTTGGGGATTTGGAGAAGGCGTATGACTGTGTCCCCCGGGAGATCTTGTGGGAGGTGTTGATGGAGTACGGAATGAATAGAACCCTGCTGAGGGCCATCCAATCTCTGTACAACCAAAGTGAGAGTTGTGTCCGGGTGCTTGGATGTAAGTCGGATCCATTTCCAGTGGGGGTTGGTCTCCGCCAGGGCTGCGCTCTGTCACCTATCCTGTTTGTGACTTTGGCAGAGTCGTGACCATGGCGGAGAGGGTATACGTCTCGGAGGGCTAAAGGTTGCGTCACTGCTTTTTGCAGATGATGTGGTCCTGATGGCACCTTCGGTTCGTGACCTTCAGCTCTCACTGGATCGGTTCGCAGCCGAGTGTTCAGAGGCTGGAATGAGGATCAGCATCTCCAAATCTGAGGCCATGGTTCTCAGCAGGAAACCGATAGTTTGTACAGTCAAGGTAAAGAACGAGACTCTGTTCCAGTTGGAGGAGTTTAAGTATCTCAAGGTCTTGTTCACGAGTGAGGGAAAGATGGAAAAGGAAATCACCTGGAGAATCGGAGCAGCTGGGGCAGTATTGCAGTCTCTCTGCCGCACTGTTGTGACGAAAGGAGAGCTGAGCCAGAAGGCAAAGCTCTCGGCCTACCGAGTTATCTACATTCCTACTCTCACCTATGGTCATGAAATGTGCGTCATGACCGAAAGAGTAAGATCGCGAATACAAGCGGCCAAAATTAGTTTTCTCAGAAGGGTGGCTGGCATCTCCTTTAGAGATAGGGTGAGAAGTTCAGTCACCCGAGAGAGACTCGGAGTAGAGCCGCTGCTCCTTCGCTTGGAAAGGAGCTAGCTTAGGTGGTTCGGGCATCTCGTGCGGATGTCTCACGAGCGTCTCTCTAGGGAGGTCCTCGTCGCACGTCCCACTGAGAGAAGACCCTGCGGCAGGCCAAGGACCAGATGGGGGGATTACATCTCCTCTCTGGCCTGGGAACGCTTCGGGAACCCCCAGGAGCAAGTTGCTAATGTTGCTCTGGAGAGGGAAGTCTGGGGGTCTCTGCTGGAGCTGTTGTCCCCAAGACCCGATTCCGGATAAGCGGTTGAAGATGGATGGATGGAGTATTGTCATCCCAATCCCAGAATTTCAGCAGTCGATACCAATAATTAGATTCTCTATACTTAGTCAATACAACAATGGAAAAAAACTGAACCAATGTACTTATAAATCCACTAATTTATTGAATACGGTTTTAAAATGTCAATGTGCTTTAACATATTTTTGTATGGAAGTTAAATTACAGTAGCAGCTGCCAAGAGCTAACGTACATTCAAAAAGAACTGCATTGGACTATAGTCTTCCAGTAGATCAAAACAACAATGTGCTGATGAACATGGTCATAAATACCAACAATAATTAACTATTTTACATTCTAGAAAGAACAGCAGTGGAGAGGAAAAGCTAAACATACTGTAGAGGATAAAATAAGTTATGCTAATTACTAACAACAAGCTTGAGCTCTTGAACAAAATGGGTGGATCGATACAAATATTGACTGCAACGATGCCTAGTACAAGAGATATTGTCAATACTACAATGATTAAATTGATATTTTTATCATCAAAAAATCTTTTGTCATTTTTGCTATTGTTTAACCACTTAGGAAAAAATTTCCCGGACACAGGACTTTAAGGGCAGAAATCAAGGGATTTAAACCAGAGCTAATAGTAGGAAATAATTTCAAGTAGGGAAAAAATGTATATTATTACACCGCCATGCTGTGTTTTTGTCTAATTATAATTTTGATCAAAAATGTAATCACTCAATTCCGCCTAGCCCCAATAACGAGTACTGATATGATGAATACTGTCCCTGAAACTACTTGGTATTGGATCGATACCCAAAAATGTAGTATCCAAACAACAGAAGAATAAGTACCTATTACATTATAACACTGTAGATAGAACCATGTTACAACAAAGTAACTATACTAATTATACATTAAATAATAGTTTTCAGAAAATTATACAACCAGAAATGACGCAACATGTTACCGCATACGTTAGCAGTCAAATTAGCCGTTCTGATATAATTAAATCAAAATTTACGTACCAAATAGTATATTGTGATATACATCGTTAACGCAGGAGGCTGCAATATGTATTGCAATATAGATTTTAGGCCATATCGCCTATCCCTATTGGCAAACTATGCCTGTTTAAGGTGAGTCGTGAAGCAGAGTTACGCCACACTACAACAGTTCCATTATAATTTGTTTACGCACGAGCGTGAACAGGAAGCATCAAATCCCCATTTGTGGCAGGCCTCCACGAATAAGTAAATACAGTGTATCCGGAAAGTATTCCAAGCACTTAGCTTTTTCCACATTTTGTTATGACACAGTCTTATTCCAAAATGGAATATATTCATTTTTGTCCTCAAAGTTTTACACACAACACCCCATATTGACAATGTGAAAAGTTTTTGTTTTTAATTTTGAAAAATGTATTAAAAATAGAAAACTAAAAAAATCAATTGCACCTATGTATTCAGGCTTTGTTTTTTGGGGAGTTTTGCCCATTCCTCTTTGCAGCACCTCTCAAGCTCCATGAGGTTGCATGCAGCTTTGGTTTCCATCCATTATGTATGTAGTATGTACATTGCTGCATTCATGCAAAAGAGTTCAATCTTTTTCTCATCAGATCAAATAATTTTGTTTCTCATTATCTGAGTGTCTTTCAGGTGCATTTTGGCAAACCTTTTACTAAGAAAAGGCTTCCATCTGGCCACTATACCATACAGGCCTGATTGGTGGATTGCCGTAGAGATGGTTGTCCTTCTGGAAGGTTCTTCTCTCCACAGAGGAATGCTGTAGCTCTGACAGAGTGACCCTCGGGTTCTTGGTCACCTCCCTGACTAGACTAAGATGAATGCAGCAATGTACAAAGACATCCTGGATTAAAACTGATGCTTCCCATCTAACCTGATGGTGAGGTGCTGCAAAGAGAAATGAGTAAACATGCCCAAAGCTAGGTGTGTCAAGCTTGTGGCATCGTGTTAAACAAAAATGTGCATCTGTAATTGCTGTCAAACATGCATCAGCAAAGTATTCAGCAAAGGCTGTGAATTTTTTTAATAGTATATTTTTAGTAAGTTTGCAAAATAAAAATAAACCAATGTTATTACGGAGTTATGTGTGTAGAATTTAAAGGAGAAAATTGAATGTCTTTCATTTTAGAATATGGCTGAAACATTACAAAATTTGGAATAAGTGAAGCCTTGTAAATACATTCCGGACACACTGTAAAGAAACACTGGTTAATTTTTTTTAAGACAAAAGGTGTTGTTTTTGAGAGCTGACTCAGCATTTACGCTCAGAATTGAACTCTAACTTAAAATAATAATAATTCACCCCTATACTATATCATGCCCTAATACCCTACTGTGCAATACTACACTTTGAGTGCAATACGTCTGACACTGATTGTTATTTATTACTTCGGTACTCGTCTTGTTCTGTATATTGTACAGTATTTTGTATTTTGTACTTCTATAATGTTTTGTATATTGTACAGGATTGCATATTATTTTTAATGGATAGTAGTCTGTTGATTTCAATTGTTAGTTTTTCCTTTTTACCTCTTATGTCATTTATTTCACCCCATATTTGTTCCCACTACCGCACCTTAAATTGGAGTCTTTAATCTCGTTATATGCAAATATAATGACAATAAAGTTCATTCTATTCTAATATTGACACAGCTCACCGAGGAAAAATTGTGGCAGAGTAGGCCTGGGCGATATGGCCTTTTTTTCACATCGCAATATTTTTAGGCCATATCGCGATATACGATATATATCTCGGTATTTTGCCTTAGCCTTGAATGAACACTTAATACATATCATCACAGCAGGATGATGATTCTGTGTGTCTACATTAAAACATTCTTGTTCATACTGCATTATTATATGCTCATTTTAAACTTTAATGCAGAGAGGGAAATCACAACTAAATCAATTTACCAAAATTTATTTATTAAAGTGACTTTTCAAATGATGCTACATATTAGCAGTAATGCTACTTTTGGTAGCAACGCATGTGCCCCACACATGACAAATTAAAGTTGTCTATTCGACATATTCCCGCTTGAATCCGAACCACTGCAAGACGATGGACCCCGTGCTGTTTTTCTTGGGAATTAATTCTTCCTTCATTTGTTACAAGATTCGCATATTCTTTCGCACCTTCGCGACACTCCGCTAGCATCACGGCTAACGTTAGCCACGCTGCTACTTCTCTGCTGGGCGAGGGCGTATACGTATGTGACGTATGACGTGACAGCATGTGACGTGTGTAACAACCTGCGCTTACACTCTGTGAGAAGGAGACACAAGAAGGAGTGGGAAGAGCCTGTAGTGTAATGCCCACAGCTAAAAACAACTGCGTGAGAACATATACTCGAATATTACGATAAAGTCATTTTCTATATCGCACAGAGACCAACCCGCGATATATCGCATATATCGATATATCACCCAGCCCTATTGCAGAGTATTCGGTACTGACAAGAGAGAAAAAAGCAGGTATCTATGTAGATTATGCATGTTGATATTGACCTATTACCAACGTATAAATACGTTTGGCAAACCTTGGGGTAAGAGTTAAATGTTTTAGTGTATTTCAAGGACTTTGCTATTGTTTTTTTTAAATCATACACTCAGACAACATACACAAACAACAACAGTTTGTGTATGTTGTCTGAGTGTATGTTGTTTGTGCTTACGCACCAAACAGCAGTTCAGAATACCCACCCTTTTTGGGTACACTCGAGGGAGTACTGGAAAGTGCTCCTCCGGGTGATTCCCTTGTCCTACTGGGAGACTTCAACGCTCATGTTGGCAACGACAGTGAAACCTGGAGAGGCGTGATTGGGAAGAATGGTCGCCCGGATCTAAACCCGAGTGGTGTTTTGTTATTGGACTTTTGTGCTCGTCACAGTTTGTCGATAACAGACACCATGTTCAAACATAAGGGTGTCCATATGTGCACTTGGCACCAGGACACCCTAGGCCGCAGTTCCATGATCGACTTTGTAGTTGTGTCATCGGATTTGCGGCCTTATGTTTTGGACACTCGGGTGAAGAGAGGGGCGGAGCTTTCTACCGATCACCACCTGGTGGTGAGTTGGCTGCGATGGTGGGGGAGGATGCCGGACAGACCTGGCAGGCCCAAGCGCATTGTGAGGGTCTGCTGGGAACGTTTGGCAGAGTCTCCTGTCAGAGTTTCAATTCACACCTCCGGGAGAACTTTGAACATGTCACGAGGGAGGTGCGGGACATTGAGTCCGAGTGGACCATGTTCCGAACCTCTATTGTCGAGGCGGCTGATTGGAGCTGTGGCCGCAAGGTTGTTGGTGCCTGTCGTGGCGGTAATCCCAGAACCCGTTGGTGGACACCAGCAGTGAGGGATGCCGTCAAGCTGAAGAAGGAGTCCTATCGGGTTCTTTTGGCTCATAGGACTCCGGAGGCAGTGGACGGGTACCGACGGGCCAAGCGGTGTGCAGCTTTAGCGGTCGCGGAGGCAAAAACTCGGACATGGGAAGAGTTCGGGGAAGCCATGGAAAACGACTTCCGGACGGCTTCGAAGCGATTCTGGACCACCATACGGCGCCTCAGGAAGGGGAAGCAGTGCACTATCAACACCGTGTATGGTGCGGATGGTGTTCTGCTGACTTCGACTGCGGATGTTGTGGATCGGTGCAGGGAATACTTCGAAGACCTCCTCAATCCCACCAACACGTCTTTCTTTGAGGAAGCGGTGCCTGGGGAATCTGTAGTGGACTCTCCTATTTCTGGGGCTGAGGTCGCTGAGGTAGTTAAAAAGCTCCTCGGCGGCAAGGCCCCGGGGGTGGATGAGATCCGCCCGGAGTTCCTTAAGGCTCTGGATGCTGTGGGGCTGTCTTGGTTGACAAGACTCTGCAGCATCGCGTGGACATCGGGGGGGGACATCTGGATTGGCAGACCGGGGTGGTGGTCCCTCTCTTTAAGAAGGGGGACCGGAGGGTGTGTTCCAACTATCGTGGGATCACACTCCTCAGCCTTCCCGGTAAGGTTTATTCAGGTGTACTGGAGAGGATGCTTCGCCGGATAGTCGAACCTCGGATTCAGGAGGAACAGTGTGGTTTTCGTCCTGGTCGTGGAACTGTGGACCAGCTCTATACTCTCGGCAGGGTTCTTGAGGGTGCATTGGAGTTTGCCCAACCAGTCTACATGTGCTTTGTGGACTTGGAGAAGGCATTCGACCGTGGCCACGGGATTAGGTCTCTGCTTTTTGCAGATGATGTAGTCCTGATGGCTTCATCTGGCCGGGATCTTCAGCTCTCACTGGATCGGTTCGCAGCCGAGTGTGAAGCGACCGGAATGAGAATCAGCACCTCCAAGTCCGAGTCCATGGTTCTCGCCCGGAAAAGGGTGGAGTGCCATCTCCGGGTTGGGGAGGAGACCCTGCCCCAAGTGGAGGAGTTCAAGTACCTAGGAGTCTTGTTCACGAGTGGGGGAAGAGGGGATCGTGAGATCGACAGGCGGATCGGTGCGGCGTCTTCAGTAATGCGGACGTTGTATCGATCCGCATTACTGAAGCTGAGCCGGAAGGCAAAGCTCTCAATTTACCGGTCGATCTACGTTCCCATCCTCACCTATGGTCATGAGCTTTGGGTCATGACCGAAAGGATAAGATCACGGGTACAAGCGGCCGAAATGAGTTTCCTCCGCCGGGTGGCGGGGCTCTCCCTTAGAGATAGGGTGAGAAGCTCTGCCATCCGGGAGGAGCTCAACGTAAAGCCGCTGCTCCTCCACATCGAGAGGAGCCAGATGAGGTGGTTCGGGCATCTGGTCAGGATGCCACCCGAACGCCTCCCTAGGGATGTGTTTAGGGCACGTCCAGCTGGTAGGAGGCCACGGGGAAGACCCAGGACACGTTGGAAAGACTATGTCTCCCGGCTGGCCTGGGAACGCCTCGGGATCCCCCGGGAAGAGCTAGACGAAGTGGCTGGAGATAGGGAAGTCTGGGCTTCCCTGCTTAGGCTGCTGCCCCCGCGACCCGACCTCGGATAAGCGGAAGATGATGGATGGATGGATGGATGGACAACATACACCTGCACAATTTAATCATCTTAATGAATAGTGATAATTATGTCTATCTATTTAAATTTTATTATGAAACATTCCAACTATGGCTGTGTTTTAAATCACACTACTGACTGTCAGATTTTGACAGTGTAGTGTGGTCCCAAATCGATTGCTGTCGTTGCGCACTTACCGTAAATGATGATTGCAAAACTTACCATTATAAGTAAAAGTACCAATGATTGTCAAACACACACTAGGTATGGCGAAATGAATTGTCTGCATTTGACCCATCACCCTTGATCACCCCTAGGAGGTGAAGGGAAGCAGTGGGCATATATATATATATATATATATATATATATATATATATATATATATATATATATATATATATACATACATATATATAAATGCATACACACGTACACAATTAGTTGGAAGGAGCCGTAAAAAGAATTAAGCATGGTTGGTTCCATGAACAAAAGTTTCTTGGGTGAATAATGTAAACTCACCACACCGGTATGTTTTAGCGTTTTCATGGAGACTTTACTGACATATATAAGTATGAACTTTACACTACTTTATATTAGAAATTGCAACATCGGAGGATGAATGTCTCATAAGAATATAGAGAAATCGACTACGGGTTGGCGCGGACTACAAAGGCGGACGAGTACATTTTTTCAGGATTCATGCAGATCCCAAATACAGATCAGCAAGTATTACAAGGTAAGAAAAGTGAAACAAACCGCCAGATAATATGTCTTACTGTATATACACACCATATTAATACATGTATGTTTAATGCGCCATAACGAGTCATCCAGTTTTTCATTCTTCTACATGTACAGACGCTTGTGGAAATCACACATGAATACCTTAAGAGAAAGCGATTGCAGCTATTTGGGATACAACACTTCTCAGACGGCAAGAGAACTTTCCAATGTCCAGGTCAGCTGTGATTCTACTTACGGAAAAACTTCATCCATTTTTCGAAGGAGAGACAACGAAAATGTGGGCTCCCGTGGATGTGATAAAAAAGGTAGCGTGTGGTTTGTATTACCTGGCCGCCGAGGGAAGACTACGGAAAACATCGAATGCATTTGGACTGGCAAAGCAGACTGCATCAGTTAGTGTTCGCTATGTATGTCGCGGACTTAACGTCTAGGTCCAGAGTATATGAAGTCACCAAAAATTAATGGACAATGAAGGTGAAGGCAAAAGAGTGAGTATTGCCTGACCAGATATCTAGATCCCTAGTTTGATTGTTGTAAAATGTTCTTTATCACATTGTTTATGTGTCTAATAAAGATGTGATTAATTTATGATGGCTTAGGTTTGTTTCACTGCAATAGGGCCCCACAGTACACTGAATTCTTGTTGAATCATTGTTTACCTGTATCTCAGCTTTTTAGTAAGGGACGCCAGAAGTTAGCAGACCCGTCACCGATCCTGTTCTGTCTCCCTGTAATGTTTGTCTGATTTTGAATGGGATTGTGCTGAAAATTTTAATTTCCCCTCGGGGATTAATAAAGTTTTTCAGATTCTGATTCTGGTTCATTAAAATACCACAACACTGGATATTGTTCAGATAAGTACAATTTTATTTAAGAATTTGCACACAAAGCAACACTGGAGGTGACTATGACGTGCGTATTTTCCACACACGCATAGTAGGTCGCGTTGGGGATGGAGAGAGGGAGGGGGTCTTAAACGACCATTGTGTGGGTGTGGACAAGGATAAGGTTAGGTTGGATTTACCCTGGATAACCTTAACCCGGCTTAATGTAAACGGGGCCTCTGGTTTCTCCTTATTCACATTTTCACAATTGGCACTGTTTTGTTACAATTCGATTGATTGATTGAAACTTGTATTAATAGATTGCACAGTACAGTTAGGGCTGGGCGATATATCGATATAATGCGGGTTTGACTCTGTGTAATAAAGAAAATGACTATCGTGATATTTGAGTATACGTTCTCACGCAGTTGCTTTTAGCTGCGGGCAATACATTACAGGCCCTTCCCACTCTTTGTTGTCTCTCTTTCTCACAGACAACAAACGCATCTTCTTACATACGTCACATATGTATACGCCCTCGCGGAGCAGAGAGGGAACAGCCTGCGTAACGTTAGCTGTGATGCTAGCGAAGTCGTGCGAGTGGTAATACGAGAGAGAGAAAGTGCAAATCTGGTAACAAATGAAGGAAGAATTAATTCCCAAGAAAAACAGCAGGGGGTCCATCGTCTGGCGGTGGTTCGGCCTCAAGCGAGAATTTGTCGGATAGACAACTTTAATTTGTCAAGTGCGGGGCACAAGCGTTGCTACCAAAAGTAGCATTACTGCTGATATGTAGCATCATTTGAAAAGTCACCTGCTAGAGAATGAAGAGTGCTTACTCCGCATTTCAACATCTTCATTCAGTGCCAAACGCCCACACCATCAGAATGCCGAGGCAGACATTTCCACATCAACACCGTATGAAAAAAACAGTCAACAACAAAAGGACATAATATCCACAGTAAACTACCACATTGCAGAGGACATACACTATTTGATTTCCTATTATGCAGCTCATTTTTATTTGGCACTTATTGAAATATCTTGAGTGACATCATGCACAAAAGTGCACTATGTTTTAAACTATTGTAGTGACGTTCTGTACAAAAAGTGCACTTTTAATTCAGTGTTGTTTTGATATGTCATCTTTGTGACATCATGCACTAATGTTCACCAATAGCTTGTTTTAAAATGTCTCTGACAATCTTGCACTTTCAGTTTTGGAAATGACATGAATGTTTATGCTACTGCTTGATAACTGTTTAATAAATACAGTTTTGGTCAATTGACTTAGTTGTGATTTCCTTCTCTGCATGAAAGTCTAAAATGAGTATATAATAATGCAGTATGAACAAGAATGTTTTAATGTAGACACATAGAATCATCATACTGCTGTGATTATATGCATCAAGTGTTAATTCAAGGCTATGGCAAAACATCAAGATTAGGGCTGGGCAACGATTACAAATTTTAATCGAAGTTAATCGCACTATTTCTCCGATTAATCGCGATTAACTGCATTGTATACGCAAAGCCCACTAATGAATTCAAAAGTAGTGTGTAATGCACCTTTATTGGAATATTCTCCCACATGAACAAAAGCACCAAAACATTAGTTGTGCAAACACAATTTAAATCTGTCCTTGTTAAACAGTAGCAGTTAAATAGCATATTTTATGAAAATTAACTCAAAAAATGTAAATACAAACATTTAAGCTTATTGCCACTGCCAGGGTATTTAAGTTATCCTGTTTGTTATGGAAAATAAATATAATCTACATACAAATCTCTGAGCCACAATCATAACATCTGAACAGGCAATTTCTGAGGTAACAGCAGAAACATTTTTTTTTATCAGGGATCTTATGTTTAAAAATCCTATTTTAGGTAGTGGGCTGTTTTAGGGAATTTTTGATCAAGTTATCTGTAGTAGCAATATTAATAATGTTGTGTTTATTCTGCGTAGTGCACTTAAAATAATTATGACCATATCTAGGAATTGATATGATGGGAATTTTCCGATTGTTTGCTTGGTGCTTTGATAAACTGAACGCATCATATACATGGTACTATATTGTGATGTTATGAGCCAGGGAAATAAAGAACTACCCTACCCAGCATGAAACAGGAGTGACGAGCATGCGCGGTAGCCCGGTATAGGTTGTGTCGCCATGACGGCATCTTGTATGTTGTGATATGCATTCTCTGAAAGCAAACGTTAAGAACTCAGCCAAAACTCCTCGTCTGCATTATTCATAAATAGACAGACAACACATATACTCCGCTGCTTCACAGGCCGCTGGATGTAGCCGGCAAAGTATTCCCATGCTAGCTAGCCGGTCTAGCAAGCACGCGTCATTCAGTCCAAAACGGCCCGATCTATCCACATTCAGAATTGCCTGGCGGTCGTAAGTGACCCCGGAGTGACCACGCTGTAAGCCAGACATGAAATTTGTAGAATTGTCCGGTATTTTTGCCAAATGTTGCATCTCTACCAAGAGCTCCTCGATGCCGAAGCCCATCCGGGCGACGCCATCTTGTTAAGAAAAGGCGTTAACAAAATAAAAGCATGTGAACAACGTACGCAAATGCGCTTTAAAATAATTGTCGGCGTTAATAGATTGATGAATTAACTCGTAATTAACGCATTAATTTGCCCACCCCTAATGAAGATATATATTGTGTATTGCGATATGGCCTAGGGCTGAGCGATATTGCCTTTTTTTAATACCGTGATATTTTTAGGCCACATCGCGATACACGATATATTTCTCGGTGTTTTGCCTTAGCCTTGAATGAACACTGGATACATATAATCACAGCAGTATGAGGATTCTATGTGTCTACATTAAAACATTCTCGTTCATACTGCATTAATATATGCTACTTTTAAACTTTCATGCAGAGAAGGAAATCACAACTAAGTCAAATTAACAAAACTGTATTTATTAAACTTATTAGCAGGTGACATTTCAAATGATGCTACATATTAGCAGTAATGCTACTTTTGGTAGCAACGCATGGGCCCCACACATGACAAATTAAAGTTGTCTATTCGACATATTCCTACTTGAAGCCGAACCACTGCAAGACGATTGACCCCGTGCTGTTTTTCTTGGGAATTAATTCTTCCTTCATTTGTTACGAGATTCGCACCTTCTTTCTCTCGCAACGACCCGCTAGCATCACAGCTAACGTTAGCCACGCCGCTACCTCTCTGCTGGGCGAGGGCGTATACGTATGTGACGTATGACGTGACAGCATGTGACGTGTGTAAGAAGGTGCACTTGCTGTCTGTGAGAAGGAGACACGGGAAAGAGCGAGGAGAGCCTGTAGTGTAATGCCCGCAGCTAAAAACAACTGCGTGAGAACGTCCACTCAAATATTACGTTAGTCATTTTCTATATCGCACAGAGACAAACCCGTGAAATATTGCGTATATCGCCCAGCCCTAATATGGCCCAAAAATATCGAGATATTAAAAAAAGGCCATATCGCCCAGCCCTATGTACAGTGAATATTCTGTACAATTGACCACTAAATGGTAACGCCTAAATAAGTTTTTCAACTTGCTTAGTTAATCATTTCAATTTCAATTTAACTTACATATTCCTTATTTTTGCACCTTCATTGAAAGAGGTTGTTGTTAAGTGTTTATTGTGATTTTAGATGTTTCCATATGAGTTGGGAAGTTGTATTAGATGTAAATATAAATGTAATACAATGATTTGCAAATCATTTTCAACCCATATTCAGTTGAATATGCTACAAAGACAACATATTTGATGTTCAAACTGATAAACATTTTTTTTTTGCAAATAATCATTAACTTTAGAATTGGATGCCAGCAACACGTGACAAAGAAGTTGGGAAAGGTGGAAATAAATACTGATAAAGTTGGGGAATGTTCATCAAATACTTATATGGAATATCCCACAGGTGAACAGGCTAATTAGGAACAGGTTGGTGCCATGATTGGGTATAAAAGCAGCTTCCATGAAATGCTAAGTAATTCACAAACAAGGATGGGGCGAGGGTCACCAATTTGTAAGCAAATTGTTGAACAGTTTTAGAACAACATTTCTCAATGAGCTATTGCAAGGAATTTAAGGATTTTACCATCCACGGTCCGTAAAATCATCAAAAGGTTCGGAGAATCTGGAAAAAAATCACTGCACGTAAGCAATGATATTACGGACCTTTGATCCCTCAAGCAGTACTGCACCAAAGACCGAAATCAGTGTGTAAAGGATATCACCACATGGGCTCAGGAACACTTCGGAAAACCACTGTCAATAAATACAGTTGTTCGCTACATCTGTAAGTGCAAGTTAAAACTCTACTATGCAATGCCAAACCCATTTATCAACAACACCCTGATGGACTGATGCAAAGTGGAAAAGTGTTCTGTGGTCTGACGAGTCCACATTTCAAATTATATTTGGAAACAGAGGACGTGGTGTCCTCCAGAACAAAGAGGAAAATAACCATTCGGATTGTTATAGGCGCAAAGTTCAAAAGCCAGCATCTGTGATGGTATGGGGGTGTATTAGTGCCCAAGGCAGGGGTAACTTACACATCGGTGAAGGCACCATTAATGCTGAAAGGTCCATACAGGTTTTGGAGCAACATATGTTGTCATCCAACCAACGTTATCATGGACGCCCCTGCTTATTTCAGCAAGACAATGCCAAGCCACGTGTTACAACAGCGTGGCTTCGTAGTACAAGAGTGCAGGTACTTTCCTGGCCCGCCTGCAGTCCAGACCTGCCTCCCATCGAAAATGTGTGACGCATTATGAAGCGTAAAATACGACAACGGAGACCCCGGACTGTTGTACGACTGAAGCTCTACTGCAGTTTCTTTTCTTTTTCTCCTATGTCCCACTCTCCCTTGTGGAGGGGGTCCGGTCCGATGGCCATGGATGAAGTACTGGCTGTCCAGAGTCAGGACCCAGGATGGACCGCTCGTCTAGAGTCGGGACCCAGGATGGACCGCTCGCCTGTGTATCGGCTGGGACATCTCTGTGCTGCTGATCCGCCTCCGCTTGGGATGGTTTCCTGCTGGCTCCGCTGTGGACGGGACTTTCGCTGCTGTGTTGGATCAGCTATGGATTGAACTTTCACAGTATCATGTTAGATTCGCTCAACGTCCATTGCTTTCGGTCCCCTATTGGGAGGGGTTGCCCACATATGTGGTCCTCTCCAAGGTTCTCATAGTCATCATTGTCACCGACGTCCCACTGGGTGTGTGTTCCTTGCCCTTATGTGGGCCTACCGAGGACGTTGTAGTGGTTTGTGTTGTAGTTTGTGCATCCCTTTGAGACACTAGTGATTTAGGGCTATATAAATGAACATTGATTGATTGATGATTGATAAAACAAGAATGGGAAAGAATTCCACTTTCAGAGCTTCAACAATTAGTTTCCTCCATTCCCAAACGTTTATTGAGTGTTGTTAAAAGAAAAGGTGATGTAACACAGTGGTGAACATGCCCTTTCCCAACTACTTAGACATGTGTTGCAGCCATGAAATTCTAAGTTACTTATTATTTGCAAAAAAAATAAGTTTATGAGTTTGAACATCAAATATCTTGTATTTGCAGTGCATTCAATTGAATATGGGTTGAAAAGGATTTGCAAATCTTTGTATTCCGTTTCTATTTACATCTAACACAATTTCCAAAATCATATGGAAACGGGGTTTGTACATTAATTGGGTGATTTCCATGGTTGCCTTGACATTTCCTGTCCTTCCTGCTTTAATAGCTGAGTGGATTACAATCAAAGGAAGATTGCATTAGAAATTAAACTGTTAACACTTAACATATTGGTCTATATTTTACATAAGTCTTGCAAAATATCAACTATTGCCAATATAGACCAATATAAAAACGTGTATGGTGATACAGTTTTCAGCCATAGATTGACCCCAGTCAACAGTGGTGAGATTGTGCAGGTGTACCTATTGTTGTGGCCGGCATTAGTGTTTGCACTGTAAAGTTGAGTAAATATTGAAGTTGTGCTCCGAAACATTGAGTACAGTAAATCCATTTTCTACAGCTTGTCCCTTTCGGGGTCAGGACAATAATAAAATCACATTCTGTATTGTCAACATTAGCGGGGCTCCAGCGTGTGGACAAGGCGACACACTTCAAACAGAGGCCGCTCGCAGCGCTAGTTTACGCCGATGTTTTGACGGCGGCGACCGGCGTGGACTTTTCCGCGTGTTCCAGCAAAGTCTCGCCGTTTTCACGCCATTCACGGCCCACGGACGCCAATTGACTCAATCACGGCAACACACTTTGTCCAACTTCGACACGCGAGAAAGAGACTTTTTGCTGCTCTGTGGCGTCACGCAAACTACCGAAACTCGACTGTCGTGTGCGCGGACCGAAGGCTGACATACTTACGGGTTCACCGAGAGAGTGCATCGCTCGTGGACATCGCTTCAAGTTTGACGGACGCGGATGTTCAAAATGGCAGAGAGTGAATCCCGGGAGTGTTCCACTGTCCTCGGACGGGACACTGCAGGAAGGAACACCGCTGCGGTGCGTTCGTGTCTATCGGAAATCGTGCTACTCGGGGATAAACACGCACGCCTGTTCGTTACTTTAACCGTTAATAAAATAACGGTTGAAAAGTGACTTTGTTAGCTAAGCGCTTTACCACTATAAACAAGTGAATATATCACAAATGATATGTGTACAATATACGGAAACAGTTTAGAGAAGGCAATTTTACTGCACAAAGTGAGGGCCGTAAATGCACCGTTTGATGAGTTGGGTGTGGAAGAACTTGGAAAATGTATCAGCAAAGGTGTGCAGAGTAGCCAAAAATCTAACTTAAAGGCCTACCGAAATGAGATTTTCTTATTTAAACGGGGATAGCAGGTCCATTCTATGTGTCATACTTGATCATTTTGCGATATTGCCATATTTTTGCTGAAAGGATTTAGTAGAGAACATCGACGATAAAGTTCGCAACTTTTGGTAGCTAAGAAAAAAAGCCTTGCCTGTACCGGAAGTAGCAGACGATGTGCGCGTGACGTCACGGGTTGTCGAGCTCCTCACATCCTCACATTGTTTACAATTATAGCCACCAGCAGCTGGAGCGATTCGGACCGAGAAAGCGACAATTTCCCCATTAATTTGAGCGCGGATGAAAGATTCGTGGATGAGGATAGTGAGAGTGAAGGACCAAAAAAAAAGTTAAAAAAAAAAGTTTTAAAAAAAGGCGAGGGCAGTGAGAGCGATTCAGATGTTCCATCCATCCATCCATTTTCTACCGCTTATTCCCTTTTGGGGTCACGGGAGGCGCTGGCGCCTATCTCAGCTATGATTCAGATATTATTAGACACATTTACTAGGATAATTCTGGAAAATCCCTTATCTACTTATTGTCCATCCATCATCTTCCGCTTATCCGAGGTCGGGTCGCGGGGGCAGCAGCCTAAGCAGGGAAGCCCAGACTTCCCTATCTCCAGCCACTTCGTCCAGCTCTTCCCGGGGGATCCCGAGGAGTTCCCAGGCCAGCCGGGAGACATAGTCTTCCCAACGTGTCCTGGGTCTTCCCCGTGGCCTCCTACCAGCTGGACGTGCCCTAAACACATCCCTAGGGAGGCGTTCGGGTGGCATCCTGACCAGATGCCCGAACCACCTCATCTGGCTCCTCTCGATGTGGAGGAGCAGCGGCTTTACGTTGAGTTCCTCCCGGATTGCAGAGCTTCTCACCCTATCTCTAAGGGAGAGCCCCGCCACACGGCGGAGGAAACTCATTTCGGCCGCTTGTACCCGTGATCTTATCCTTTCGGTCATGACCCAAAGCTCATGACCATAGGTGAGGATGGGAATGTAGATCGACCGGTAAATTGAGAGCTTTGCCTTCCGGCTCAGCTCCTTCTTCACCACAACGAATCGATACAACGTCCGCATTACTGAAGACGCCGCACCGATCCGCCTGTCGATCTCACGATCCACTCTTCCCCCACTCGTGAACAAGACTCCTGGGTACTTGAACTCCTCCACTTGGGGCAGGGTCTCCTCCCCAACCCGGAGATGGCACTCCACCCTTTTCCGGGCGAGAACCATGGACTCGGACTTGGAGGTACTGATTCTCATTCCGGTCGCTTCACACTCGGCTGCGAACCGATCCAGTGAGAGCTGAAGATCCCGGCCAGATGAAGCCATCAGGACTACATCATCTGCAAAAAGCAGAGACCTAATCCCGTGGCCACCAAACCGGAACCCCTCAACGCCTTGGCTGCGCCTAGAGATTCTGTCCATAAAAGTTATGAACAGAATCGGTGACAAAGGACAGCCTTGGCGGAGTCCAACCCTCACTGGAAATGTGTCCGACTTACTGCCGGCAATGCGGACCAAGCTCTGGCACTGATCATACAGGGAGCGGACCGCCACAATAAGACAGTCCGGTACCCCATACTGTCTGAGCACTCCCCACAGGACTTCCCAAGGGACACGATCGAATGCCTTCTCCAAGTGCTTATTGTGTTACTAATCTTTTAGTGAGATTATATGGTACCTGAAAGTCAGAGGGGTGTGGTCACGGGTGTCTCCGGTGGGAGGAGGTAATAGTCCACAGCTGCAGGAGGACGCAAGCTCCGCTCATGTCTACAGTAAGAGCCGACTTATTGCCACAAATTTCTCACCGAAACCTGCCGATTGACATGTGGTCGGGATCCATGTTTGCTTGACCGCTCTGTTCCATAGTGAAGCTTCACCTTCGGGAATTTTAAACAAGGAAACACCGGCTGTGTTTGTGTGGCTAAAGGCTAAAGCTTCCCACCTCCATCTTTCTACTTTGACTTCTCCATTATTAATTGAACAAATTGCAAAAGATTCAGCAACACAGATGTCCAAAATACTGTGTAATTACGCGATTAAAGCAGACTACTTATAGCTTGGATCGGGCTGGAAAAAAATGTCTGCTACAACCGGTGACGTCAAACGCACGAGTCATCATATGCGTCATCATATGTGTCATCATACCGCGACGTTTTCAACAGGACACTTCGCGGGAAATTTAAAATTGCAATTTAGTAAAATAAAAGGCCGTATTGGAATGTGTTGCAATGTTAATATTTCATCATTGATATATAAACTATCAGACTGCGTGGTCAGTAATAGTGGGTTTCTGTAGGTCTTTAAGAATACCGTTACTTTAGAGCAGGGGTCGCCATCCCAAAAGGTTGAAAGAGCTATATTTGGACAAAAAAAACAACAAATCTATCTGGAGTCGCAAAAAATTAAAAGCCGTATATAAAAATTATAATGAAGGCAACACATGATGTAAGTGTCTATAATAGTTATATTAGC
The DNA here is from genome assembly GCF_033978795.1 of Nerophis ophidion. NCBI lineage: Eukaryota > Metazoa > Chordata > Actinopteri > Syngnathiformes > Syngnathidae > Nerophis > Nerophis ophidion. The sequence continues at coordinate 18,213,658 of NC_084619.1, forward strand.
CTACTATCAAAATGACTTTAAAAGTCTTATATAAGTCTTACAATGAAGGCAACACATGACGTAAGTGTCTATATTAGCTATGATGGCCTATTATCAAAATGACTATGTGGCTGAAGGAAATCTTCATTGACAGAAATGTTGAAATGTATTATTTATTCTACACATTTTTACAACATCAGAAACCATTAGTAAATCAGAGGCTACTCAGAAGGTGAGACAATTCCTGGAAATTCCTGGCTTTAATGGCCAAATGTATAGGTGTGTCCAAGTTAAAGAAAACAGCAGGCTGTCTTCTTTTAATAGATATATTACAATCTTTGGCAAGCTCGGTAATGTTTGCTGTGGTCTGGAACAACATGGCACACAAACAACGATCTGAAATGCAGCCAATATTACACACAGATAATGTGTCATGAGACATGCATAACTAAATTATACAAAGACGATAAAAGTAAAGGATATTAAATGAGCTTAAATATACCTACAAATGAGACATAATGATGCCTATGTAGATACAGCTAGCCTAAATAGCATGTTAGCATTTATTAGCTTGCAGTCATGCACTGACCAAATATGTCTGATTAGCACTCCAACAAGTCAATAACATCAACAAAGCACACCCTTGTGCATTCACGGACAGCATAAAATGTTTGGTGGACAAAATGAGACAAAGGAGTGGAAGGCCCATAATAAATTCATAAAAGAACCAAACATTCATGAAGTTTGGTTCTTTTATGAATTTATTATGGGTCTACTGAAATTGTGAGCAAATCTGCTGGGTCAAAAGTAAACATACAGCAATGTTAATATTTGGTTACATTTCCCTTGGCAAGTTTCATTGCAATAAGGTGCTTTTGGTAGCCATCCACAAGCTTCTGGTTGAATTTTTGACCACTCCTCTTGACAAAATTGGCGCAGTTCAGCTAAATGTGTTGGTTTTCTGACATGGACTTGTTTCTTCAGCATTGCCCGGACGTTTAAGTCAGGACTTTGGGAAGGCCATTTTAAAACATTAATTTTAGTCTGATTTAGCCATTCCTTAACCACTTTTGACGTGAGTTTGGGGTCATTGTCCTGTTGGAACACCCAACTACGCCCGAGACCCAACCTCCGGGCCGATGATTTTAGTTCTGGTTTAGTCCAGAAGAATTTGGAGGTAATCCTCCTTTTTCATCATCCCTTTTACTCTCTGTAAAGCACCAGTTCCACTGGCAGCAAAACAGGCCCAGAGCATAGTATTACCACCACCATGCTTGACAGTAGGTTTGGTGTTCCGGGGATAAAAGGCCTCACCTTTTCTTCTCCAAATATATTGCTGCATATTGTGGGCAAACAGATACATTTTTGTTTCATCTGACATCACGTGGACAAAGATAACACCTTCTGGAGGAAAGTTCTGTGGTCGACTAATACTAATACTCATCAAATATCATCCCAGAGGCCGTAGATAATTAATTTGAGGGCCGGATCTGGCCCGCTGGTTCTTGACTTTGACACCCCTGCTCTATGAGGACCGTGCTGCTGTTTTTAATAAGCATGCTCTGGTGTTTTTTTTAGGAAACTGGTAACATGTCAGTTCTTCCAAGTTTTGAGCTGAACCCAAAACTTTTGAATGTTTTGTCGGTAATGGTCTGGAGTTGGTCCTCTAGCCAAATTGTAGCGTTTTGCCTACAAAGTGCTGGCCTGAAAGAGAAAGTGGATGCCGTATAGAAGCAGAATGATTAGATCTTATTGCTTATAATATGCATAATAAATAAGGTCAAAATGGATGTTTCATTGCATGAATTGATTAACGTGGACCCAACTTAAACAAGTTAAAAACGTATTCGGGTGTTACTATTTAGTGGTCAATTGTACGGAATATGTACTGTACTGTGCAATTTACTAATAAAAGATTCAATCAATCAAAAGCAACCGGTGAAGAAGTTTATGCAACGGAAACATTGCATACATGGTCATAAAATACACCTGTCATTATCATAAACATCAACACAATCACAAAATAACATTGTTGTCTACTACAGGGCTACGGGCCAACAGTTCCACTGAATTAGTAATCTTACTATTTGATTCAAATCATTTTAAATGTTTATATGTAATCTACTTAGCTTAATAGAATAAACATTATTAAATGATATGAAATCATGTGTTAATTTCAAATAATAATATCAAGGCTTGGGTCAGGCTGATTAGAAAAATAAATACAAATAAAATATACAGAAGGCACTCATGAAGATTGGAAAAAAAAATAATTTACAATTACGCAGTGCTAAAATTAATTCTTAATAAGATAATACCAAATAATGCTTCAAAAATAGCTGTAAATAAAATGTAAGTGCAAATAGAAATACAGTCACGGATTTTTTTCTGTTGGATAGTGTCATTACTGCCCCAAGTGGTGGAAAAAGTGTATGACAACTGGGTACCATAGCTGAGAAACTATTTTTTTTGGGTGACCGTCAAAGAAACACTGGTCTACATACACCAATGTAACATGGATGCATATGCAAAAGTGCAATATATTCATCTGTATATTTATCCTGCACGACAATGAGCTAATGCAACAAAATATCGTTCTTATCTGTACTGTAAAGTTCAAATTTCAATGACAATGTCATCATCCGCTACTCGGATCATGGCAAATCCTGGTCTTGTTCTGTATCACATCCTTGTATTTCACTCCATAGTTCCTGGTGGGACTTCCTGTTTTGTTTCCGTTGTCATAGTAACCCATTTGTGTCACCTGCCTTTGGTTTATCACACGCACTTACTTGCTTTTTGATTATCCCATCTATTCAAGCCTGCCCTTGTTTTTCATTCGGTCTCGGATTTTCATTTGCTTCCACGCAACAGGTGACGTCGCTATTCCCGCATTGTGGTAAAGACTTTGGTGTACTTTAGCTTCCATGCTATTCTGTTGTTTGACCATAGCTCTTATGCTAGCGCTTTCCGTTGGTTTTGTTTGTAGTGCCTTAGTGCAGGTATTTTTGGTTCTTAGTCTGTTTTATAGTAAAAATAAATCTTCATCCCTACCTTTATGCTGTGTTCCATTCTGCTTGCATCCATGAGAGAACGCAACCACACCACGATGCCAACCAAGCGTCACTAACAATAAAGGAAGTCTAAGTCTAAAGGAGTATCTGGCAAAACCCAATATCGACAGCCCCAAAAAAGCACTGGACAAAATTCAAGCACTTGAAACGTCAATCATCAGAATCTACATAAAGTTAAATGGAGACATATTAACATTTGCTAATCTTTAATAGTTTTAATAATACTACATTAAGTGCAGCCAAAGTACTTAAATGCATATTGAACTACTACAAGAGCATACAGCATTTGTGCTCCTCCTTTCTATTGTTTTGGATGCAATTTAGGTCAAGTTCAATTTCCCAGGGGTCAGGGTGGGTCTATGGATTCCTCTCAATATTTTAGGTTTTAAAAAACAAAACCTGACACAAAATCAGATGTTTCAGCTTTTTATATGGATTCTCCTACGAAGGTTACAGACTGTGAGGCTAAGTGCTGGTGAGCAGAGTAATACTGGTGAGCGAGTCTTCTCTATCATGTCACAACAAGCCAGAAACTGTAAACTGCTCACCTACGCACCGCGTCAAGAGTTCAGGGAATGACGCATCATATTACACAAACTTTATGGGACATGCCCCCCAAAAAATAAGTCAACTCTCCATTTTGTGAGAAACATTTATATGCACAAGAATGTATATTCATTTAGATTAAAATAGTGATATGAATAAATGTATGTTTTTATTCAAAACCATGATGTGGATTTACACTTATTTTGGTGCTAGAAAAGGAACAACTGCTGCAAAGTAAGCTCACACTCACTCACATTACAAGCTCCAACATGTTCGTTGTAAACACATTCTTCCATGTAAACGCCATACAGAAAATAAGTTGGTGCTTTCATTTAAATGTCTTCAGAATGAGGGATAGATTCACGTCTTTCCATTGGTAGTTGATTGTTGGAAGCCCTTCTGAAGACCATGTAGGTGTTGAAAGTGAAATGCAAAAAAAATGTCCGAAGAAGCGAAAGCTTCTTTCACACATATGCCTTTTGATGGCGGGGGGGATGTGCCGGCCTTTTTTTCCTGTGTCGCTGTTTTGTGTGAATGAGGGGCGATAAGAGTGGACCTGCAAATGTTCCGTCTTTGGAGGTAGTATCAGAGCTGTAACAGGGGCGGGACGGCAGCTGTGTGAAAGGAAACAGGCTGTGTCGTGTTGAACGCCACTGGGTGTGAGTGCGCAGACATTCACAACAATGTTTTCAGTCTGGGAAATGCTGAGGATTCACATTTCTGAGCCCCCAATTAAGTGGAGTCTGTGTGTGAGAGAGGCGAATGTGTCCGTGGTGAAACAGCTGCATGGACATTGTGCGTCCTCTCCCACAGATAAGCAGAGAGAACTTGGTGTCATTTTTTTCCAGGAAAAAAAAACCGAAGGCTGTCTGATGAGTTCCGTCTTATCGACTTCCTGCGGGTAATTTTCTATTCTGCTCTGGCCAAAAAGTTCAAGTTACGTGATGCTGTGTCATGAGGAAGGGGAAAAACCTTTTTTAGTCAGTTTGCAACTTTGTATTGACACCATTTTGAATCGTGAGGCTCTGCTAATGGTCTGGTTTGGTGACAGGAGGGGGGACACTTCTAGCGGCCTTTGTTCTTCTTGGCATTTCCCTACAGAAAGAAAAAAAAATAACAGCTCAGTTTTCATACACCGTTAAAGATCCATGCTTGAGTTATTCCACTAGACATGGGAAACATAATCAATACAAGAAGTGAGTTGATTGTGTGAAATTGATCCATCTTAAAGCAAATGAGGCAAAACGGAGTGCACTACTTGGCTGCAACCAGCAGAGGTGCTGTTGATTTAGTCTCAAATATCTGATGGTTCACAGAAGAACAATATAATGTTCATAACAATGTGTCGATCGATCGATCGGCCACTGATAAGTATCAGGCGATTTTGATATAAAACAAATGTTCCTTTAAACCAATTTAATTTACGGAAAAAATATCTGGATATATATTAGATATCAGCCAAAATATATTGGGATATGAGTTTCAGTCCATATCTCCCAGCCCTATACTAGTGTTACCGATAGTGCAAGCCAAGTTTACAGGGATGTTCTCAGTGTTTGAAGGTTGCAGTATGTCTTATGACGGCACTGTGTTTTGTATACACGAGTGCACGTGTGATACTGTGTACATTGTTTGAGTGTTAACAATAACCTTGTGTTATGTAAAGGTGCCATATGTAATAAGTTAATGTCAAGTCATCTTTAAATGGCCCTCATATGTCAAAAGGCATTAATAAATCATGTTCTTTTCGAATACCTTAATACGGTAGTTCAGCCGCGATATGCCAATTTCAAAATTAGATTTACAGCCCCGAAATCTTGTTATTGTTTTCATTTCGATACCCTCCCCTCTACTGTTTGACCAATTAGAAAGTCCGTGAGTGTGTCACATCCAGGTTGCCAGTTACGCACTACCACCTTTGTCTAGCTACTGCCACTGGTAAAGTTACTAAACATGTCAGACCTTATTAAATCTAAAAGGCGTCGTTACGATTCTCAACTTATTCATGACAAAGCCAGGAATAAATCGAGGATTTGAAAGATGGAGACGATTAAAGGCGGAGAAGACTTTTTCATCTGACACCAAACTTGCTAATTTCTTCTGTGATAGATAAGCATGGCACTTACATTTTCTTATTACTTTGAATACATGGAAATGGACATTTCATATGTAAACTATATTGTCCAATAAAGTCTATTATCTTGTCTAACAGAGCTTGTATGTTTGTGCAATGAATGCTTAGCATGCTTGCCCGGTCAATGACACATAGGCTAAAAGGGGAAATATATGCCCGTTAGCCTGCATGTCGATGTGTCATCCAACTGACAGGGCAAAATATATTTTCGATATATAAAACCTATGTGGATATGGGTAGTGTCAGTGCCTGATTCGTTCTCAATAAACTGAATGCTTCAGCCATTTCAGGTGACTACCTCTTGAAGCTCATCGAGAGAATGCCAAGAGTGTGCAAAGCAGTAATCAGAGCAAAGGGTGGCTGTTTTGAAGAAACTAGAATATAAAACACGTTTTTAGTTATTTCACCTTTTTTGGTTAAGTAGATAAGTCCACATGTGTTCATTCAGTTTTGATGTCTTCAGTGACAATCTACAATGTAAATAGTCATGAAAATAAAGAAAACGCATTGAATGAGGTGTGTCCAAACTTTTGGCCTATACTGGGATTTTTTATATATATATATATATATATATATATATATATATATATATACATATATATACATATATATATATGGATTGATTGGCAACACTAAATTGGCCCTAGTGTGTGAAGGTGCGTGTGAATGTTGTCTGCCTATCTGTGTTGGCCCTACGATGAGTAGGCGACTTGTCCAGGGTGTACACAGTCTTCCGCCCGATTGTAGCTGAGATAGCCGCCAGCGCCCCCCGCCACCCCAAAAAGAGAATAAGCGGTAGAAAATGGATGGATGGATGGATGGATGGAGATATATATATATATATATACATACATATACATATATATATATACACACACACACATATATATATATATATATATATATATACACACACATATACATATATATACATATATATGTACACATATACAGGTATGTACATACATACACATATATATATACACACACACACACACACACACACACACACACACACACACACATATATATGTACACACATACATATGTTTATATATATATATATATACATATATATGTGTAAACACTTATGTATGTGTGCATATACAGTATATATATGTATATGTACATATATAAACATATATGTATATAAACATGTAAATGTGTGTATATATACGCACATACACACACACACACACACACACACACACACACACACACACACACACACACACACACACACACACACACACACACACGTTACTTTGCATGCAGTCCGCTTTCGGCCTCCGGCCAAATTTTTTTAAGCCCAATGCGGCCCCCCAGACAAAAAGGTTAGACACCCCTGAATTAAATGTTTTTGTAATTGACAGAAATCAATTATTATTTTAGGCAGCACAGGTGAATTAGTGCTTATTGCTTGGTGGTTTCATAAGAAGCAAAGGGAGACAAAGTGAAAACTAGCGTCCATATTTCAAACATGACTTAGCATTCCTTTCAGGATTAGGAAACATGCGGGGTATAGTTTCTGCCCTTGCAGCAACTTCCATAACACGCATCTTGTGTCTCATCATTCAGCAACGAGCGCAAAAAGCAAGCAGGAACATGCACACCAACAACTGACGTCTTATTGTGTGCAGTTCAGACCTAATGGGTTTGTCACATGGTGTCGGCAGTTGCGTTTGCCATCTGTCTTTGAAGCAAAGCACGCTGTGACTTCTGACCTCAGCGTCCAGCTTCTCACCAGCAGAATCTTTACAACATCACGGCTCCCGGGACCCCACAGATTCTCATCACTTGCTTCTCAGATCTTTTGGTTTTAGTTCTTTAAGTTGATAAGAAAGAAATAAGGACGTGCGCAGCGTACCTTGCCGCCCAGTTTGAGCGTGTCGATCTCCTCCCTCTGTTTGCTAAGTGTCTCGTTCATGCTACACAGGTGGTCACTCATCGTGCTTAGCTGGTTTTCGTAGCTCCTCTTGGTCGTGCTCAGTTCATCCTGTGTGGCGAACAGCAAACTTTGAATGGAGTGTGAGCCACCAGTCTGGGGGACTGTTAATTTTTGGAGGAGGATGCTGGTGAAGGACTTGGACAATGACAGTTGATAATATACCTGCAGGTGGGTGATCTTCTGATTGGCCCGCTTAATGTCCTCCAATAAAGTCTCCCGCGATCTTTCTGCAATGGCTAATCTCTTGGCCAAAGCGCGACACTGGAAAGATACACAAAAAATATAAGGCTTCAATATTTGGCACACAAAAATATTGAATTTTTTTCATGCATTTTCGTCTTTCATTTTTACTACTGGCGCTCTTCCACTTTGTATGATTAATTAATGACTTAATTCATGAAATTAATGAAATCGTTAGAATTAACATTATTGTTGCCATTGCTACCCGTAAGGAATGGGCAAAACGGTCGAAGATTTATATTGTGACGTAGATTGCAGCCTCCTGCGGTAACTATATAAATTACAATATGTTAATTTGTATTTACCTGATAATAGAAGCATTTCAAAATGGGTAACAAATGCTCCTAAATTGGCTGATGACATATGCAATAACATACTGCATCATTTCTGGTTGTATTATTTTGTTAAAATTATTAATAATTTACTTGCTAATTTACTCTTAATATCTGGCTATTTTGTGTTGTACCACATTTGTAACTGCACTTCTGTTAAAATGTATTAAAAACTTATTCTTCTGTTGTTTGGATACTTTACTTTAGTTTTGGGCGATACTACACATGTGGGTATGGATTCAATAAGAAGTAGTTATAGGAGCAATCAATATTGGCCATACCAATGCTGATACATCACATTTTTAAGATCATGGAATTATTTCTGAACACAATTGTAATCAGACAAAAACACAGTGTCAATAAAATATTGAAATCACTTCCTACTATTGGCTCAGATGTGTACTGGGACTTATTTCCTGAGTTTGTAAACAATGAAAAAAATATATTATTATGGTAAAAGATATTGATCTAACCACTGTAATACTGACATTTTACTGATAATATACTTGGTATCGTAACTGTCGATATTTGTATCGTTTTAGAACGCAATATTTTTTAACTAAGGAAACTTTACGTATGTTTAGCTTGTGTGTTATTGTGTGCTTAGCGGGGTGTGTTTGTGTAGGTGCTAGCTCCTAATAGCCTACAGTAGATCCTTTAATGTTTACTTTTTTGTAAATAACGTCACTAAAATAAAGGAAAAGGCACATATACTTAATGTGCTTATTGGTGGACATTTGGATGTTAACTGGCTGCCCAACTTTGCACAGGTAAACACGCTCTAAGAATGTTTGTAACAGATTTTACATGTAAGGTGGTGTCACCTAAAGCTTCTTTTGCTGATATCGGCAAATATCCATATCGACTTGAGAAAACCCCTCGTCACAACGTCATTGAAAAAAAACAGACAGCCCTTTAATTAAATTGTAAAATATTTCCTTGATCTAGTAGAAAGAATAGTCGATTTAGCATGTCTTGAAAATTTTTGTAAAAAATTTATTACACAACTAGGCTGCAATCAACAGAGGTGATTCGCCCACCATTGCTCCATTTAAGTGTTGCATGGTTAGCTAATTCTCGTCCTCCAGTGATAACACTACTTGTAAGAAAGAGTTTATTTGCCGTCCTGGAGGTGACTTAGAAGTGGTTTTGCAAAGTGGAGGGACATTAACTGCTAGCGAGGACGTGATTGTTCACTCGTCGCTGTGAAATATGCAGGACACAGCGAGAATGTGTCATCCACATGCATCATCACAATACAACCACAGCATTAAAAGCTCTATCGACAGCCACATTTATATCATGCAACACTACACTCTGTTTTGAGTCAAAAACAAGCAGCCATGTAGCCTAAAGCTGGGTCAACAAACCTGACTGAAAGGGAGTCACCTTGTTTACTTCATCTGCAGGATATTAAAATAAGACATTTTCCATCCTTAACTACTCATGTCAACCCAAAATAAACTTTAAAAGGTCATGTTTAACACCCTATGATATTTTCTACTTGTCGTCCTACAGTTTATGCTTCAAATATCCGGAAGGAGCATATACAGTATTGTACTGCATTTTTAGTTGACTTACAAAAAGATAAAGAGACAAGGTTACGCCTTTTAGAGCACACTATAAAAATTGAAGTGCAGTCTTCACCTCAGAGTGGAAGTGCACTGCTTTGCTGTCTGACACCTGGAGCTGAGTGGTGAGCTCTCCCACTCGTGTCATGTAGTGAGTCTTTATCAGCTGCTCCCTGGACTCCTCGTCTGCCACCTGCAAAATACACGCAATACGATGCAACTTGGAAGAAAATATCCTGTTTTGAGCTTTTTCACCTGAATGCATGGTCACTTACATGCTCAGCCGAAGGTACAGTACATAACATGCCGACCTGGGGAGAAGAGACGTAAACACAGCTGTTGAGTAGACTGCAACAATCAAAGTTATCTATTCTAAGCCTGGGCAGTGAGGTAACCATTTTGGATTGTGAAGTGTTTGTTATACAGTGAAACCTTAAATTAAGAACCTATCATTATAATACATTTTCCATTTAAAACCCACAAATTGAATAAACTATGATATGTTGTAGAAACCTTGTCTCCCTATATGAATGTTTCATCCACCCATTGTGTTCCTTGCAGCCATTTTGTGCCAGGCATCACATCCATTGTGGGTAGGCTTATCGGGCTCCGGTGCTCTCTCAGTCAGCACAACCCTGCTGCTCTTAGCCACTGTGCTGAATGCTACTTTGTGTGTTTTTAAGCCTTAAACAGCATTTTTTTTTGGTTTACGAGCTCAATCTGAGTCCTAAAAAAGCAATGGAGAAGCGATGTGTGGTTTGAAACAACTAGGAAGTATCCAGAGCATTGTCAACTCCGCCCCCCTTTCTTCGGTTGCACACCAAGAAGATTAACCATCAAAGTAATGTGGGTTTTATTTTTTTATTCCTAATCATTGTAGCAACCTGTTAAAGTTAAATAGTGCTAGTGACAATGTGTGTGTGTGTGTGTGTGTGTGTGTGTGTGTGTGTGTCGGTGGAGCGCCTGACAGTGAGGAAAGGTCACCTCTTGTTACTGTTTTGACTTTGTTATTAAATAGGAAGTTGATTCGTCACCCCATTGTTATGATTGTTAAAGTACCCATGATTGTCACACACACACATTAGGTGTGGCACAATTATTCTCTGCATTTGACCCATCACCCTTGATCACCCTCTGGAAGGTGAAGGGAGCAGTGAGCAGCAGTGGCGGCCACACCCAGGAATCATATTTGGTGACTTGATGCTATGTGCCAAGCAGGGAGGTAATGGGTCCCATTTTTATAGTGTTTGGTATGACTCGGCCAAGGTTTGAACTCACGACCTAACAATCTCAGGGCGGACACATTAACCACTTGCTATGCGGCACGTAATACCGTGTTCAAATTGTACCAACTTTTTCTAAAATATGGACTTTTGTCAAGGCTGGAACCCATTATCATATTTACATTGTTTCTTATGGAGAATTTTCAATATTTAAATTATTTCTCTTTACGAACACTGTTCAAGAACCAATTCAGTTCGTAAATCAAGGATCCGATGTAAGTTCCTCCTAGTCTGCCAGAGAGTAAGACGACGTAGCAGGAGGGATCGGTGTTGCCAACTTGGAAACCTTGTCTAGTGTTTAGACTTCTTGAGGTTGTCATTTTCCCCCCAAAAAAGTGACTAGAAACAATTTTTTTTGTTTTATTGTAGATTTTTAAAGACTGTGTGCTCCCACACGCCTCAACTTTTTATGAATAAAAATCAGCAACTACTGCGATGAGGTGGCGACTTGTCCAGGTTGTACCCCGCCTTTCGCCCGATTGTAGCTGAGATAGGCACCAGCGGAATAAGCGGTAGAAAATGGAATGATGGAAAATCAGCAACTATGAAAAATAACATGCATAACGGTCAATTATGCAAATTAGATGATGCCAATGCCTACACTGAGTTCTCTCTATTGTGCTGCATCAGCATGTTGGGAACAAAGAGTTGTATCATATAAAAGTAGAGTGAGAGCTAAAAGCCAATAACATATTTTGTTACAGAAAGTGATACACTCGATCCCTAAGAAGCAGTAAAGCAGTGACAGTACCAGGCTGGTGCACATGGTCTCCTTCCCAGCAGCCTTCAGACCCGTCTCCTCTTCCTCGTGGTTCTGTGTGACAGTGCTGACCGCACTCGTCTGCAGGTTCGGACTTCCCTCCAGAGCTGCCGCGAGCTGCGTTTCCAAGTCCGCAATTCGCTGGTTCTCCTTTTCCAGGCGCACTTTCCCCAGTTGAGCTTCCAGGAGCCAGTGTTCTTTTTCCTGCTCCAGACGAGTAATCTTCTCCAGACTCTGAAGCACCTGCAGGGGGAAAACAAAGACAGTCAAACTGAGGTCAAATTAAATGTAATCACATCATTTATAAAGTTGGATTTGGCTACCCTAAGCTAATTTTGCACTACCTTCTAAAATGGTAATCATCTTGAAATGTATGGTCATCATGTTTTGCATCACTACATGATTTATGAAAGCACACAGAATCAAACATACTTGCATAGCACTAAATGATCCAAAGTCATCTGACAGACGTGATTCAGGAGGAATCATACCTGCTGAGTGAGACCTTCTCTACTCTCAGTAGAGCTGGTGAGTATGCGGCGGTTGGACAGGGCTTCTGTGTATGGAACAGACGGTGGCCTGGGCTGAATATGAAACAAACAATATGATTGATTACTAGACAAAAAACCTATACGCGATGACAAAGAATTGATTAAATAGAATGCATTGTAAATGCTCCAATTAACACCTCTACAGCAAATTACCGCCAGGTCATCAATGTGGGCCCAGTCAAAAAATATTGGTATTAATAGCTGTGGCTCTAGACAAGCTACTGACTACATTTTTATTCACTCCACAAAATACAACTAACAACATTTAAAGCAGGGGCGTCAAATGTATGGCCCAAGGGCCTGATGAGGTTTAAGCCGGCTCGCGGTCCACAAGATGAGTTTTCTAAATACAAAAATGAGCTGAAATTTTTAAATGAAAGAAATCTGCTGTTCTAAATAAATCCATTGGATGTGGAAATAACAAATCTGTTAGGCAAACAAATGGTTTATGGTGGGGTCAAGCAAGTATGCCAATAGATATCTGGGAGTATGCCAAGCAAGAGGTCCAGAGGTGCACAATAAAGTGTAGCTTTGGCTCCTCCCCCTTGACACAAATGAAACCTAAAACTTTCCGTTTTACGCCCACTGCTTTGAACACATTGTGCTTTGACACACTCTCATTGCCCCAAAATGTTTTGTCAAAAAAAGAGAAAAGTTTAGTGAATTAGATATACAGGTGCTGTTCATATTATTAGAATATCATGAAAAAGTTGATTTATTTCAGTAATTATATTCAGAACGTGAAACGTACAGTTTATATCAATTCATTACACACATAGTGATATATTTGAAATGTTTATTTCTTTAAATGTTGATGATTAGTACTGACAATTACTGAAAATCCCAAATTCAGTATCTCAGAAAATTTGAATATTAGTTACGACTAGTACCAAAAAATATTTTTTAGAAATGTGGGCCAACTGAAAAGTATGAACATGGAAAGTTTCAGCATGTACGGCAATCAATACTAAGTTGCAGCTCCTTTTGCCTGAATTGCTGCAGCAATATGGCGTGGCATGGAGTCCACCAGTATGTTGCACTCCTCAGGTGTTATGAGAGACCAGGTTGCTTTAATAGTGGCCTTCAGCTCTTCAGCATTGTTGGGTCTGGCATCTCGCATCTTCCGCTTCACAATACCCCATAGGTTTTCTATGGGGTTAAGGTCAGGTGAGTTTGCAGGCCAATCAAGAACAGGGATACCACGGTCCTTAAACCAAGTAGTGGTAGATTTGGCACCGTGTGCAGTTGCCAAGTCATGTTGGAAAATGAAATCTTCACCTGCATAAAATTGGTCTGCGGCAGGTAGCATAAAGTGTTCTAAAACTTCCTGGTAGACTGCTGCATTGACCCTAGACCTCAGGAAACACAGTGGACCAACACCAGCAGATGACATGGCACCCCAGACCATTACCGATTGTGGAAATTTGACACTGGACTTCAGACAACGTGGATTCTGTGCCTCTCCTGTCTTTCTCCAGACTCTGGGACCTTGGTTTCCAAAGGAGATACAAAATTTACTTTCTTCTGAAAACATAACTTTGTACCACTCAGCAGCAGTCCAGTCCTTTTTGACTTGAGCCCAGGCGAGACGCTTTTGACGTTATCTCTTATTCAAGAGTGGCTTTACACAAGGAATGCGACAGCTGAAGCCCATATCTTGCATATGTCGTTGCGTGGTGGTTCTTGAAGCACTGACTCCAGCTGCAGTCCACTCTTTGTGGATCTCCCCCACATTTTTGAATTGGTTTTGTTTGACAATCCTCTCCAGGGCGCGGTTATCCCTCTTGCTTGTAAACTTTTTTCTACCACATCTTTGTCTTCTCTTCGCCTGTCAATTAATGTGCTTGGACACAGAGCTCTGGGAACATCCTAGCTCCTTGGCAATGACCTTTTGTGTCTTGCCCTCCTTGTTTAAAGTATCAATGGTCATCTTTTGGACAGTTGTCAAGTCAGCAGTCTTTCCCATGATTGTGTGTCATACAGAATCAAAACGAGAGACCATTTAAAGGCTTTTCCAGGTGTTTTGAGTTAGTTAGCTAATTAGAGTGTGACACCAGGTGTCTTCAATATCTGACCTTTTTACCATATTCTAATTTTCTGAGATGTTGAATTTAGGGTTTTCATTGGTTGTCAGCTATAATCATCTCCTTTTTGGCAAAAAACACTTGAAATGTATCAGTCTGTTTGAAATGAATGTATACATTCTACAAGTTAGACTTTCTAAATGGAATTAATGAAATAAATCAACTTTTTCATGATATTCTAGTAATATGACCAGCACCTGTATATAGCGATTTTGTCTAGTGACCCCCAACATCTAAGTTGCATTTAAATAAGTGTGGGTGTCACTAGGAGCAAGTGGGGTAAGTGTCTTGCCTAAGGACACAACAGCAGTGACTTGGATGGTGGAAGCAGGGATCGAACCTGAAGCCCTCCAGTTGCCAGCAAGGCCGCACTACCAACCAAGCCACGCCCATCCACAAGTGGATGTAAAGTGTATAAGTCAACCTTCATGAAAAGGGTCCGTGTACGTCAAGCCATCCGTTTTACTTTTAGAATAGAAAAATAATTTAACATAAACATCAACTTTCCCCGTAAGATTGATAATAGATAATCTATTATCCGAATGTATTAATGTTTGAAAATCGAACATGGGACTTTAAACGAGTGGAAAACTATTTTGTCTATTCCCCGTTCAATTTGTTTGGAGGTAGAGGTGGATTTCGCATGTGCTTAGTCTCTTTTCAGGATCTTAGTCCGTGAGTGACCAGGAACAACAGAAGAAGATGAAGACAAAGAACGGTGTCAGTGTCGTCCATAAAATTTTGTCTCTTTCAAAAGTTCCCTTCTAATTTGTAATGTCCAGAGACATTAGAAGTGACACTTTTTTTGGTTCTCTTGATTGGAACGGCGTGGCTCAGTTGGTAGAGTGGCCGTGCCAGAAACTTGAGGGTTCCAGGTCACTCATTAAACTATAAACGGATGATGGTGACATACACGGACCGTATTTGATGTCTAGAATTGTTTTTTTTTATTAATATCATCATCTATTTCTTATATTGTTCGATCCCAGATTGGCTGTAAATTTAAATTTGTTGGCTTTATGGATACACTTGGTTGTGTTTTTTGAAACAAAACCAATTTTTTCCTCAGAATTTTCAACTAACTTGAAGTGTTTTGTCAAGAGGATTGATTATCTGGGGACGGCGTGGGAGCGGCCATGCCAGCAACCTGAGGGTTCCTGGTTCGATCCCCACCTTCGACCAACCTAACCATGTCCCTTGTGTCCTTGAGCAAGACACTTCACCCTTGCTCCTAATGGGTGGTGGTTAGGGCCTTGCTTGGCAGCTCCTGCCATCAGTGTGTGAATGGGTGAATGTGGAAATAGTGTCAAAGCGCTTTGAGTACCTTGAAGGTAGAAAAGTGCTATACAAGTATAACCCATTTACATTATTTGTGATATGTACATTTTCAGAATGTAATTGTTCTATTTTTGGCCGAAGTAAAACAAAAAAAACGATCATACGTTATTATTTTTTAATTCTTATGCCATGAGTTTACCAGTATGGCCCACTTGGGAATACCGGCCCCTGAGCTAAAATGAGTTTGCCACTCGTTTTTTAAGTAGGGTGTGTGGTGAGCATCTAGTACCTCGGCTGTCATGTGTGTTGCCTCATCAGCTGTATTAATGCCGACTGATCAGTTTGCGCCTTTAGGAGGTCATATTTAAAACACATATATACACATTTAAAACACTTCCTTGTGGTCTAAATAACATGTGATGGTGGTTCTTTGGTCAAAATGTTGCAAATATGTAGTTTTACAGACCATCTTCAAACCGCTTTCTGAAAATCTCTTCAGGATGCGGCGTTTTGTGGGCGTTCTTATTAAGGCTTCATCCAGGCCAAGACCCCTTTGACTGTGTCTTCTCCCCGTCAGCCATGTTGTAATTTTAGTACTTCATATGGAGTCTACTTATCGATGTAAGTTCTAAATAATGCTACATGTTATGAGAAATTGCAACAGCGTAGGATTTTAGCATGCATGTACGAGCCAGTCTGGCCCACAAAAAGAAGATAGAACAAATAAAACTTATTGACTACAACTGAAAAAAAATGGCAGACTCCCACAAAGCTCTTCATATATGATGATATATCTTCATATATCATCAGATATATATCTTCTATAAAGATACATATCCGATGATGCAACTTGGGCAAAATACATCACTATCATCTAAAATTCCAAACAGCTAATTTTCGAAAGAGGCAAAAGTGTGTTAAAACTATCTACACTACGCTTCAATGGTTCGGATGAAAATTTTCACAATTACACAGTAACAGGTAAGAAAAGTTGGTTTAGCATACAATGACCCTTTCTACATTGACCAGGTGGTCCAAATTCCACTTCCTCATGCACTCCAAATTATAATTAAAGTAAAATAATTACATTGTCGTAAATTATGAGTTTTAAATATTGGAAATAACAGCAGATTTAGGTAAAAAAAAAATAAACAACGTCCCAGCTATAATTAGAAGGTCACAGTGTCACAGTTCTTAATATTTAGACCCCCTCATGGAACTAAATCATCTATGCATAGTAATTGTATATCATTGCAGACTACAACCACAAACACAAAAAGAAACATATTGTTCCATGTCTACCTTGTTGCAACTGTTGTTCTGTCCAATAACCACATTGGACAATTAACCACAATTTTCACCACACTTACCTTCCTGAGAGCGTGTATGTAAGCTGCTGCTTTCTTTTTATTAGAAAGCATGCTCTCAGCTTGCAAAGGATTGAGTACTGCTGTGCTTCCTTTGGGACTGTAGCCTGACGACGTAAAGAAGTCCAAGTTGTTGCTGAAAAACGTGGCGAGCTGCAGGAAAACCACAGAAATTAAAAGTCATAAAAAAAAAAATCCTAAGCATCTTCTGGAGCTGGAAGGAATTCTGTGCTGACTGAAAATAAATGTCTGTAGAAGTAAGACTTGGTCTCAAATAATCCCTTCACACAAATTGTGCCAGCATGTGTTCAGTCCACTGCACTGGGCTTCCTATCATACAAGTCTAGATTTAAAAAGAGAGATCGCTTATCAGCAACTTTGGCTGGGAGGCAGCTGTAAAAAGGGTGATTGGAATAGTGGTTTTGAACATTTAACTGCTGCCCACCTGAGTCCTGCCGCTCAGATAGCGCTCGCTGAGGCGGCAACTCAGCATGATGATGGCACCGCTACAGTGAAAACTCAGACCTGAGCGTGAACCTGACTGCCCACTTCTGGTCGTACCTTGCCAGTGCTGCTGGTCAGTGACCCCAGAGAGCCCAGCAAACATTCTGTGGTGGTGAAGAGTTTCTGTGTTGCAGTGGGGAGCTCCTGCTCTAAGCTGGCCTTCTGGTTGTAGTGCTTTGACATCTCTGTACACACACAAGATTAAATACAATACATTTATATCTAAATATATAACATATACAGTATATACACATTAATACACATGTACATATTTATTTTTTGCACACGTGTGTGTGTGTGTGTGTGTGTGTGTGTGTGTGTGTGTGTGTGTGTGTGTGTTATAGGATGTGGTTTACCTGCTCAGAGCTGGAGGACTGTGGGATATAATGCTTACAACACATTCAAAAGTTAGGGCCCTCTGGGCAACCATGTAAAGTAGCAAACAACCCCTTTAGGGAAACTTAGTATGTATGTATAGTAGGGGTGTGGGAAAAAATCGATTCGAATACGAATCGCGATTCTCACATTGTGCGATTCAGAATCGTTTCTCTCTTTTTTTTTTTTTAAATCAATTTTTTTTCGTTTTTTTTTTTTATGTCAATCCAACAAAACAATACACAGCAATACCATAACAATGCAATCCAATTCCTAAACCAAACCTTACCCAGCAACACTCAGAACTGAAATAAACAGAGCAATTGAGGAGACACAAACACGACACAGAACAAACCAAAAGTAGTGAAACAAAAATGAATATTATCAACAACAGTATCAATATTAGTTATAATTTCAGCATAGCAGTGATTGAAAATCCCTCATTGACATTATCATTAGACATTTATAAAAATAAAAAAAAGAACAATAGTGTCACAGTGGCTTACACTTGCATCGCATCTCATAGGCTTGACAACACACTGTGTCCAAAGTTTTCACAAAGATAAAATAAGTCATATTTTTGGTTTGTTTAATAGTTAAAACAAATTTACATTAGAGCAATCTGTTGATGATAAATTGTCCTTTACAATTATAAAATATTTTTAAAAAACATCTACTACTCTGCTTGCATGTCAGCAGACTGGGGTAGATCCTGCTGAAATCCTATGTACTGAATGAATACAAAATCCTTTTTTAATCGGAAAAATATCATTTTTGAATCAAGAATCACGTTGAATCAAAAAAATCAATTTATAATCGCATCGCGACCCCAAGAATCAATATTGAATCCAATCGTGGGACACTAAAGATTCGCAGCCCTAATGTCTACTTTGTACCAAGCTGTTGTGTAGCTGCTGGCTCCTATTAGCCTATAGCGTACCATGTTTACATTTTGTAAATGACTTCGCTAAAATAAATGAAAGGACCAATTATGTGCGCTTATTGAAGGACATGTAGATGATAACTGGCTGTTGAGCTTTGCACAAGTAAACGTGCTGCAAGATTGCTTGTATCAGAGATCATATTCACTATTTTTCGATGAAAATCTAATATCTGATGCTTGTTTTGTTTAGTTTTTTTTGCTGGTATTGGATCTGACACTCCTAAAGACCATTGAGACCTGCATGAAAAAGAAAGAAAACGACTAAAGGACTAACAAGTTGACTTCCCACCATTGTCCAGAAAAAAAGAGATAGGTGACTGGGATGGGAGTGCAAATCAAATAAGGTCATGGTTAATACTTACAGTAGTTTCTGCAAATGTGCAGTTATCACTATACACTATACATCCCCTCAAGAAAGCCAGGTATTTGTGGGTAAATAGGCAGAAAAAGCCTACATATTGCAGTCGAGCATTAAGATTAAACTCTTGAAGACAAGAAAAGGGATGCAGGTTCTCCTCAGGCCAGACTCAAACAGTTTGATATTCAGTTAAAGCCAAATTTGGACAAAATGATACTTTTACAATGTCTAGTGTCCACAGAATTCATGTGGCTAAAAGGGTAAAAGAGGTGTTCAAGACGTTAACAACTGTATTTGACTGACAGAAAAAAGTCTGTTCACCTTTAACAGCATCATGCAGACTGTGCAAGCAGGCAGCCAGTTGTGTAAAGACAGTTGAGGTGCTGCTTTGTGGCATGGCATCCAGACGAACACCTGACGCACAAACAGCATTTGTTTAAATGTCACAAATACTTATGTGAGGAATAACAATCCAAAATCAATCAAAAAGTTAGAATAATCAACAGTAACCTACTGGGTAGTGCCAAAAGGTTGATGTAACTCAGCAGTTTCCCAAAGACTGAGGTGACTCTCCTAATATCATTCTGAAGCTCTTGATTCTTCACTATTAGGGCAGCAGAGCAGAGAGGAGTCTGGCACTCCTCCTCTAAACTGAAGAGGAATTGATGATATCAACAACGGTGGCAACCGTGCTCTGTCGTCTTTACCACACACATACATGCAACAACACCGCTGACCTTTTTAGTTGATAAGGAAGCAGCTTTTGGAGAAAACGCGTGTACAAGGAGAAATGATCGGTGAAGTTCTTCAGCTTGTCTACAGTCTCCTGCAATTTAATCACAACAGGAGATAAATGGTGACACGTCTTGAAGGTGTTAACACAATGGCTTTGTCCTGGAAGAGCTCACAAGCATTGTGACCGTGTCTTCGGTGATGCTTTGGTGCAACTGCATGAAACTGTCCTCAAGGGGGCGCACATACACTGCATTCTCATGCAGATACTGAGAGAACTGGAGGAAGAGTTGTGCACCATCATAAGCAAACACATATTAAATGTGAGTGTTAACATTACTAACCTTCTGGTTCAGTGGAGAGATAGGCTCAATGGAGGAGTCCAGTGGATAAATGTGGACTCTCTGCTCAGTGTATGAATGCAAGTTTAGCAGGCCAGCCACCAGGTCCTGAATGAAACTTAAGGCCTGGCCCGCCACATCCCGGGCTTTAAGCTGTATTTAGCAAATAACATGTATATAGATCAGTGTCAACTCATAGTTACATCTTCATTTTGCTTTGCATTGATGCAGTGGTGATTATTATCAGCTGCACTTACAGATTTAAATACAACTAACTGCACAGTGTTAACTGAAGCGTGGCGTAGAATTGCAGAGCATTTTGATTACAATTAAAAATACCTTACAATATGGTTTGACACCAACATCATCAGGAGCCCAGTCTGAGATTTTATTTTTTATTTGTAATAATCCTCCCCCAGCGTCTACCTTTTTCCCAAGTGGCGACCCATCAGCGTTCCCATTTTCTGTAACCCTGTACAGTGCCTGTTTGTCTAATCTTGAACGCGTTTGTGCTGAAAACAACACTTTGTTGTACTTGTGCAATGACAATAAAGATCGATTCATCCGATATAAACTACCTAAATTACTGACCGAAATATATGACAACAACTTATTCATATTTTCGGAAGACATTTTTTTTAAAACACATAAAATAAGAACTGGTAAATTGCAGTAAACATATTACATTTCTTCGCCTCCTTAACACCTTTTGAGTCACTTTTTCTTTTCACTGTGTCGCCGCCACATCTCTTAAGGTCACTGGTGTGAGTGACAAGAAGAAAAGCTCTGATTCGTCTGAGGCCAGCTGCTTGTTTGCATTTAAAAATCTCTATAGAAACCGAAGAAACTCACATTTTTCAGACTTTTTTCCTAGAGGAAAATACAGGTGCATTTAAATAATTTAGAACATTTCACATATTTTATATTTATTGCAGTAGCTCGACTCAAAAAGTGAAGCTTAGATTTTATTGATTCACGACACAGAGTAAACTAATTCAAGACTGTATTTCTTCATAAAGTTGATGATTACAATTCACAGCTAAATAAAAACCCAAAGTTAAAAAGATTGATCTACAAAAACTTCAATTGATATTTTTGTCCTAATTCAATTACTGAAATCAAATCCATTTTGCACGATATTCTAATTAATTGATACAGTATGTGCCTGTATCGAGATCAATTCGGAAATACCTCCCGATTGACAGTGTCATTAAAACAAAAAGTACAATTATGGATTATCTTAGTAATAGATTAGTTTGATTAATCGAGTAATCAGATAAAACCTACTTTATAGTCTCAATGTGTATTTTAGGGATAATTGTTGAAATAAAAAAAAATTCTGATTGCATAACCTTCATTTTTTTTCCGAATAAATGCACACCATTAACATTTAAATTGCACTTTGCACGTGTGTGCATTAATAAAAATAAATATCTCAGCTGTTTTCCACCACACAGATCACGGCACACAACACTTATGTGCGCTCTATTGCAGCAGCCGTGCCGAAACTATGTCCGCATATTAAAAGTCTCTGGCAATTTATCAATTTGTATTAGTTACTCTCATTAAACAAATCATTGAAGGAACAATATAAATCAAGGCTTTTTGTAATAGAATTCATTCAATAATTGTAGAGTTCAGTGGATTGTGAGCAATGTGCAAGTGGACAATGCACTGAAGTTAGCATTCAAAATGCAAAGTTAAAGAATACATTTTAGGTGAGACAGCCGCCATCAACACCCACCTGATGTCTTCGATTGTGTGGCGGCACATTTAGACTGTTGTAGTCACTAAATTCTGCAGGATTAAAGGAACAAAGAACATGTTCACCTCCTGTGCATCTTAAGTTTTGTCGATGTCTGTTTTCAAGTAATGAATACTCACTGGTGTCGTTAAAGGGCACTTTCTCTTGGATGACGCTGCTGCTTTGTTTCAATTGTCTGTTGAGTTCTGACTGGCATCGCCTTAACTGTTGCTGACTGTACAACAAAAAGCACAGCTGATCAACTTGATGACTAACAAGGAGTAAGTCAAAAATCCTAAATTAAAAGAAGACAAACATACCACTCTTCTGTTTTCAATCTGCATTCTTTCCTTTCCATCTCCAGTGTCTGTGTTTTAACCTAACGCACACAAATAGATCAAGTAAACGAACAATCTCATAATGACTCAAGTTCTTGGCCCATCCTCACCTCCAGTCTTGCCTTGTCACTCTGCAGCCTCTCGATGGTTTCCGTGGACTTGGCGGTGAGTCTGTCCACAACAGCTTGGTGCTGCTGCGAGTCTCTTTCTAGCTCCTCCAGACGCGCCCTCATCTCCGCCTCCTGCCTCCTGTGCTGCTCATCTGCCTCGTAAAACTATAAGAGCAAAAGGGAGAAGCCAAAAATACACCGAATCCTTTACTTTGAACGTTTCCAAAAATATTAAATGAAATCTTTACTTGAATGTGAAGCCTCTCGTTTTCTTCAATCTTTTTCTGCAGGTCTTCATCAAAAACACTTTGTGTTCGAACGCCATGGTGTGAAGGGGAATCTCCTTTATTCTGAAGAACGAGAGCATTTAATCATTATTATACTGTCTAAGTGTACCTGCAATAGTTTGTGTGATTCATTATAACGTTACTGTGCATCTATTATTCTTCCACCTGTTTTAATAGTGTGTTATCTTCGTTCAGCAGTGGTCTTAAAAAGGGGGACCCCAACCCCCAGGTGGTCTGCGGAGGTACTGCATAGTGGGTCATGACATTTTTGGCTAATTAGGCTTTTTTAAATATATTTAACTGTATGTATTTCTCACAAATGTACTGGGGGTTTTTTTTAACGGACCATCAGCCGCTAACTTTTTCTAATGTTTTGAATGGGTAATTTATGGATTTTTCTTCGCTAATGGCCGTTTTTTTGTATTCAACAAAGATTTTTCATATCAACCCGACAAGAGTGTTATTGTTTGTGTTAAGGCTTCATCTTTTGGACGCATTTGCTCACTGCAGGTGCTGCGGGTTCACAATGTACTTCTTGTTTCATGCCGGAAGAATAATTGTCCATAGAATTTCTTCTCGAATGGCTTTTCATTTATTACTCCAAGCAACGTTTGTAGGTTTTACAATAGAACTAACACAATACATACTTACTAAACAGTCGATGTGTGATGTCTGTAGGAGTGTTTTAATGCATATTTGTTCATGCTATTGTAATGTATTCAAGCTTGCGTCAATGGCATTAGCGAACATGTTGTTATTAACTTACAGTGGGATTCTTTTTTTTATTGTTTCAGTTCCATAAATACAACAAAATGTGACTCTGAAGTAATTGAGTCTGTTTAGCTGATAGGAGAGCCTGCTTACGCAGCTAATAGGTCCATGACGATGACTTCGGTTTTGTTTGATCAGTAATTTTACTGCCGTGTTTCAGGCACCGTATGGAAACAATTAGAGTCTGTAAATAAAAATTTATAAAATCTTTGGTACCAGTGTATATCTGCGGCTTAAAGTCCAGTGCAGTTAATATATAAACATTTTTTTGGGGGGGGGAATTTGGTGGTGTGGTCACCAATATTAGTCGTGAATGTGTTCTTAGGCTGCACGATTTTTTGAAATAGAATTGAGGGTATAATTACTGCGGTTATTAAGCGCAAGAGGCTGAAGTTTTTGGTTTTTTTCCCTCCCCCATTGACCTGCATTTGAGTGACAGACATGTTGGCCAATCAACATCTTTGAGTCTCGCGTTTGTTCATATCACGCTTCAAACAGGAAGAAAGACGTCTAACTTTGTGCATCGTTCTCTGCACCTGCACGTGTTTATTCAACATAGCTGAACAGAGTGACACCTCTTATCAGTCAGTAACAATCTTTGTCTCGGCGGAGACGAAAGCGGGGTGGCGCCGCCGACACACTCACAGTACAGAGAGCCTTTTGACTCGCCGGTGAGAAATGCAAACTACCACAAATTAGGAGGAAAAACATTATAAAGCCAAATGTCATGTCGTTCATAATGAGGATTCATAATATTCCCAAGGCTCTGTTTAAGTGCAGGCTGGTTTTAAAGATAATGTACATGTCATTGTGCATCTAGTATATTCAAATAAACATTATAATAACAGAGGTTTAATACCACTAAGTTAGCTGTGGCTGCATTTCCAGGTTTCTGATTGGACAAAATGTGCATCACAGCAAGTGTTGCGTGTATACATAGACAGTTTTGAAACCCCACTTGTGTTGATGGAGATTGCTTTAACCCCAAATATGCGTTTTTGAAACTATCCTTGTTCACGTGGACATGGCCATAGACTCTCCCGAATAAATATGTATCGTTTTTGCTCGGGTAGGGTTGCATTTCATGATTTAACTTAGCGTCTACTGATGTTTGTTTCTCTTGCACACGCCATTTACGAGTAGCGTGTTTGTCCCCGTCTTTAAGAAAATATAACTATAGATGTGGACATTGCGTATGTGCTAAAAGATTAATTTATGATTGCTGCCTTTGGTAAAAGCTTAATTCTTTTAGGTTTTGCTCACATTTGCTTTCTTTTATTTAGACATGCGGAGTTGGTGCCTTTCGAAACACTCGTAGCAAACGTGTTTAAGAAATCTAAATAATATCAAGATAATACTTTAAATGGGAAATAACTGTGATTACAAAGTGATCACTGCAAACTCATGCATTCTTCAACTCCGCTGCCTTGGACTAGAGTGTGAGCTGCATGATTTTCTCGTCGTCGCTTCCACAAATTTTGCACTTTTTCGCCATTTTTGAGAACTTCTCGAGGATCTCTGAAGAAACGGTAATCCTCTCCGCGATTTGAACGGTTCGTACAGCTGAAAACAACACAAGCAACGGACATTTTAACCATTAAGCCTTTAAGAAGGCTTAATGGTGCCTAGTACCCATTGAAAACACAGGTACCGTGACCACCACCAATATTCATTGGGCCAGACGTGACGTCAAAAACATCCCAGCAAAACACTTACTATCCACTGAAAATGACTGCCATTATGGTCTGAAGAGCTAGCAACAATAGTGATTACCAACACAATTGTGCCTTGCCTACGATTAAGAACGGTGGTGGTGGTAGCATCACAGTCTGTGGCGGTATGATTGCTGCCGGCATTGGGTAGCAGCGGTTCACTGAGAGAAACATGAATTCCTATACGTACTTTGGCATTCAGTAGGAGAGCATAATCCTTTGTATGTGATACTTGATAACAATACTTGAGATATTTAGAAATAAAGTTATTTGCAATGATTGACTTAATTATTATTAGCTTATAGGAGCAACTCTACACTGCGCATGGACACACGCTGCTCGCCTTTTGTCTTTCGGGGGACTAAAATTAAAAAGTGTCAGCCAAAGGCGATTAACGTTTTTGATCGGTACTAATCGGCAACGACAATCACATACTTTTTCACAAAAATACTCCAATACTGATCGGCACATCCCTAGTGATATTGTATCATGCAATTTGATTAACACAAGATTTACTCCTACAGGAGATAAACAACGTAAGGTATTAATTCCTTGTCTTAGACAGAAACTACACTATATGATCACCTTTCCCTTTTTGCCCTTGGCTTCACTGGCAGCCAGCTCCTCTTGAAGCAGCTCCACCCGCTTAGCCAGCTGCTGGTTCCGGAAGCTGAGGCTGTCCATCTCCTGCTCCTGCTTCCTCAGGCTCTGATCCCTCTGCTTCAGCTGCTCCTGAAGATTAAGCATTGATTAAGTATAGATCCTTGTTTGAACCACATCTAAATTACTGCAATATCTTATGGTGTAACACGTATCCAAGTTATCTAGATAGATTACAAATCCTTCATAAGAAAGTAATACGATCCATAACTTGGTCAGACTTTAAAGCTCCCTCAAATCCACTCTTTTACAAGACGACACTTCTGAAACTCACTGAGAGTAACTTTTAACTTCTTCCACACAAACACATTATACGAGAAAAAACAGTGGCTAAAGGGCAAACGCTGTAAACTCAAAGGCACAAGCTTTAGTATAATGTGTTAAGGCCCAAAATATCTACAATGAACTTGACAGTCCAATCACACAATTTACAAAATTAAGAAAATTTTTAAAACTTTTGAAACATTAATAATTGCTACATTATAACACACTATGAACCCCAAAAGATGAAAAACAATACCAATCATACAAAGCAAGAAATGTATTATTTTTTTATTGTAACATTAAATAATGAACATCTATCATTATAGTATGCATACTGAAATAGATGTGCACAATACTGGCAAATTACAATCTGCAAGACTACCAAATACCAGAAAATGAATTAATTACTACAAATTAAAACTGTAAGGATGTGTGAATGTATGAAATGATTTAGGAAATTGTTTAGGTTGTAAGCATGTGAGAATATTATTAATGCTGTACCTTATTATCTTACATGTACTGTATTGGGGCCCCCGCTTATAAGATATTACAGCTTCCTGGGAGTTTTCCCTTTTACAAACCCCATGCAAATAATAAAGAATGGTTAAGTGTATAGATTTTTATAATGTTTTGTAAATAAAGAAAGAGTTGATGAGATGATGAAACAGTAAATGAAATAAGAATCATGCAGCACACGAATGTGAGGTGCGATTAGCACAGAATCATTGGCAGTTGTATTACAGTTATAAACTGTGTGAGAGACTGCAACACGATGTGGTAAATGGCAAAAATAACCCCAAAGATGTACATTAATGATCACACTTTACTTTGAAGGAAGCTGAGTTGGCCTGCTCATCAACAACCGCTTTCTTCAGCACCTGGTTCTGGGCACGGAGCTGTAAAAATAGAGCCCACAGTGGCACATCTGAGTTAAAACTGTCAGAATGTATTACCTTGTGCCACTTGTTTTTCACTTTTCAGTGACTAGGCACAGAAATAAAACCATAAAAGAGACTAGAATGTTGGTGTGTGAGTAATAACAACATAGTCAGCACTTTGTGACTAAGATATGGCAGTTTACTAACGGGAGAGATCAGAGTGAAACAGGAAACAGCACACACTGGATGTGCAGTCAGCTGACATGGAAACAAAGGGCACTCACGAGAAAACAAACACTTAACTGTCATTTTAAACCAAAACACCCTATAAAAGGTTATAAACAAATATGTTCTAGTATATCTCATGTTTGAAATTACACAAAACGTTTGAAAGTATATCTTAAAGACTAAGCACTCATTAGGTCTCCTTGCATTAATCCTTCTCTCTGATGAGTTCCAACACAAGAGTGCAATCTAAAAGACAGTAATGCTAAACAATCAAAACTACAGTGCATCTAAATCAGGAGTCCTCACATTTTGGTGCAAGAGAAACACTGATTTTATAGTGCATAATGTGTGTGAGTTTTAAGCTTTATAGTTACAGTACTCACTTACTGTTGGAGCTAAAAAGCACTTCATTTAAACATAAAACTTAATGTATTAATCACAGAATGGAGAACTGGGAGTGGGATAAAATAAATGATCTTCTTCCCACTACCATTCCGGCAAAACTGGACAATCATGCTTGCATACTGTACATTACCTTTTACATTATATTAATTTATATCAATAAGTATTATCTACCTTGTACTTTTTTTTGTAATGTCATTGCCTGAAATAAATGAATAAATTAATGAAAAAAAAATGAAAATTAGCTAAACTGGTTTGAAAGACATTTATTTGTTGTTGTTTTCACAGACTGCTCAAGTCTACTGCAGCCTTTCACAGTTCTAAATTATTTCATTTTTTAAAAGTATAATGCATTTGGCACTGCAAATGCAATCCAATAAACTATTAAATCACAGGCCGTGATAGAATAAATATATATTTAGGGGTTATGTCCACCTGTAGATCCGTTGGTGTTAATTAGATCAGTGATTCTCAAACTATGGACTCTTTCTATCCATCCATCCATTATCTACCGCTTGTTCCTTTTGGGGTCACAGGGGATGCTGGAGCATATGTGAGCTACATTCGGGCAGTCGGTGGATTAAACCCTGGACAAGTCGCCACCACATCACAGGGCCAACCCAGATCGACAGACAACAGTCACACTCACATTCACACAGTAGGGCCAATTTAGTGTTGTCAGTCAACCTATCCCCAAATCCATGTCTTTGGAAGTGGGAGGAAGCCCGAGTACCCGGAGGGAACCCACACTGTCACAGGGAGAACATTCAAACTCCACACAGAAAGATTACGAGCCCATGATCGAACCCAGGGCCTTCGTGTTGAGGCACATCCACTAACCTCTGTATCTATATAGTGTACGCCAAATAATCACTTGATTAAAGTACAGTGTTTTATTTATCTGTATTCAAACAGTGTTATTGTTAAGACTTTGTGTAATGTTACAGAGACCAACATTTTTTAGATATAATCGTTAAATAAAACCGCTGCCTTGTTTTTAATGGATACTTACGCCTATTACGCTACTGTATCTTACTGTTAAGCATTAGGGTGGTACTTGGACAACCAGGTTTTTCTGCATTGTTGTACTTGGTGAACAAAGTTGGGAGAACCACTGAATTAGATGCACAGTGTTGTTCTTAAAACAGCCTTCACTATGTTAGTAGCATCATATTATTTACAGATATCTTGATCATGTATAAACACTCTAAATAGACATTAGTTTATTTTGTTTATTTATTCCATTTACATGTATTTATAACATACTGTAATTCATCTTGATGGATTAAAAATCAACACCAATGAGTTGACCGATTAACATTACCACGTAAGGTGTTTTGAAAATATAAATGGTAAATGGGTTATACTTGTATAGCGTTTTTCTATCTTCAAGGTACTCAAAGCACTTTGACACTATTTCCACATTCACCCATTCTCACACACAATTACACACTGATGGCGGGAACTGCCATGCAAGGCGCTAACCACGACCCAACAGGAGCAAGGGTGACGTGTCTCGCGCAAGGACACGACTTGTGTCTTGCGCAAGGACACCCCCGTGATCCCGAATGCTGGAGCCTATCTCAGCTACAATTGGGCAGAAGGCGGGATACACCCTGGACAAGTCGTTATCTCATCGCAGGGCCAACACAGATAGACAGACAACATTCACACTCACATTCACACACTAGGGCCAATTTAGTGTTGCCAATCAGCCTAATCAAATGTATATACTTGTCTTATGCTTTCTGAGCTCACTATGTTCACTACTCGCTGTACAAATCCTACGAAGTCAGACTTACACTGTTTCAATGTCCATTTCTTAGATGATATAATTGTTGATGACTGAAGTGCTGATATCAACCAAACCTAACCCCCTCTTACCCCAAACCTCTCCACATCCCACCCCCCGGATTGTAAATATTGTGAATAACTCAATGTATATACTCTGATGATTAACTTGTGTGACTGTTTTATGCTGATAGTATATATTTGAACCATGAACGGATTTAAGTGGACCTCAACTTAAACAAGTTAAAAACTTATTTGGGTGTTACCATTTAGTAGTCAATTGTACGCAATATAAGGGAGCACGGAGGAAGAGGGGTTAGTGCATCTCCCTCACAATACAAAGGTCCTTAGCAGTCCTGGGTTCAATCCCGAGCTCGGGATCTTTCTGTGTGGAGGTTGCATGTTCTCCCCGTGACTGCGTGGGTTCCCTCCGGGTACCCTTCCTCCCACCTCCAAAGACATGCACCTGGGGATAGGTTGATTGGCAACACTAAATTGGCCCTAGTGTGTGAATGTGAGTGTGAATGTTGTCTGTCTATCTGTGTTGGCCCTGCGATGACGTGGCGACTTGTCCAGGGTGTATGCAGCCTTCCGCCCGAATGCAGCGGAGATAGGCTCCAGCAACCCCCCGCTACACCAAAAGGGACAAGCGGTAGAAAATGGATGGATCGATGTACGGAATATGTACTGTGTAATCTACTAATAAAAGTCTGAATCAATCAATCAACCGAGCTATGCTGCTCCTTGTTCTGTTTTTAAAAATAAATCTGAAGTTGTGTTTATTTTTAAAGGCCTACTGAAACCCACTACTACCCACCACGCAGTCTGATAGTTTATATAGTAATGATGAAATCTTAACATTGCAAAACATGCCAATACGGCCGGTTTAGTTTACTAAATTGCAATTTTAAATTTCGTGCGGAAGTATCATGCTAAAATGTCGCGGTACGATGACACGTGCGCGTGACGTCATTTTGTTCCAGCACCTTTCCCAGCTATAAGTCGTCTGTTTTCATCGCATAAATCCACAGTATTATGGACATCTGTGTTGCTGAATCTTTTGCAATTAGTTCAATGAATAATGGAGACGTCAAAGAAGAAAGCTGTCGGTGGGAAGCGGTGTATTGCGGCCGCCTTTAGCAACACAAACACAGCCGGTGTTTCATTGTTTACATTCCCAAAAGATGACGGTGAAGCTTTACTATGGAACTGAGCAGTCAAGCGAACACGGTTGGATTGGACCACACACACAAAGTGCAGTGTATTATGCAGCGATCATTTCCAAAGATCGTGTTTCGAAGAGGGTCCCTTGCGGAGGGCAGAGATGGGCATCGCCACCACCCGTCGACTGGTGCTGAAGAAAGGTGCGTGGCCAACCTTCAGGTTGTACAGGTACGACCATATAATCTCACTAAAACACTAGTAACACAAGCAGATAAGGGATTTTCCTGAAGTCCATCCATTTTCTACCGCTTATTCTCTTTGGGGTAGCGGGGGGCGCTCGTGCCTATCTCAGCTGCAATTGGGTGGAAGGCGATGTACACCCTGGACAAGTCGCCACCTCATCGCAGGCCCAACACAGATAGACAGACAACATTCACACTCACATTCACACACTAGGGCCAATTTAGTGTTGCCAATCAACCTATCCCCAGGTGCATGTCTTTGGAAGTGGGAGGAAGCCGGAGTACCCGGAGGGAACCCACGCAGTCACCAGAATTGTCCTAGTAAATTTGTTTAATAACATCTGAATCGCTCTTTCTTTTTTTGTAGTCCTTCACTCTCACTTTCCTCATCCCCGAATCTTTCATCCTCGCTCAAATTAATGGGGAAATCGTCGCTTTCTCAGTACAGGCAAGGCTTTTTTTATCAGCACCAAAAGTTGTGGACTTCATCGTCGATGTTCTCTACTAAATCCTTTTAGCAAAAATATGGCAATATCGCGAAATGATCAAGTATGACACATATAATGTACCTGCTATCCCCGTTTGAATTAGAACATCTCATTTCAGTAAGCCTTTAAGTTATCATGCTGTGATTTTACTGGTCCGACCGACATGTCAGGACATGATCTCGAGAAATTAATCCACGCCTTTATCTTGAATCGTTTAGACTACTGCAATGCCCTGTATGTAGGCATTAGCCAGGCCTCCCTCGCCCGCCTGCAGCTCGTCTGCTAACACAGACCCGCAGACGTGAGCACATCACCCCTATATTAGCGTCCCTTCACTGGCTCCCTGTGCGTTATCGAATCCATTTTAAACTCCTTCTACTTGCTTTTAAATGTCTAAACAACCTGGCGCCAACATATCTCTCCGAACTCCTTCAGCCTTACTGCCCCACTCGATCCCGATCAGCTGCTACTGACGGTCCCTGACACAATGCTGAAACGTAGAGGTGACCGAGCTTTCGCCGCTGCTGCTCCCAAGCTCTGGAACGGCCTACCTCTGAGTGTTAGACAAGCCTCCTCTCTTCCTGTTTTTAAATCTCTCTTAAAAACATACTTTTAATTCTTGGCTTTTAACACTGAGTGATATCCATCCTGCAATTGCGCCCCATTATACACCTGCTGAGAACCTGTTTTTATGTTTTATTTTTTATTCTGTTCTGTTTGTGTTGTTTGCTCGGTCCTCGTATTATCTTTTAACCTGCCCATTGTACAGCACTTCCCCTGTGGTAAATTTTAAATGTGCATTAGAAATAAAGTTGATTTGATTTGGAAGTAGATTTTTCTCCATGTGGCCCCCCCATCTAAAATGAGTTTGTATGTTGCACTAGTACTAGTATATTGAAGTACAGTATAAGTTGCATTACCTTGGAGTACTCCTGTGCCAACCTGCTGTATTTGGTCTGAAGATCCGTGACATTAGCCATTCTCAAGGGAAGATGTGAGTTTGAGAGCGGCGAGTAGATCTTCTTAGTTAGAAGTTGAACAACACTAGTCTCCACTCAGCTGGACGGAGGCTCACACTGTGGCTAGCTCAGGTTAGCCAGACCACACTTATTATTGTTACCTTCTTGAGCGCAGCTCCTCGATGCGCGACGGGACCGAATTGGCTCGACGAACATTGCTAAAGATGTGCCGTCGAGGTTTCCGGACACGAAAGCGCGGCGGTCATCTGATTTTCAGGCGGTGTCGGAAGGGCGGATGTTGTTGAAGTTAGCATCTTCAGCGATGACAGCGCACAGTTAGCCAAGTAGCTCAGGAGCCGAAGAGATTATCTGACATTAATATAGTCAAATATTAAATTTAGCTGCTGTTAAATTGTTAAAAAGCCTTGACAATTTATCCATCGTCCACAATTGTTTAATTTTATTATTTTTCGTCGGTCCGGGCAGGAACAAGCTGAGAAGTCAGAGGTCAAGGAAACACGGAAGTAGTTCGCTCATTCTTTAAGCGCGCCCTCTAGCGGTTGGAGGAAGGGAACAGATTTGTCTGCCTTTCTAATACGTTTTAGTAAGTGGAGTGGGTTATTCATCATTTTATCAATGTAGCGGAGTCTATGTATATATATATATATATATATATATATATATATATATATATATATATATACATATATATATACATATATATATATATATATATATACGTATATATTGTAATATATAGATATTATATACATACAAACATATATACACACACATATATACATATATATATACATACATATATATATGCACACATACATACATGTATATCGGCTGGGGACATCTCTGCGCTGCTGATCCGCCTCCGCTTGGGATGGTTTCCTGCTGGCTCCGCTGTGAACGGGACTCTCGCTGCTGTGTTGGATCCATTATGGATTGAACTTTCACAGTATCATGTTGAACTTTCACAGTATCATGTTAGACCCGCTCGACATCCATTGCTTTCCTCCTCCCCAAGGTTCTCATAGTCATCATTGTCACTGACGTCCCACTGGGTCATTATTGTCACCGATGTCCCACTGGGTGTGAGTTTTCCTTGCCCTTATGTGGGCCTACCGAGTATGTCGTAGTGGTTTGTGCAGCCCTTTGAGACACTAGTGATTTAGGGCTATA
This sequence comes from Nerophis ophidion, assembly GCF_033978795.1. Taxonomy (NCBI): domain Eukaryota; kingdom Metazoa; phylum Chordata; class Actinopteri; order Syngnathiformes; family Syngnathidae; genus Nerophis; species Nerophis ophidion. Next base: position 18,247,287 of record NC_084619.1, read on the forward strand.
TAAGTAAACATTGATTGATTGATTGATTGATTGATACATATATATACATATATATGCACACATACATACATATATATATATACATACATACATATATATATATATACATACATACATATATACATATATATATACATATATATATATATATATATATATATATATATATATATATATATATATATATTATATATATATATATATATTATATATATATATATATATTATATATATATATATAATATATATATATATATATATATATATATATATATATATATATATATGTAAAAACACACAAACCCTGTTTCCATATGAGTTGGGAAATTGTGTTGGATGTAAATATAAATTGACTACAATGATTTGCAAATCATTTTCAACCCATATTCGGTTGAATATGCTACAAAGACAACATATTTGATGTTCAACCTGATACATTTTTTTTTGCAAATAATCATTAACTTCAGAATTTGATGCCAGCAACACATGACAAAGAAGTTGGGAAAGGTGGCAATAAATACTGATAAAGTTGACAAATGCTCATCAAACACTTATTTGGAACATCCCACATATGTGCCGGCTAATTGGGAACATGTGGTTGCCATGATTGGGTATGAAAACAGCTTTCCAAAAAATGCTCAGTCTTTCACAAGAATGGTTCCGGCGAGGTACACCCCATTTGTCCACAACTGCGGGAGCAAATAGTCAAACAGTTTAAGAACAACGTTTCTCAAAGGGCAATTGCAAGAAATTTAGGGATTTCAACATCTACGGTCCACAATATCATCAATAGGGTCAGAGAATCTGGAGAAATCACTCAACGTAAGCGGCATGGCCGGAAACCAACAATAAATGACCGTGACCTTCGATCCCTCAGACGGCACTGTAACAAAAACCGACATCAATCTCTAAAAGATATCACCAAATGGTTTCAGGAACACTTCAGAAAAACCACTGACACTAAATACAGTTTGTCGTTACATCTATAAGTGCAAGTTAAAGCTCTACTATGCAAAGCGAAAGCCATTTATCAACAACATCCAGAAACGCCGCCGACTTCTCTGGGACCAAGATAATCTAAGATTGACTTTCTGTGGTCTGAAAAGTCCACATTTCAAATTGTTTTTCGAAATATTCGACATCGTGTCATCCGGACCAAAGGGGAAGCGAACCATCCAGACTGTTATCGACGCAAAGTTCAAAAGCCAGCATCTGTGATGGTATGGGGGTGCATTAGTTCCCAAGGCATGGGTAACTTACACATCTGTGAAGGCACCATTAATGCTGAAAGGTACATACATGTTTTGGAACAACATATGCTGCCATCTAAGAGCCGTCTTTTTCATGGAAACTCCTGCTTATTTCAGCAAGACAATGGCAAGCCACATTCAGCACGTGTTACAACAGCGTGGCTTCGTAAAAAAAAAAAGAGTAAGGCTACTTTCCTGTCCCACCTGCAGTCCAGACCTGTCTCCCATCGAAAATATGTGGCGCATTATGAACCGTAAAATCCGACAGCGGAGACCCCGGACTGTTGCACGACTGAAGCTCTACATAAAACAAGAATGGGAAATAATTCCACTTTGAAAGCTTCAACAATTAGTTTCCTCAGTTCCCAAACATTTATTGAGTGTTGTTAAAAGAAAACGTGATGTAACACAGTGGTGAACAGGCCTTTCCTAACTACTTTGGCACATGTTGCAGCCATGAAATTTTGCACAAAAAAAAATAAGTTTATGAGTTTAAACATCAAATATCTTGGCTTTGTAGTGCATTCAATTGAATATGGGTTGAAAAGGATTTGCACATCATTGTATTCCGTTTATTTTTACATCTAACACAATTTCCTAACTCATATGGAAACGGGGTTTGTGTGTGTATACACATATATATATATATATATATATATATATATATATATATATATATATATATATTCAGAACAATGCACCTGTCATTCCTCATAATTTTTGTTTAATTGCACTGTTTTGTATTTTATTCCTTTATTTTTTTCTATTATCCTGTTTTATATTGCACGTTTGTACCAGTTTAGGAGTAATTTGCATTAAACATGCACATAGTGACAATAAAAGGCAATCTATTCTGTTCAATTATTCCATTTTTAACTTACCTTTTATTGGGAGTTTCTTGTATTGGGACTGATTAAAAACATATACTGATGTTTAAGTAAAAATGGTAAACAATAATTTCAAAAAATGTATTTTGTTAAAACAATTTTTTTTAAATAGCTATAATGAAACAAAAAATGCTTTTCAGCGCATACATAAGTATGTATGTTTTTCACCTTTTCGGTAGGCGACTCATCGTTTAAAAGGTGATTCATCCATTCTTCCTATATAAGGATAATGTTTTAAACTATAAACTTTTCCCATAGATGGGCACATCCTGAACAATCACAGAATGCAGTGTGCAAAACTAGTTAAATATGTGAAGAAGTTGGATTTATTTAAAGCCAAAAATCAGATTTATTTTAAAGGGCACTAAGCGTATTATTAGAACAAAAAAAACTACTTTTTTACGTTTAGATTTCTATTTAATCTGCGGTAGTTTTTTTTTTTTTTTCTTTAAAAGTATTTTTCTAAGGGGACACACTCAGTAAAAGATTAAAATGCGGAATAGATGCCCATTTTTGTTCTTTGTATTCTTTGGAGAATTAAGATTGTCGTCTATGTGACGCTCTTGTGCGGCAGCATCCTGAAGATGTTGGTACAAAGGCTTAGATGCCCACAGGGAACATACATGATCCTAAAATGGAATTACAATTGGGGGAAAAAGGGAAGATATTATCATTAAAACAGCATCTTCCCACCCCCCTGCGTATCTTTTAATTAAGTGACCAAATGCCACTTGCAGTCAGTGTCATGTTATTGATTAACTTTTCAGGGAGGAACTTCAGCATGGAAGGCGTTGTTGAACACTGGCATTATCGTTACAACGCACGACCTCATTTGGTGGAAAAGTGAAACCCATAATTGAGTAATGTCTATGTATTACTAACAGTTTATGTTGCATTCATAGGTATTTACACAAATATGAAATAAAAGACATCTTCTGCCCCTCTTATATGAGCAAAACTCACACCGCCAGTGGCTCCAGCATTGTCTGGTTGCCTGGCAACTGTCGGCGTGGCGTGGTTGCTAGGGCCGTGTGGGAGCTGGGAGGGGGGGCGGGGGGTGATGCTGCTCTGATTTCCAGCTGAATTGAGGCAGTCAGCAGGGAGAAGCCCCCGCCCCTTCTACTTCCAGTCTGCACACACAGGACTCTATTGAACAATAGTGCAGCGCCAATGGGGCCTGAGGCTGGTCACACACGCTCTTGTTCAGGGTCACAACGCCGCGTTCGTCCCTCGGCCCTCTGTGACAAATTAACTCACAGCAAGGAGCGCGGTAAGGATGCCGCATCCGTCGCGGGCCCGCCCGCCCCATCTTAAAAAAGGTGCAAGTGTGGCCGCCTGCCATGTTGGAAGAGAAGAAGGAAGAAGGGAGGCAGTGTCACACGTGGCGCGGCGTGCACAGTTTGAGCAGTCAAAACACAACTCAACAGCCGGACTTGGTGGGAAATATTTGCCAGCTGTGACATGCTCGTGTGAAAACTGAGAAGGCCGCCGCATGAATGGGTGGTTAAAAGTGAAGAATAGGCTATGATTAGCTAAATAGCGCTCAAAGCAGGAGGCGATGTTGAGAAAACAGAAAAGATGCTTACTGTGGTAACAAGAACAGGTTTTTATTAATATTTTTGTAATACCATATATAATGCAATTGCATATCTTTGGCGAAAATAAATCTTATAAACATTTTATCAACAGAGGTTAGCGTACAAAAACCAAAACGGTGTGTTGGTTCGTTAGCAAACCAAAGTGGGCTGGCAGTTTTCTGTTTTGCTTTTTTTTCTTCTTCAATGCAACAGCTGCAACATAATTCTGAGGAACAACATGAGCATTCAATAAAAGCCGATAAGCAACCGGGGAGGTGTTGTCTTGTGGGGAGACTTACATCTGAGAGCGACATAACCTTTCTTAGACAAGTGCTACACAAAGTCTGTGTGTATTATGGACTGTCGGCCTGCAACAACACAGGAGCAGCAGCCTGAGGGACTGCGTGGGTCATTCTGCTCCACTTTCCAGTGGCAGTCACAATACCTGGAAGCATGACTTATGAGTGGCAGTCCAAAATATCTGAACATGTACATATAAATGTAAATTGATTCATTCGGTGGGGAAATCAAGTTTGGCAGCATGATTAAAAAATGCTTCTTTTATATCCAGCTTAACAACAAAGCAAAGAAAATCTGGCAGTCAGAGTTAAATTGCAGAAATAAAACACCCGCTCTATAGACAATTGGCAAAAAATACTTAATATAACACAGTAAAAGAGGGTGAATGGGTGTATTGCTGCGAAATAAACCAAGAACAGGACAAAAGAGTTCTCATGAGGAGTTAATGTAAGAACGAAAAAAGAAATTAAATGCGCCTCGTCTCTCCCATCCATAAATTAATGTCATAAATAAGGTCAGGAACAATCGATTTGTTCTTCTTTCACAGCTAAATAAGACCAGTGTATGCCAGAATTACTGTAGCTTAATCTGCCGGGAGCAATTCAGAAGTAAAATACATCAAAAAGATTGGTTTCGTCGCTACACTGTCCAGAGTCTGCGAGCATTTCCTGTTTAAGGGGATTACAAGAAAAGAAAAAAAACACACCCAAAACAAAACAAGGAAGTCAAAACTACTCAATTTTTTTTTTTTTTTGTGTGACATCTGGCATACTAAGTTGCAGTTTTACATGAGTGGCACGATTAAAATGTTTGGCACGGACCATGCAATGCAGCCTGTGGCACGTTTTGTTTGTCGTTTTAAAGCCCCAATGAGAAATGTGGCTTGCAACTTCCCGCACCACATTTCACAGCTTGAGAGAAGAGTTTCGGGCTTCCTTATTTTGTTCTAAGGAGGAAGAGCAAGCGGCCCACCGGAAGCGGGGGCCTTTCAAGAGAGCAGCACTCGTCATCATATGGATTCCAGTTATGTTTTGGAGTAGCTCTCCTGCGATCTCTCCTGAACCAGACACAATGCAGCGAGAGCCAGTGGTTATCTAACATGCATGACGAGTGGAGCAGCAGGGCTTCTTTTTGTCCGCAAGATGTGGCGTAAACACACTTCAAAAGAACACCGGAACAAATAAAAGCCACGGAGGACATCCTATGATGCAAACAAAACACACTTGGTGGATGAAAGTGATTGACAGGACGATTCTCAAAAACAGAGCAAAGCGGCGAAGCAAAGTCTGCAAGTTAAATTTGGCAGTGGCAGATTAATACTTCTGCTTTCCCACATCTTGCTAATCCTAAAATGGATGTCCATGGCATAACAAGACAATAACACTTTCATTCGCGTCAATGTAGTTGAACGAGCGTCTCTGATGGTAAAAGGGTCCCATAATAAATGATGTGAAAAAGTTAAGGATGTGGATTCATTATTGCATTTCTCTCACAAGAGGAGGTGTAGAGCACAAGTTGTGTTAAAACCGCGCCGTCTTTTTTTCTTTTCTTTAGCACAAAAAGAGGGAGAACTTGTAACACCGGGAGGTTAGATTGTGTCTGTTCCAAACATGCGCTTGTTCGCTCCATACAGATTCACTTGGAAGAGGATACAGGTTTGAGGAGGAAGCATGCAAACGCATTGAGTTAGAAAAAAAACAACAAAAAAACCTGTGGCTTTTCCCACCTGTCATGAGGAAAAAGAACATCTTGAGTTGCCATCGTCTATTCCGATTTTGGTTCCCCGTCTCCGTGACCCAGACGTCCGCCCCCGTATGCTGTGACCGCCCCCGAGTTACGAAGGTCTCTTTATGGCTTTGTTCTCCTGTGTGAACAATACTATTGCCATTTGTTTTGCTGGACAGAGATATCCCGAACAAACACCAAAAGAAAAGGGGAGGCTCAAAATGGGCGATGTACGATAAGATAAGGAGAAGGAGGCACACCGAGACACACGACTGGGAAGTGGCGGGGGGGGGTCAGAGGTGAGGGTTCGCAGGGCCCGGAGTCTAACAACTGGGGATCCTTATTTCCTGTGAAGTTTTGTGCTCTTGACGTTTCGTTTGGAGCCCTCCGTGCAGCTGCGTATACCGGCGAGGTGCAGCAAGGAGCCTGCGGCCTCCTTAAGCTCCTCATCCAGCTCCGGCTTGACCTCGCGTCGCGCTCTTTTGCTGACAGGCCACTTGATGGCGGGCGGACGACGCTGCGTTAGGTTGGCGCCCCTCTCGTCCCAGAGATCGGAGTCCTCGTCGCTGTGGAAGCCCTCGCTGCCGGCGCGGTGGGACTGCCGGCGGTCGCAGCCGCCTTCGTCCAAGGAGGACAGGGAGGAGGAGGAGGAGGAACGGGAGGAGCAGCGCTGCAGGGCGACGCTGCTGTAGTTGTGGTCCTGCTTTGGATCGCTGCTCACCAGGACCGAGTCAGGTCTGGAGAGGTCCAGAGGGCCGTCAGAATTGCCTGCCGAGAGCAGAGAGAGCAAAGCATAATGAGCACAGAGTCCAATACAGGAGAACCCTTAACTCGGATTACTAGGGATCTATGAAGAACATTGTTGGTGTGTGTGTGAGAGAGAGTGTTTTCTTGACTATTATACAATTTAGTAATTTTTATTTGTATTGTACTGATGGATTGCACTTCATTTTATTGTTACCATGGTGAGAATGAAAATCAATCAATCAATCAATGTTTACTTATATAGCCCTAAATCACTAAAGAGATTCAATTAATATATTGGTTTTATTATTTTGTCTGTCCTGAACTCCTGTTTCAATGTCTGTGGTGAGGCTGCCAAAATGGAAGTCATGTTGTGGTTCTTTCCAAAAATAACAGCACCTCTGCTGGTTGCATTCATTTGGACTCAATTGCTTTTGGACACAATTCATTGTCCAAATTTGTAACCATCAACTAAAAGATTTTTATGCCCGTGCTTAGTTCTAGTAATAACTCCATTGATAATTGTATTAGTAATATTGATATCGATATACATAGTCTCTGAGTATAAAGTGTTATCTCAATTAAAGAGTGTCCCAATTTAAGAGCGTTTTGAGACAAGCGCTGTCTCTCAGTTAATTGTTATGCTTTTAATTACAGGTGGAAATCTGAGTGACAAGCATCTCCGCCATAGGTGTGGCGAATGTCACAGTGAACCTTGTGAAAGCCCACCAAAACATCTGGTTTACCCGCTAGCATTAGCTTATAGCTAGAGATGGACATAACTTTATTTACCAATCATGGGAAGGAAAAAAATGAATGTAAAGAACAGTACTGAAAAGAAGTGGATGATAGTCATTGAATTAAAGAAATAAATCATCAGAAACATGTGTGGCAAAGCAAATTAGGTGTATCATTGATAGTCTGCACTATACTGAAGCAGAATGAGTCTAACGGCACCCCATAATGTTTTAATAACAATTAAACAGCGGGCATTTGATTCATCCAGGAAAATATGGAAATGCTGCTGATGGTCTGTTTGACGGAGAACCAGATAGAAGGACATACCGTTAAACTCCACTCTCCAAGTTAGATGTAGTATATCATTATTACATTACTTCAGAATGCTACTGTAGTTGTTAGTAGTACATTCTATTGGGGCGGCATAGCTCGGTTGGTAGAGTGGCCGTGCCAGCAACTTGAGGGTTGCAGGTTCGATTCCCGCTTCCGCCATCCTAGTCACTGCCGTTGTGTCCTCCGGCAAGACACTTTACACACCTGCTCCCAGTGCCACCCACACTGGTTTAAATGTAACTTAGATATTGGGTTTCACGATGTAAAGCGCTTTGAGTCACTAGAGAAAAAGCGCTATATAAATATAATTCACTTCTATTGTCTTGTTTTTATACAATATTTTTGTGTTAAAGTTTGATTTTCTTTTAAAAAGGCATGTTTCATGTTAAAATTGTGCTGTTTTGGGAGGGGGGCAAGCACCAATTAAATTGATTTCAGTTCATTTCATTGGGAGACGCTGATTCAAGTGTTTTGAGTTGAAACCTACATCACAAAACCAATTAAGCTTGTAAGTTGCGGTCATACTGTATATATTATTAGCCACGCAAAAGGTTCGGAAATTCCCCCTGAATAGGAACCAAGCACATCAAATTACAACATGAACACAGATGAGGTGTGTCAAGATGTCAGCAAATAAAATGAAAACATTTAAGCAATGGGGTGGTCGGTATGTAAGAGAGTGATAGAATGGCTGCTGCTGGATTCTCTTACATGGGTCAACGTGGTGCCCTGGGGCAGAGTTTAAGAGCATCATGGCAGTGGCAGCATCAATATCAGATTCTGGAAGAGGAGAGAACATGCATGGTGGTCAGTCCTAAGGTGGGAGAGGTGGATCCAACAAGACCAACATTGCTCTGCCAAGCAGCACAGTTTGGTATGGGATGTTTTTTTGGTTTGTTTTCTTTTCCAAATGTATTGTATGAAGTTGTGCTGGATCTTAAAGGATGCCTCTTAAGCAAAATGTACTTTTTAATGATGAATTGGGTTTTAAGAGCCTGCTAATGACCACCGGAGATAAGCAAAATCAACCATCTCCCTCACTTTTGATTTATTTATCAAAGTGGTTTCTTTTAAAGTTTCCATGATGTCATAAAGAAAAGACTACTCGTCATCCGCCCAAGGCTAAATGAGCCTGCCCTGGGTCTAACCCAGGTGGTTCGGCCACCTGCCTTTATCCCATTCCGCACAGGGATGCGGACCCTGGTCGTCCGCATGAGAGGCGAGCGTGCTGAGCATCGAGCTAAACGCTTGGGATGGGTGGGAGTGAGGTTTAGTAGTGTACACACAACATGTGCTTCACTGATAATGTTTTAGTCTTAGTATTTATCTGTCTTAATGGCACTTAACTGATAGTGTTGTAGTCTTAGTATGTATCTATTTGAATGGCTAAGCTTTATTTTTTTTAAACATTGTTTTGTACTGGAGAATATCAAGATGTATTTAAATGAAAATTGCATGAAGAAGAAAATCTAGGACACATTTTTTTTTTAGTATTTATCAGTATTGCGTTGTGGCGTCCTACTCCGTTCAGCAATCCTAAAAACACCTGAGTCTCGTATTCCTCGGAGCATAGAACAATCACTTTGTTCTAAGAGAGCACAGCTTGTAGGTTCAATGTGCACAACTGAATAGCTTGCCTGGTCAGACAGCAATATGTTTATATATACGTTTAGATTGGGGTATGTTGTTTCTTAATGGGGAAATACAATAATGTCTCTTGTTTTCATGTAAGCTCGCGAGCTGGCGCCAGTCAGTCCGTGAGTTAATCAAAGTGCAGTTATCAATCACCCTCCATCCATCCATTTTCTACCGCTTGTCCCTTTTGGGGTTGCGGGGGGTGCTGGAGCCTATCTCAGCTGCATTCGGGCGGAAGGCGGAGTACACTCTGGACAAGTCGCCACCTTATCACAGGGCCAACACAGATAGACAACATTCACACTCACATTCACACACTAGGGCACTTTTTTTTTTTTGAATAGTAATTTTGACTGTCTGGAGTTTTATCACGGTTATCATTATTACCATTTACTGCCCATCCCTAATATGGTGCATCAAATTTGTACATCCAATATTTTCCTCGTATACCATTTAGGTTATAATACAGCCAAACTTTGTAGATAAACTATTCCATTTGCCCGATTTCAACGCGCTACGGACTCAGGCTCTGTGCTTATTTTATTTTATTGAACACGGAGGCAAAATAATCCTCCATGGTAAGAAAGAAGGTAAAAAACACTACTGAATTTAAGAAAAACTCATAGCAAAGTACGACAGTGGCGTTCGTGTAGCTGTACCCTCTTTGCTTAATTCAATAAACGTAAAAGTAGTGTGTCATTTTTATGTATTTAGAAATGTCATGAATTGATTAACATGGACCCCGACTTAAACAAGTTGAAAAACTTATTCGGGTGTTACCATTTAGTGGTCAATTGTACAGAATATGTACTGAACTGTCCAATCTACTAATAAAAGAATCAATCAATAAATCAAAAAGTCAAACTATAATCATTCCCTATAAAATGTTTTTTGTGTCATTATTTTTGTGTGTCTGGAATCAATCTGATGTGTATAATATTGTAATGGAAAAAAATTGTTTGATTATCAGAAGTTTCTATTTTTGTCAGATCTTTTGGAACTGATTACCGACAAAAAAAAAAGTGTGTCTTGGAGTCACACACTCTGTTGGTGACAGGCATGGACAGCTCATTAGCATTAAAGCTACAGACACAGAAAACAGCTTGTTGTAATTCTTCGGCAGTATACGCTGTGCCATACTATACAGAGCCAATGAAGCTATCGCATCCTGCCCGCGCGCCCCATAGTAAAAAAGCAAACGAAATTAGGGATTACAGCACTAAGACCAGCAGACCAGAATTGCACCACTTGGTGGAAACAAAGCCACAGTGACTCGAAGAATGCCTATGCAATGGAATGGACACAACGGAGATTCATCAAAACAAACTAGAAGATTAATTCCTGCCACTGATATGGAAAACGCATCCAATCTTTTCAAACCTGACAAAGTGTCTAAAAGCCTCATGGCTCTAAATTATTAATGATTACAGCCAGACTGAGTGCTCCACACTCAGCACCAGCGGAACCTCTGCCTGTTGTCAAGGTTACAAATCTAAGAGGCAGGGAGAGGAGGTGAGACATAGCTGAGACATCGAATGGTCCACGAGGCATCGATGACTTGAAAGTAATAAATCAAACTTAGAAAACATGACAAATGCAGGATGTTCTGTGACTGAAATGCACGAAAGCAACACAACTGCTGTACAATCACAAACATACGCTAGAAAACTGAAGCACAATGTCACAGCGCATGTATCTACAATACAAGGGGCCAGAGCTCTGCCTCACCTTTAAATGAGCAGCCTTGTAAAAAAAGATGACGAGGAGGTGAGGAGGCACTGCAAGAGAGAGAAAAAAAACATGAAGCATCATACTTTGTGCTTTTAAAGAATGAAAATGTTATTTTATTTTTTTTTACTGAGAGCGATGCTCTGATTTGAGAACAAATTCCCGCATAGTCACATCCTGTCATGATTTTTTTTTGACTGCGGTGCATTGAAGAAGGGGTCACCTGGGCGGGGAGGCGGGTGGTGTACAAAAGGCATGTGCGGCAGGAAAGTGCTGCTTCTTAAGGGCTTGGATCAGGTTGGGGCGATATGCCGGGTCGACGCACCAGAGAGAACCTTTTCCGTTAGCCTGTGGGAAAGAGAGTGAAGAGTCAGACATCAGACTGTTATGATTCAAATGAGGATAAATGTTACCACAAAATCTATCCCCTCTCTTACTTGTTTATCAAGTTTTAAGTTAGGGGTTTTATGATGTCATAAACAGAAAAAGTTTAATGCTACACTGAAGCTCTTATAGCTATGCTAGTGTTTTTAGCATCTGTGTCCTCTACCGCAGGGGTTCTTAACCTTTTTGACCTCGACAAAGTACTTTTCCCCATTAGAGAGATGTATGTGGCCCACTTAAATATAAACACAAAATTAGTCAACTTACTCTTGATTTTAATTATATTCAATAAATATATCTAACCAACTTACAATTCATAACCTTGCAAAATAATATGAGACCATGTGTTAATTACAAAGATTTTTATCAAGGCTTATGTCAGGCTGATTACCAAAATAAATGCTACGAAACTGCAAAACTAGAGACTCATATAAACTAATAAAAAATACATTTACATAAAATTACGCAGTGTTGAAAGTATAAATTCTAACTAATTTGATAATACATAATAATAAGAATAATATATATGTGTCTTAAAAAAAAACTGTCAATAAAATGTAAGTGCAAATGAAAATACATCTTCAGTCAAAATTTTTGCCCTTAAGAATTTTCTCTATGACTTTAGCTCAAGACTTCTTTTGTATGTTTAAGATTGTCATCAAGTGGTGGAAAAGTGTATTACAATGGAGTACTGTTGCAGGCCATATGGACCATAGCTGAGAAACAGATATTTTTTTTGCCGCTCTCTAAGAAGCGCTTGTGGCCCAACAATTGGCTCGGGCACTACTGGAAAAAGTGGATAGGGTGCACAATCGCTTGTCTTTGACCAACCCACCTGACACATTGTTAGAGATAGGCATTAACAAACTAAAGACACAAAAAGACCCAGACAGACAACAATGTGTTTTTAGTAGGGCTTACAAAAATCTCTTTTTAAATAGTTTAAAGTCCTTGAAAATTACTTCTTATTTACAAAAATGTAAACAGGAGTCTAACATGAGACATTTCCTATTTAGGAAAATGTTACATTGTCAGTTGTTGCACTGAGAGATGATTTCTTCCAGACTACAGTGAATGCTGGTTATATAAATGTATAGTTAGTTTTATAAATGCATATTGCAGAAAAAGTGAAGAATGCTCATGCTGTGCACCTCAGGTCCTAAACAACATGATTATTGTGGTCATTAGCCATGATTTTGTCTTCAACCCATTGAGGTTTGAGTAGCTTTAAGTAGGATATTCCCTACTTCCTCACAGTCTTTTAAAGATCAATGCAACCAGCATTATAATGCAACCTAGTGGCCCAGAAAGTTGTGTCATTTATTTAAATATATACAACATTATAATGAGATCACATTTATGAATCTGATGTCTTCTATCATCCAAGACAAACTCTTCCTTGAAGAAGGCAAGATGTTACAAGCTGACGGAATCCCTCTAAAGCAATACAAGCCTGTGAAATTCCCATTGCAAACACATCAATTGCCTCCTTTAACAGCATTTCCGCTTTCAGAAGACAGCAAATGTATCCGAATTCCTCCACATGCTTGGCATAAGGAGTTAACTGCTCTTGTGTGAGCGATGAATCTGTCTGTTGGTGATGTGTGCGGGAGTGTGTTAACCGTCACATTATCTGATGGCGGTGTATTCTTGCCCAGTCTGAGGGAGGGAGGGTGGAGAATAACCTTGACTCACATTACCAGCCCGTCCCTGATGCAGGAAGAAGGAAATGTCTCCATGGCAACGGAAACCACCAGCCAGTGTCATGTGAAACTGGCGCTGGTCTCTCAGCAGACGAAGTGCTCACGCTGTGTACCTGCATGCTGAGTGACTTGCGCTAGTCCGTATTGCTACTCACAGAGTGCTAACACCCATCATCCCCTCCCGTGGTTAAATAATATCAGGATGTAGCCAGGCGCAGTCCTGGCACCACGGGCTCTACCGGTCACTACTCCAAAATCATAATGAAGCTCAATATGGCTACTATTGTGTTCCGCATATGATATGCTGAAAACCATTTTATAGACAAAGTCAAACTATGTGACATTTGAGCATTTACTTTCCATGTGTTTATGCATCTTTTTTAAACAATCACAAACAACAGTAATAGTAAATACAATGTTTGCATTATGATTTTTCACACATACAGTATTGTTAATACGGAGGGTTTTACTTAAGATTATAGTCTGGGAAACTTCCTGATTAAGTGGTGCCATCAGAGACTGAGCAGCACTTCTGTAAATCAAACTGTCATCTGCATCCTTGAAAACAACAAATGCTTAGCTGAAAAAGGTATGGTTTTATCGCATGCTTGCAGTTTTAAAGTTAGTTTCAATCAGACATTTTTTTAAACCAATCACAACACAAAGTAAGACCACAACAGTTTTATAACAACTCCAAACCAGTCAATGTTTCAAGCAGGCTAAGATAATTCAGTTCGTATTACCGGTACGGTGTGGCGTGTAAAAACATAGGGTGTTAGGTGCGATTCATTACTGTAGCTGTCCTAAAATTGTGAAAGCTTTTACTTTTTATAGCGTTCAACTACGGTAGTGGGCTAGTCTCAGGACGAAAAGTGGGACAAAATGTGTAAGTCCTCCCTGCTTGTTAAAGCTTCCCCTACACCAGGGGTCGGCAACCCGCGGCTCCGGAGCCGCATGCGGCTCTTTGGCCACGCTGATGTGGCTCAGCTGCATAATCGCCGACCCCCCCGATTGTTTCGGGGGGTTTCCGGATTTTGGTGCCTTTCCCGGACATCACCCGGGGCTAACATTCTCAAATTTTCACTCGGAATACAATATTGAGGGTGTGCCGTGATGGCTTTACTTTTAACGTCCTATACAACATGTCATAGCGCCCGCCTTTACACCATGCTATCTGCGTGCCGACCGGACGCATGTATTTCGCTGCTTCTATCGTCACACGTACGAGATTGCAAGGCATACTTAGTCAACAGCCATACAGGTTACACTTAAGGTTGTGATATAAACAACTTTAACACTCTTACTAATATGCGCGACACTGTGAACCCACACCAAACAAGAATGACGAACACGTTTCGGGAGAACATCCTCACAGTAACACAACATAACAAATAATGAATGAATGAATGGTTTATTTTGAGCCATGCAAACAAAACAAGAGAATGACATAAAATACAAAAGAAATATATAAATACATTATTTTTACATCTACATTGAAAACATTACATGTGACTAATCTTTTGTAGATGTCAAGATTGGCTCAAAAGGGAGTGGGAAGAAGTAAACTTATTAGGTCCCACCCCTATAAATACCCAGAATCCTTTGCATATATGACTCTTACTGGCTATATTATACACCCCCGCGCCCCCAAACCCGCCCACCTCAACCGACGCACGGAGAGGGGGGGGGGTTTAGCACTAACGGGGTGTATAATATAGCCAGTAATAATAATGGATGCGAAGGATTCTGGGTGTTTGTTATGTTTGTTTATGTTGTGTTACTGTGAGGATGTTCTCCCGAAATGTGTTTGTCATTTTTGTTTGGTGTGTTGCATATGAGTAAGATTATTAAAGTTGTTAATATCACAACCTTCAGTGTGACCTGTATGGCTGTTGAACAACTATGCCTTGCAGTCGTGTACGTGTATCTGCGGAATTGAATTGAATTGAATTATATTTATATAAGCCACATACAACATGTTACAGTGCTGGCAAGCTGTTTGTACATGTTGTAGAAGGCGTCAAAGGCAATGGCTTCATAGCACGCCCTTAGTATTGTTATCTGGGTGACCATCAGCAGATATTCGCGAGAATGGTTGCGGCTCCCATTGTCTTCTTTATTTTGTGAAACGGGTCAAAATGGCTCTTTCAGTGGTAAAGGTTGCCAACCCCTGCCCTACACCAAGACCGTCATATTGCCTCCTCAGGGCACAACATGGTAACTGGATTCCTACAGATCCAGGCTAAGATATGGGGGATTCTGGAGCAGCTGGAGCCCCAGAGGTGCATTGTGCAGTCCCACTGGCGTGTGGATACACCCTGGAACTCACCATTCCAGCCCATACTGGCTTGGTAGCCAGTCAGGTAGGTGGAATTTGACAGCCTTAGATAGCAGCTCACCTGATTCCAAACCTCCGCTGCCTTGCGGCATACCCATTCATGGGTAAGGCCATAAGAGAAAACCCAAGTATAAATCAAAAGGAGTCCCTAAAGAGAGTTTGCAGTGATGCCAAGTTGTATCAGCTCCTGCCCTTCCCTTGGAGTATGTCTATGAATGTTCTCATACATCCAGGTCATTGTCCTCTCAGGGTATTCAATCGATCGCAACTGGACTGTTTGGTTTGTCTTAGAAGACGTGTCGCCGCTCATCCGAGTAGGCTTCATCAGTTTGTGTTCATAGACTTAGATTGGTCAGATCTATTTCCCTTTTGGTGACGTGGAGAGAGGGAATCCGCTGCATGGGCAACAAACAAAATCCCCCAAAACTTTTGCCCCGGAAAGGAAACTCAAGCGCCGCTTCCTAGCGTTGACACAACACAAGCACAACTGACTGTCAAGGGTATAAGCCCATGATCCTCCAGAACCAATGGATGACTACTATTACCGGTACTGAAATAGTACATTAACAGTAGTACAATATTTAAAATCACAATTACATGACATGAATTGTGTTTCCATTACAAACCATAGCTATACTTGCACACTCATACCCTGTGGTGTACCCCAAGGGTTAGTGTTAGGCCTATTTTCCACTTCGCCATTTGATTTAAGACAGGGTTTCTTAACCTTTTTGACCTTCGGGCCACACTTTTTCACTATAAAAGGGGGCTGGGGCCCACTTTAAGAGTAACACTGTAATCACATTAGTAATCTTACTCCTTTTGATTTTAATCATACTCAATAATTATATCTAACCTATTTACAGTGTACAACGTTTTCAAATAATATGAAACAATTCATTAATCATAAAGACTCTTAAAGACACATAAACCTTAGGCTTAGGTCAGGCTTATTAGAAAAATAAGTACTAACTGAATATTTTTCATTAGAAGGCACTCAAATAACTGACAAAAAATACATTTACAGATAATTATGCTGTGCTAAAATAAATACACTAAACTATTAATGACTATGTTTTCTAAGTAAACAGTCAATGCAATTAAAGTGCAAATGGAAATAGAGCTTTGCCACTTTAGGCATAACATTTACGATGAAGAAACTTGCCTGACTTTGGATCAGACTTCTTCTGTTTGAGATTGTCATTATTGCCACATCTAAAAGTGTATCAAATATATCAATGTACCGCTCCAGCCCAGACTGACCACAGCTGAGAAACAGAAATTTTTTGGCGGCCCTTCTTGGTGGCTTTTCTTATGGTTAAGAAACAATGATTTAAGACAAAAACATTTTTGACATATTTGCGCTATGATTAGTTATTTTCAGAGCAGTCATCAACCTATGATCTATGAGGCTCATTGGAAAATGCGCTAACCAAACACAGAACAGAATCTCTGCAAATAATAGTGTAATTAGAA
Source organism: Nerophis ophidion (assembly GCF_033978795.1). Classification (NCBI taxonomy): domain Eukaryota; kingdom Metazoa; phylum Chordata; class Actinopteri; order Syngnathiformes; family Syngnathidae; genus Nerophis; species Nerophis ophidion. The sequence continues at coordinate 18,264,105 of NC_084619.1, forward strand.
TAAAATTCAGACTAAAGCCTCTGTTCTCTAGGACTATTAATTACATGCTTTATAACAGCTTTATAATATGTTTAAATGAGAAGAAATGTATCATATTACTTGATCTTGGTGTACAGTTCCACGACTTTACACATAGAAATTATATGCAAATGTGCTTTGTTTGCATTTCCTCTGTGACCTGGACTGAATCCAAGTCTTATTACAGCAGAAGACTTAACCATTGTGTGGCAGTCCTTGACACGGTCAAGGGAGTTACACTGTTTAGGGATTTGCAAAAAATTTGCTCGTGAAAATTTTAATACAGCGTAATTTAACAAAGGTATAGTTGACTTATGATTTGTGTGAAGAAGACAGGAAGCAGTTTAATAACATACCTTTCCTAAACTCCTGTCGACTTTGCGGAAGCATTTATTCAGGGAGAGATTGTGACGCACAGAGTTCTTCCATCCAGTGGGAGCATTGGAGAAGTAAGGGAAGTGCTCAAGAATCCAGCCGTAGATTTCTTTGACTGGTAAAGATTTGCTAGGGGACTGCTCGATGGCCATGTAGATGAGGAGCGAAAACGAGAAAGGTGGCTTCGACTTCAAGGAGTCCCGCTCCCTGCCCCTACTGTGAGTTGAGGCTGTGGACGAAGACGAGGGTCCCTGGTTGGAGCCATTGTCTCCCTCAATATCAAAGAGGGGGCTGCCACTGGGCTGAGCTTCAGGACCACCCAGAGTGAAGTTCTGAAGTAGGTTCTCATGGAGCCAGTTGAGGTTTGTGAGTTCTTCATCTTCGGCACCTCCAGTCCGATCAACATTGGTCGCAAGTGGACTGGCAGCGCACTCCGCTTCTGGCAGCGTTCCCACACTGCAAACACCTCGAAGCCATGTCCGCTCCTCTTGCATATCCGGAATTTCCGTTTTCTTGTCTGGTGACATCCCAATGATTGGACCCATTAAATCAAAGAGATCTGAAGAGAAAGAGAACAAGACCTATGTTAAACATTTTATCAGTAGTGTGTGACAGGACTATACTTGCCAACCGTCCTGAATTTCAGTGCCCCTCCCGAAAATCTCCCAGGGCAACCATGCTCCCGAATTTCTCCCGATTTCCACCCCAACAACAATATTAGGGGAGTGCCTTGAAAGCAGGTTGTAGAGGACTGCCTTTAGCGTCCTCTACAACCTGTTGTCACGTCCGCTTTTCCTCCATACAAACAGCATGTCGGCCCAGTCACATAATATATGCGGCTTTAACAGACACACACAAGTGAATGCAAGTCATACTTGGTAAATAGCCATACAGGTCACACTGAGGGTGGCCATATAAACAACTTTAACACTGTTACAAATAGGCGCCACACTGTAAACCCACACCATACAAGAATGACAAACACATTTTGGGAGAACATCCGCACCGTAACAAAATATAAACACAACAGAACAAATACCCAGAACCCTTTGCAGCACTAACTCTTCCGAATGCTCAAATATACACCCCCGCTACCACCAACCCCCTTCATCCTGAAGGAATCAATAAAGTATTATCCATCCATCCATCTATCTATCTATCTATCTATCTATCTATCTATCTCCCGAATTTGGAGGTCTCAAAGTTGGCAAGTATGGACAGGACTGTTTTAAAAATGACATTTGGACACAGTACATCGATGTACAATTTTTTAATATTGTCCAGTGTGCCCACATAGAGGTGGTCTTATTGTTTTTTTGAGTTCTCATTAAAGCTCAAAACGACTGTGGTCTTGCTTGTGCATCTCAGCTGTACTTCCCAGGCCTCTCCAAAACCCGTCTCCTCCAGCCCCTTAACTAGCCACATCTTGACTTTAGCCAAGGACTTTCAAGGAGATCCTCTCTAATAACTGAGCGGACTTAAGGCTCCACTCATTGACGCCCACCTAATTTCAGGCTAGACCTGCTTGTTATGTGTAAATGAGCATGAAACCATACAGGTCTGATGACGGTCTCCATCTTACAACGGAAGGCTCTTACAGGCTGATCCCCATTATGCTGAAATTAAGTCTCAATTTTTCACTTTCAAGATTAAGACATGCACGGGCCTTAGAGTCATCTGTACTCTAACAACTATAAGACATTTCATAGGCTTATGTAATTAGGTTTCAGCCAAGTACATTAAATAAAACAATGGGAGCCAGCCCCGTCGTGCACAGTACGGTTCAATATAATACAGTGAGTATGTACTGTATGTTAAAAATGTTATATAAAAAAAAGGACTAAAAAATACAACTGTAATGTTTGAGAGCGGGGTTGTTTGGCTTAAAGGGGACCTACCAGGCAAAACTGACTTTTCTTAACTATTGGTTTTTGTGTATTTGGTATCTGCACCCACAGAACCATCTGATTGGTTACACGCAGAGCGGTAACAGCCAATCAGCAGTGAGTATTCAGAGCACATGTAACAGCCAATCAGCAGTGCGTATTCAGAGCACATGTAACAGCCAATCAGCAGTGCGTATTCAGAGCGCATGTCGTCGGTGCTCAGGCAGGCAGAGAGGAGAGACGATGGGGTAAGCAGAAAGGTGTTTAGCAAGTGAGCATAATGCAGCGGACTCTCCCCAAATGATAATAAATTCAAGTCAACTATTAGTAACATCACTATGAGCCCGTTGACGTTATAGAAACATAAGCGGCAGCTCAGCTCGCTCGCAGTCCCTGAAGTGTAGGCTAATTAGCTTTTAGCATAACGTTAGTTCACTGTGCGGTGTGTGTGCGTGCGTGCGTGCATGTTACGGACAGCAAAGCCCTGTCTGTCTGAGAGAAAGACAATAATTATTGACCTACATTAAACAACTAAATTATTTCACTTTACCTTTTTCTATGTTGATTGAGCTGTGCAAAAGCAGCAAAAAAGGACATTATGTTAAATGAAGACTTTCCTGAAGCTGTCTCTTATAGTCTATATAATAATGTAACTGGATCATAAAGCCTACATGAACTCCATGGCCTTCAGAGATGAATAGTCTCTCCTATTGCTATTGTGCTATTTTTTCAGCTATAGTTACATTAATCTTTAGTAATGTAGCAGCTTTTGAATTTTTGAATGGCAGGATCCCTGCTATCACATGTTGATAAAAATATAACATTTACATAATAAAAATCAACTACAGGCTTCCCAAATGCTGTAATAAATTAAACATGATGAGTTGAACATATGTCAGCATGTGGCCCCACTTTCAACTCTTTTTTTTTTTCAAATGCTTACGTACAATAAGTCATTAATTTGACTTTGTAAGTCATTTTTTTGACTTAGTAAGCCATTATTTTGTCATTATTTTTGACTTAGTAAATGACTAAGTCATAACAATGACGTACTTAGTAACTAGGACTGTTTTGTTTTTACTTTACGGAAAAAATATTAAGATATATATCGTATATTGCCATTCAGCAAATGGAGCGGAAAACAACCAAAAGTTATAGGCTTCTTCACGCGACGAAGCCAGCCTATTTCACCACAGTCTGTAGTCTATTGCCCCCGAGGCTGTGGTGGCAGCGACGAGGTGGAGACGTAATTTATAAATAAAGTTGATATGGTATGGTGATGGCGACAGGCTGAGTTACACCGATCATCACCCCGCCGGAGAGTCACCACCTTAACTAACAAATTTTCTGGGGGGAACACTGATATCTGTTAGTAGACACAATATGGCAGCGCTAAAAACTACAAGATTGCTAAAGAGGAGACAGATGTTGTCAAATTGGAGACGCGTAAATAAGACCAGCCACAAAACGGCACATCATGAAGAGGTTGTCAGAAAGCAGCTTCAAGGTGGTCTTTAAAACTTAATTTTAATGTTACATAGACCACAAAAAAAAGTGTTTCAAATGTATAAAAAAGTGAAGATTTAGCAGCTGATCAAAGATAAAGACAACCACATTTTTCATATCTGCTAAGCTAACTTCAGATTTTCAGTTTTTACGATAAACGTAAGCAGTCAGGGAGTAGAAGAAAACTTCACAAAATATGCCCCAGAAAATATTTTTTTCTAAGAGTAGGTATGGCCCCAGCTGCATTATGTGGACATGTTATGTTAAACTTTCTGTTTGAGAACTTAGTGAATCACATGAGAAAGTAAAAAAGTTTAACTGCCCACTACACATTTTTACTAAACCATGGACAGATTTGTTTCTAAAAGTGCTCCATCAGTTCTGTGTAACAGTAAAAAGGTCTGAGAAGGAAGTGACACGGCTCATTGCCTTTCATCAGCGACAGCAAAAAAATGTGTTTAGTTCAGGGCTTTATCAAAAGCACATTTGAACAAGTAAGGTTTAGCCTGACAATGGGGTATTTTACCTGCCTCGAACTATTCCTTATTGTGCCCTACATTATTTACATCTTAAGTTGAATGCATTTCCCCCACACAAATACAACAAGTAAACGCCTTGTATGCAGTTGAGGCCAAGTGTACAAAGAGATTACTCTTTGGCTCAGCTCACAACAAGCTTTAAGTCTTGGGTGTCACCATGACAACCATGCTGTCCCTTCAATTAAGAGCAGAAATCTCACAAATGAGAGTAGGGAAATACGTTATCCATGCTAGCTGATACCGCCACCATGGAAATGCATGCTGCAGCACCCAAGTGAGGACATCAAATGCCTCTGAGCAAAGCATTAAATGTGGACATTTAAAAAGGACATATAATCTGGCAGATAGGCGTATCTTTTTATTTCTGTGATAAGATAGGAATTGGGTCAAACTAAAGAGTGTTTGCCCAGAGATGGGAGCGGGAGTGTACGCACACCACACGCACATAAAGGCATACTCATTGACACAAAAATCAGTTTGTCAAAGTCGACCAGTGAAAACAGGATGGGAAAAAGACGGCCATTAGTGCATTTACTAAATTACCACTCAACTTTCAGTGGGGGTGGTGGAACATATAGCAGACAAATCCCAATTTGCTTCAGGTTGAGTCATGGTTTATTTAGCCTGGCACTTGTAGTGGATGTGATGTTTTCACTGCGATGAGATTGCTATTTGACTGTCCCTGGGTTATTTTTATAGTGGGTAGTTAATTCTGGTCAGAATCTAGGAATTGATTAACAAAATAGGTTATTATGAAGAAAAAAACATGAGTTGCAATTATTTATAATCAACTAATAGGGATAAATATTAAAAAATGATAAAAAAAAACATAACAGTAATAATCATTTTTTATATATAAAAATACATATCAATTATATTTGGCCGCCTAGTGGTTTGCATGTTGGTCACACAATGACTTCAAATGAAAGTTTGGGCATCTCTAGCTTTTGCATGTTCTCACAATTGGTGTGTATGTTTTCTTGGGTACTACAGCTTCCTATCACAGTCCAATAATGTTCATTGGAGAGTCTTAATTGTCCGTAGGTGTGAGAAAGTATGGTTGTTTGTACTGTAAAGATGTGATTGGCTAGCGACCAGTTCTGGGTGTACCCCACCAAATAATTATTTCATTGTTGAATTAGTGTATTTTAGCTAGAAATTACACAACAAAGTGATAAATGATTTGAGAGTCCGTCCATCATTCCATTTTCTACCACTTGTCCCTTGGATCAAGATGGTGGAGGGGGCGGAGGGGATATTGCATTAAAACTGTAATTAAATTGATGGCTAATTGATATTTAATTTTTTTTAATTCAATGCAGACAATACTCTTATTTTTTTAGCTGCATTTTTTCATTTCAGTTGCCAGGTAATAGAGGGGAAATACTCATTTTAAAAATGTACATAATGAACATGGGCAAGGTAGTCCATTATGATCTATTCAAATATTGTTGTTTGTTGTTTTTTTTAAATCAATTTTTGAGTTTGAAAAAAATTATGACAAAATAAAATAAAGACAAAAAGAAACGTCAATATTTGTTCATGGTATTAATTGTGTGGGGTTTAAAAGTATTTCAGGTACATGAATAGTATGCTATATTAGAAGATGCAATGCCCAACATATGTAATTTTACATGAAAAATCCTACTTTAACATATTTACATGATTTTAAATGTAAAATCTAATCACATCAAGTAGCAACTTATTGTGCTTCTGTTAGGATCTTATGGCATATTGTTAGCTTGCATCTAGATACAATTTTTGATTTTGAAGAGACTTACTAAACTAGCTATAAAGACGCTAAATTCATTGGGTTTCCAGGGGGAAAAATAAATAAATGATAAATGGGTTGTACTTGTATAGTGCTTTTCTACCTTCAAGGTACTCAAAGCGCTTTGACACTACTTCCACATTTACCCATTCACACACACATTCACACACTGATGGAGGGAGCTGCCATGCAAGGCGCCAACCAGCACCCATCAGGAGCAAGGGTGAAGTGTCTTGCTCAGGACACAACGGATGTGACGAGGTTGGTACTAGATGGGAATTGAACCAGGGACGCTCGGGTTGCGCACGGCCATTCTCCCACTGCGCCACCCCGTCCTAAAACTAGTCCTACAATCAACAATGACTTCCATGTTAAAGAATCCCTAAATTCAGAAAGTTATCCAGGCTAAAGGCAAGAGGCTAAAAATCTTGCACGTCCTAAAAGAGGCAACTCCTTCTAAGGAAGGACATAGCTACAAATAAAAGGCACACCAGTGAGATGGGTTATATATTTATCATTAGTATCATTAGTTTATCATGCCAACTCCCACAAAACTAGAGCAATAGTCACAATGCGAGAGAAAGGTCCATTTGTGTTATAAGAAAATCTCAACTGCAGAGACAAAAACAACTGAAAAAAAAAAAGATACTGCATCCTGACATGACAGGCTTCTACTTGATGTATTTTCAAATGGAGAGGGTGGCATGCGGAGAGACATTTGAAGTAAAATAAAATTTTCTCTGCGAAAACAACATTTCTATCTAAAACGAGTCCATCACTTTGGAAAAACTAAATGTTTGAAGTGCATGTCACTACTTATAAATTGTAGAGTAATGAGGATTGGGCCTCAGGTTACAAGTGGAAAACCCGGAATAGACTCTAAATTTGAAGGAACTGGAGCTACAAAGTTGATAATGCATATTGAAAATCAACACCCTAATTAAGATTGTTATCTCCATTCCATTCATGTCATGATTATGTTTGGAAAAACATTCCACTGACAAACATGGCAACAGTCACATAAGCACAGGTGTGGCACAGCAAAATTGGTGACTGGTGACGTTTGATTAATAGGTGTGTTTGTTTATCTGAAATCTACATTTCATTAAAAAAAAAAATGTAAAAGACTGGCTTTCTACAAGTGTTCAGGTTTTGTTGACAGGAAATGAGGAAAAGTCATGGGCAGGGTAAAATGTCAGACCACTGATTAACCTTGAAGCACAAGAGGGCTTCGCCTCTTTCCATCTTCACAGTCCTGACCTCTCAGCTGGGCGCTCGGGTGCCTGAGCAATGATCATCCCATTTGACTGGCTCCTCCAAGAAGAGGACTGTTCATTTAAATATCAACAAAAGCGACAACAATCATGGATCAGGGGAGAAAAAGGTCTGCATCCAGCCAAATTGGGAAGTGCTTTACTTTTTGACCACCGTTGTAGCTGGTCAATTACCCTTGCATTTGTCATGATGACTGCACTTAGCATTGTTGTTTTAAAAAAAAGCTTCAGAGGGATGTAAAAAATCCAACTGTTAATGGGACACTGTTGTGCAAAAAAGTAGAGTCAATAAGGTGGACCAGCCTGTTGACTTCAGCTCATCGTAGAAAATACACCAAAGCTGGAATGGTGCTGACCTGATGGCTCATCTGCAAGTTAAAATAGCCCCGCGTGCCGCCAGCCGCATCATATTCATGTGCAAACAGGCAAGGACTAACAGCAGGTGCCAAGCAATTCTCCCCACCCCTTTCAAACTGCTCTTTTATCCTGTTAAGCACTTAGCCTATTCAAAAAACACACACAAAGACACTCGGAGATAGCTTTAAGTGGGAGATCAAGCCGCTAATGCGTCATATAGGTACGGGGAAATGGAAAAGGTGGACGATAGACGCACCTACATGGATTTTAGGCAGCCGATCTAACTTTCAGGAATCAGTTGCCACGGCAGCGAGTGTGGCCAGGGAAGCGGTTGCGCTCACGAAGAGAGAGCTGATGTGGGGAGATCAATACAGGCGGAAAATGCTGAGACCAGCAGTCTAATGCTGTTCTCCGCAAAACCTGTCCGACAAAGAGGGGTGGGAAAAGCCGCAGCAAACATGGATGACATGCTGCTATGACTAGGTGCCATAAAGGCAGGCTTTACTGATCATATTGATAGTTATGCATTAGGTATGATGTAGGATTTTAAAGAAATGTCATCTATGAATTAAGTTTGCGCACATTTGAACCGCACCCTCTTGAATCTTCCCAGGTACTGACTAAACCAGTCGACACAAACCAGTTACACCTCTCGGTAAACAAAGGTGTGTCGCAAAACCCCAATGGCTGTTATTTGAAACCTTCTGTAGTGTTTTTACTACCTATCAAACAACAACTTGAATTACAGAAAGAAATGTGTGAGCAGATGTGAGGGCTACTAATTGAGAATGACATAACCTTACGCAAAACTACTAAATGGATTAAAGCATTCTAATCAGTGACTGTGAATTAAAAATCTTACACAAGACATAGGGATACAACCTGCTCTCAGCGCCCACAGAGAAGCAGTTGTTTTGTTTTTTCCTCCAGTCATGTTTCCAAGCTCTCAGTATTCACCTCACAGTTACAAACAGACGACTGGGAGGGAAGGAAACACCTCCTGCCTGTTGAGGAAGTCCATTTTCAGAGAGTTGGCCGGTTCTATACCAAAAAAAGTGAACTTTCACAAGAAAAGGCCATTTTGTTTTACAATGTTAACCTGTTAATGACACAAAGGCAAGTAACAAAGTAAAAGTAACACGGGAAAGATTGACTTGTTGGGCACAAACACTGACTTTATTAGTTTCAAACTTCACTTGGACTCTCATCAGAGGTTAGCTTACCAAAGTACAGCGCTGCCTCCCAGCAAACACTCTGAAACCTTATCTAGAGGGTCATGTGCCTGTCGCGTCGACAAATCCTCCCCACGATGGCCTCATATACTTCCAAATACCACCCAAACAGCAATCATTGCCATACCGTTTACTTGTCTCTTGTCAATCTTTAAAATATTGTGCACTCTCAGTTCTGCTCAGGTTTTAAAGGGGTCATATTATAATTGTTTTTCTCTTTATCTAAAACACTTTCTTGTGGTCTACATAACATGTAATGGTGGTTCCTTGGTCAAAATTGTGCATATATTATGTTTTACAGACAATCTTCAAGCCGCTTTCTGACCGTCTCTTGAAGTTGTGCTATTTTGTGGGCAGTCTTATTTATGTTCCTACATTTCAACTGTGTCTCTTCACCGTCAGTCATGGTGTAGTTTATAGCACTTCCATATCGAGTCTACTGACAGACACAAATTAGAACTATATGCTATTTTGTATTTTAAATCACAACAGCGGAGAATGCATGTGCATGTACGAGCCAGTCGGCCCCACAACAAGATGTAGAAAAAAATGAAGGAGCTTATTGACTACAACGTTGAACTACAATGGCGGACTTGTGCAAAGTTCTTTGGGCAAAACTTGACCATATATAAATATATTTTCTGGCATCATCAATGGGAAAAGCGTCACAAATGGGGGAAATTCCAAACAGCTCATTTAGGAGGAAGTATGAAGAAAAGGCAATATTGTTTTATAAATATCTCCGCCATGCCTCCATGGTTTGATTTTAAATTTTCGGGACTTACACAGATCCCAAACACAAATACAGGTACCAAAAGATAAGAAAAGTTGGTTTTGCTGAACAGATCCCCTGTAACACACAGGTGTTTGCCATGCACAATCACATTTCCTGTGTTTACAGAACATGTTATGTTGAAGGAACCAGCAGAAAGGTCACTCAACCTAAATCAGAGCAAACTTCATTGAGCATGAGGAAAAATAAGACAAAATGTTCCAATATCAACTCGAGGACAACTGGAATCAAAATGTTTGTATGAGAAAATAAATACTGATGATTCAAGAGAGTTACAATAAAAAGGCAATAGACATACTTTATATTGCAGCACTAATGTCAGAACAATGAAGCTTGCTGTAAAATTGTTATTTTTACATCCAAGACCTGCAGTATGTTTCTTCTCTAGTTGTAGTTTCTGCAAAAGGCTAAAACAGATTTGTTCATTTGATGGTTTCCTTCATGAATACTGATCCATCTTACAGGGAGACGAGGGACAGTTTCCATTTGTTAAGCAATGTTTGCAAGAAAACATCAATATATCCCTGGAGATTCATTGTTAAACACATACTGAACTCCTATACTTAAACAGACTTTACCAGATTGTACAAGTCCAGTGTAAAGCTGTCATTTATACAAAGATTGATTTACATGTGTTACTCTATTTTTTGTTGTTATTTTCAAAACACCCAATTCATCCCCAGATGTGCTAAAAGGTGCGCACCGCTTGCACAACAGCTGGCAAGTCCTGTGTCAGTACAGCCGTGGTGTAACCAATTAAACACATTTTGTTAATTATGCCAGGGGTGGTGGGACAAAGACCTATTGTGTTTCCGTCTTCCCGACCAATCACTCAAAGAAACCGTCACATCAGTGAGGCGTGTCCTAATCTAGAGCGTCTTGTGTCCACCATTTAGAAATGAGACCAAGAGAGAAAGGAGGTGGGGCAATTAAATTAAATGTGCATAGTCCGTGCAAGCACTCATGTGAGCCATAGATTGCATTGCCAAATCACTACACTTTTCTCCACTAGAGCACATAAGTATTGCAGGATCTTTTCAAATTATTAACCGAACTCACAAAATAACTTTGGGCTTGGGAATATGGTGAGATATTGTAATTCTATCATATTGTAGCCAAGAGGAGATAAAATAACAAAAAAAATTTCAAAGTGATACACTGGTACTTTGGTTTTAGTAACCCATAACATAAGGTCCGACAAAGATCGAATCATACAAAACCAAATCAGTTTTCTTACAGATAAAAAAAGGAGGAGAGGGAAGAGCCACGCTGGTCCCACCATGTTCTTTCTTGAATTCAATAGTGTTTTGAACAACTTTTACCAAAGTCGTGGCACTCGCAGTTTTCTCTGGGTCAGTGGTGCAGCGCTGGTGATAGGTTTTGAATGTAGAAGTGATTTGAGCGGGTCCCTGGGAAATTATATAGGTCCCCAATTACAAATAATAAAAATAATTAAATATATATTATATATACCGGTATATATATATATATATATATATATATATATATATATATATATATATATATACACACACACACACACACACCCCTATATATATATGTATAATAAACCCAAAACCAGTTACGTTGGCACGTTGTTTAATTCCTGAATAAAAACAGAATACAATGATTTGCAAATCCTTTTCAACTTATATTCAATTGAATGTACTGGAAAGACAAGATGTTTAATGTTAAAACTGAGAAACATTTTTTTTTTGCAAATAATCATTAACTTGAATTTAATGGCAGCAACACATTGCAAAACAATTGGCACAGGGGAATTTTTTACCACTGTGTTGCATGGCCTTTCCTTTTAACAACACTCAGCAAAAGTTTGGGAACTGATGGGACAATTTTTTGAAGCTTTTCAGGTAGAATTCTTTCCCATTCTTGCTTGATATACCACAGTCCGAGTCTCCGTTGTGGTATTTGACGCGGCACACATTTTCAATGGGAGACAGGTCTGTACTACAGGCAGGCCAGTCGAGTACCCCGCAATATTTTACTATGAAGCCACGCTGTTGTAACACGTGCAGAATGTGGCTTGGCATTGTCTTGCTGAAATAAGCAGGGGCGTAAAAGACGTTGCTTGGATGGCAACATATGTTGCTCCAAAATCTGTGTGTTCCTTTCAGCATTAATGGTGGGTTCACAGATGTGTAAGATACCCACGCCTTGGACACTAATACACCTCCATACAAACACAGAAGCTGGCTTTTGATCTTTGCGCCTGTAACCGTCCGGGTGGTTCTTTTCTTCTTTGGTCCCGACGACACGACATCCACAATTTCCAAAAAAACAATTTGAAATGTAGACTCTTCAGACCACAGAACACTTTTTCACTCTGCATCAGTCCATCTAAGATGAGCTCGGGGCCAGCAGAGTTGGCGGCGTTTCTGGGTGTTGTTGATAAATGGCTTACGCTTTGCATAGTAAAGTTTTAACTTGCACTTACAGATGTAGCAACGAACTGTAATTACTGACAGTGGTTTTCTGAAGTGTTCTTGAGCCCATGTGGTGTAATTCTTTACACACTGATATCGTTTTTTGATGCAGTACCGCCTGAGGGATTGAATGTCAGAGTCATTCAATGTTTATTTTCGGCCTTGCTGCTTACGTGGAGTGAATTCTCCAGATTCTCTGAAACTTTTGATGATATTACGGACCATAGATGGTGAAATCCCTAAATTCCTTGCAATAGCTAATTGAGAAATGTTGTTCTTAAACTGTTCGACAATTTGATCACGCATTTGTTCACAAAGTGGTGAACCTCGCCCCATCCTTGTTTTTGAATGACTGAGCATTTCATGGAAGTTTCTTTCATACCCAATCATGGCACCCAATTAGCCTGTTCCCCTGTGGGATGTTTTAATTAAGTGTTTGATGAGCATTCCTCAACTTCCTCAGTTTTGTTTGCCACTTGTGCCAGCTTTTTTGAAACATTTCAAATTCAAAATGAGCTAATATTTGCAAAAAATAACAAAGTTTACCAGTTCGAACGATAAGTATCTTGTCTTTGCAGTCTATTCAATTGAATATAAGTTGAAAAGGATTTGCAAATTGTTGTATTCTGTTTTTATTTCCGATTTACACAACATGCCAACTTCACTGGTTTCGGGTTTTGCACATACACAAACACAGACACTTATATATACAAACATACATACATACAAATACACATATAAATAAATGCATATACACACACAGACATACACACACACACATATATATATATATATAACACACACACACACTCACACACACGCACACACACACACACAGTGCTAATAACAAAAAAACGCCACCAAAACAATCTGACTTCCTCAAAAAGAAAATAGCATTTTGTGATGAGGATGATGTGGTGTTTGGAAAGTTGCACAGAGGTATACGGACGGGTTCATTATCCCTTAAAAACATTTAAGTATTAAGTTATTAATTCAATAACTATGAATGTGCCAATCTGTTTCTAACTTTACTGGACTGATAAACTTAAGCTGGCGTATCTTGGCTAATAATTATGGTTAAAAGTATTTTTCACACAACTTCATCTCTCTGTTACTAGTTAGCTAAGTCTAGTTATGTTAGCTTGTTAGTTAACATTAACAAACAGACTACCTTACCGAGGAGTTTTAGACCGCATCCTCCAGATGTCCGACATCACAGACGTACAGCCATAAAACGCCATGTCCACTTTGCAAATTACTCTTCCTCTTCTAAAAGGCTGCACAGAAAAGGTTTAATGTTTGGCTAAACATGCATCTCTACTGAGCCCGTGCTTCGGGATGTAACAATAAACAGTAATAATCACAAAATCTTTAGGAAACTGACAAATACGACTGGAAAATGTGAGCAAGATTGAAAAATATGGTTGCCATGCACCCAAATACAATTGTCCATAAGTTACTAACAATCTGACTAATCATTATAAAACTATGAAGATCTTTCTAATATAACCATAGTAGCATGTCCTCCAAAGCATTCTGATCACAATCCATTGTGAGGCAATTGGTACAAATATGTATATACTAGCGACACAAAAATGTGCAGACCAATCATTTCATCGTTTAACAAAATGTCAAATTAATTGATTTATTCCATTCACAGCCACCCACCATGGTTTCATCAATTCAGGCAATTTCATCAAGTCACATCACTGTGAAAGATTAGAGGGTATCCACAAAAACACAGATTATAAAAGATAGAGTAGTAATTTATACAAACCCTGTTTCCATATGAGTTGGGAAATTGTGTTAGATGAACTGTAAATATAAACGGAATACAATGATTTGCAAATCATTTTCAACCCATATTCAGTTGAATATGCTACAAAGACAACATATTGGATGTTCAAACTGCTAAAAAAATTTTTTTTGCAAATAATCATTAACTTTAGAATTTGATGCCAGCCACACATGACAAAGAAGTTGGGAAAGTTGGCAATAAATACTGAAAAAGTTGAGGAATGCTCATCAAACACTTATTTGGAACATCCCACAGGTGTGCAGACTAATTGGGAACAGGTGGGTGCCATGATTGGGTATGAAAAAAGCTTCCCAAAAAATGCTCAGTCTTTTACAAGAAAGGATGGGGCGAGGTACACCCCGTTGTCCACAACTGCGTGAGCAAATAGTCAAACAGTTTAAGAACAACGTTTCTCAAAGTCCAATTGCAAGAAATTTAGGGATTTCAACATCCACGGTCCATAATGTCATCAAAAGGTTGAGAGAATCTGGAGAAATCCCTCCACGTAAGCGGAGTGGCTACATCTGTAAGTGCAAGTTAAAGCTCTACTATGCAAAGCGAAAGCCATTTATCAACAAGATCCAGAAACGCCGCCGGCTTCTCTGGGCCTGAGATCATCTAAGATGGACTGATGCAAAGTGGAAAAGTGTTCTGTGGTTTGACGAGTCCACATTTCCAATTGTTTTTGGAAATATTCGACATCCTGTCATCCGGACCAAAGGGGAAGCGTACCATCCAGACTGTTATCGACGCAAAGTTCAAAAGCATGTATCTGTGATGGTATGGGGGTGCATTAGTTCCCAAGGCATGGGTAACTTACACATCTGTGAAGGCACCATTAATGCTGAAAGGTACATACAGCTTTTGGAACAACATATGCTGCCATTGAAGCACCGTCTTTTTCATGGACGCCCCTGCTTATTTCAGCAAGACAATGCCAAGCCACATTCAGCACGTGTTACAACAGCGTGGCTTCGTAAAAATAGAATGTGGGTACTTTCCTGGCCCGTCTGCAGTCCAGACCTGTCTCCCATCGAAAATGTGTGGCGCATTATAAAGCGTAAAATACGACAGCGGAGACCCCCGTCTGTTGAACGACTAAAGCTCTACATAAAACAAGAATGGGAAAGAATTCCACTTTCAAAGCTTCAACAATTAGTTTCCTCAGTTCACAAACGTTTATTGAGTGTTGTTAAAAGAAAAGGTGATGTAACACAGTGGTGAACATGCCCTTTCCCAATTACTTTGGCACGTGTTGCAGCCATGAAATACTAAGTAAATGATTATTTGCAAAAAAAATGAAGTTTATGAGTTTGAACAGCAAATATCTTGTCTTTGTAGTGCATTCAATTGAATATGGGTTGAAAAGGATTTACAAATCATTGTATTCCGTTTATATTTACATCTAACACAATTTCCCAACTCATATGGAAACGGGGTTTGTATTTCAAAGTAATTCATTAGAGGGCCTGGGCACAACTATAATACAGACAGAGTTAAGCAATCGAACTAGAAGTTTTGCTTTTGTAACAAATCGAAAACCACGACCAGTCACACGCCCAAAAGCACATGGTGGATTTTAGAGGACACAACCTTCCATTTACTTTGGGTCAGAGTACACAATACTCTGATAAGGCTGATTACATGGCCACACCACCATTTTGAACAGCATTTTCTATGCGACTTAAGCATAAATAGGAAAAACTAACTCAGTCTTTAGGGTTATGTTTGCTATTGTGTTTCATGTTCATGTTGTGCTGACTGAGCAGAATCTGATCTGAAATCTAGAGTGTGTGCTCGGTACTTAGCACACATATATAAGTACATTTGTGAAAATCTAGTGAGTCACATTTCTTCAGTTAGCACACATACTCTGAGGTGCATCTGGATCACTAACAGAGTGAATTGGAGCAACTGTTTAAAAGAGAAAAATTAATAACTAGTCAAAGTTGTAAAAATGAAGTTTGGTTTTCACAACGGTTCAAAAGAAGACATTTTGTTACCACAGAGTTGAGTACAGTGTTCTGTTGGAGAAAAAAAATCCCAGTAACAACGGAAGCTCTGTAAGAGTAGTCTAAACAGGAATACAAAAAAATTAAAATAAAAACAACACACAATGTGACTGCCGGGACCATAATCCAATACAATTCAGCTGGAAATCAGTTTGGTCTGGACTTTGCCCTAATCTAATGAACGCCATTCAGCAAGTGGGCCTACACTCCGGCTCAGGCCTTTAAGCCAGGCTAGCAGAATGGCTCCAGGGATGTCAGTCACTTGGGTGCTCCATTTTGGTCAAGATTCACATATCTCCATAACTATGTCCTTGGATCATGAGGCATGACACCATGACTTTTGTTTTTTGCTTGGTTATAACGGTATTTCTAAGACACAACTAAAAAGGTCACATTTATGTCAACACAAACTAAGATGTACTGGTAGGCACAATTGTTCAATGACTTGACTGTATTAAATGCAAAGTGCCATGAAAGCACCTAATGAAATGCACAATGGCGACATTAACTACAGTAACGGCATGTATGCTCCTTTACTCAGTCATGAAGAGTAAATCATAGCTCTCGATAATGGAGTTTACGGTTTGGTGGCATCATCGGCACCATGTGACCAGCCTAAAAATAATTACAGATGCTCAGAAAAGTCGATCGCTATTATTAACATTTCAATAAATCCTGACCAATATCACTGAGAACGAAATGTTACAGAGGAGACAATCTTAATCCTCCCACACCAATGTGCCATTTCTAGTTCTATACCCTAAACAAGTGCAGATAGTGCAGATGTTTTCATTTGTTTACTACTTTATGACAACACATCTGGGCAGCACAACCCGTAATTGTAATCATGGACCCGTTTACACTGCACACCAAATATCCATCCATTTTCTACCGCTTGTCCCTTCTGGGTTCGCGGGGGGTCGCTGGAGTCTATCTCAGCTGATTTTTTTATTGCCATAAAGTGACACAGATCCGATTTTTTGGGGCCGTCTACACGCTCCAAAGTCTTTCAAATCTGATCTTTTCTCATCAGATTCAGGCCACATCAGTAGGTAGTCCGAATCCTATTGGAATCTGATCTTTTCAAATATGACTTAAGTCTACACGCAATGTGACCTGAATGATGTATGTGACTTTTACATAACGGCCATAAAAAGATTCGAACCCTCACAAATATATTACATTATTAATATCCATTCATAGATTACATTACTTTAATTGATTTTCATGTACAAAACAACTTACATTTTTAAGGTGTGGGGACTTTTTTTGTATTCGCACTAGCAAGTCAGCGACTTCCATGTTCATTTGGAGAAAAATCTGATTTGGGCCACATTAGTCTTTGGTAAACGTAGTCCATGTGTACAAACTGTACTAATAAAAAAATCAACATCATGGCACAAAAGGAAAGGGTAAATTGGTTAATTGGTTAACTGTAACGGCTGACCGTTTTCTCATGTCCAAAAATGAATAAAAATAACAATACACAGAATCAAGTGCCCTAAATCATCGATTGCGAAAAAAAGGTTGCTATACCACAGAGGGGTTGGCATGCAAATTTTAAGCATACTCGTATGTTGGTTAGCATTGTATCCGATATAATTAGTTTTTGTATACAATATATCACCATTATAAAATGACCAAAACCTTTTAAATGTGTTTTTTTTTAAGCATGCTAAGGGTTAGCATATTAACTGTTAGCAGATTATCTTTTTGTTTGTTTTGAAACAACAATGATTAATTGTTGATTTTTACCAATAATAATTGTATGGAAAAATCAGAGCCATTAACAGCTACATTTTAACAAACTATTTTTTCTATTTTATTTTACTCATTTTAAACATCATAGGCTGGTGCGTCTACCTAAAAACTGGATAAAATGAAATGTTGGTCATAGCGTTTGAGGTGTTTATAGATATCGAAGGCATTTTAACATGCACAATAAAATCATCGTAGAGCCCTATTTATAGTAATGTATGTCAGTAAAGTTAGCAGGCCCCCGTCTATTCTGGGAGGCAAGACCCTGCAAAGGACTCAGTACATGTGGACATAGAATACATGTAAGAACAAAAGACAACAACGAAGACAACAGATGGTTGTGTCCATAGAAACGCAGGCTATAAACCAACAACAGATTGATAACATCTGCCTTTTTTGTTCTTTTCACCTTATCTTATTTTGTATAAGTTTTATTATTTATCATAGGGACTTTAAAGGGAAACTCCACTTTTTGTGAATGTTGCCTATAATTCACAATCCTTATTAGAGACAAGAACACACATTGTTTTTTTTTATGCTTACCAACTTGTAAATAAAAGTCTGTAGGAGCCAGTGTATGGGAGCCATGAAGTCATGGCGTCATTGTGTTTATTTCGACCATAAAACCAAATAAAAAAAACATTAAAAAAGCGGCAAAAATACTCTATTTACATTTCATTACCTGAATATTTACCTCTTAGCGATAGTTATTATAACCACTAACGTTATGGACCTATTTTAAGCAGCACATTGATCAAGAGCATTGACATCCTGAGCTGGTGAGCGGATTTCTCGCCTCTGAGCTTGTGAAAGTTAATAAACAAAAACATATCCTAACAACCTGACAGTTGGCATCCAAGTGAGAGCAGACATTGTACAGTGAGTGATGTTTTTTATGGTTTGTTGTCTCTCATGAAGTCTGCAGCAAGGAGTAGTAGCTGTTAATTGTTAAAAGGCAAAGCGAACGTTGTGATGCGCTTGTGAAATGATCACGTTGCTATATCCTTAAAATTAGCAAAATATGTAAATATTACACTTTATTAGGAATGTGCCTGTTACCATATTACATATATACTTACATTGTGTACATAAAACATTAATGGAAGTGTTTGGATGTTTTTAAGCGGTATATGTACAGAAATACAGCAACTTCCATAGAATCCTTTGGAAGCGGACATTTGTCGACATGTATTTGCCTGGTGAGATTGCATTAAAAAGAAAAACGTGTGTGCTTTTCTTACATAAGGATTGAGAATGACAGGAAATTCCAAAAGAGTGCACTTCTCGTTTATCAACTTGTAAAATAAAACAACGTGGAGAAATATGAATGGCATACCTAAACTAAAAACAAATATAAAAATAAAAGAATTTGTTATGGGTATAGTTAGTACACCGGAGAAAGTACACTGCGAAAAGTCTGTGTTCAAAAACAAGAAAAAAACATATACAAAAATGAGGGGTATTTTATTTGAACTAAGCAAAATTATCTGCCAATAGAACAAGAAAATTCGGCTTGTCAAGACTTTCCAATACAAGTAAAATTACCTAACCTGAAAGAACTCCAAAATACCTTAAACTAAGTATATTCTCACTAATAACAAGTGCACGTTTCTTGGTAGAAAAAAAATTAGACCTTTTTGCTAAATATGTTGAAAAATATTCTTAAATTAAGTAAATGCTTTTGCCATTATCTTGACATAATGACATGCGCTCGGCATCGTGATTTTTTTTTCATGCTTGAAGTAAGAAATTATTACAACGTTAAACGACTGAAGCTCTACATAAAACAAGAATGGGAAAGAACTCCACTTTCAAATCTTCAACAATGAGTTTCCTAAGTTCCCAAACGTTTATTGAGTGTTGTTAAAAAAAAAGGTGATGTAACACATTGGTGAACATGCCCTTTCCCAACTATTTTGGCACGTGTTGCAGCCATGAAATTCTAAGTTAATTATTATTTGCAGAAAAAAAAAGTTTATGAGTTTGAACATCAAATATCTTGTCTTTGAAGTGGATTCAATTGAATATGGGTAGAAAAGGATTTGCAAATCATTGTATTCCGTTTATATTTACATCTAACACAACTTCCCAACTCATATGGAACCGGGATTTGTACTTTAAAAAAAGTAGTTTTACACTTGTGAGTGTTAATGACACAGCTTTGCAACAGTTGATATTCTAGTTCAGGGGTCGGGATCCTTTTTGGCTGAGAGAGCCATGAAAGCCAAATATTTTAAAACGTATTTCCGTGAGAGCCATTTCATATTTTTCAACACTGAATACAACTAAATGCGTGCATTTTCTAAGTAAGACAAACATTTTTAGAGTATAATAAGTCCCTAATTATTTTTAATAACATTGTTATTTCTTGAACAGGTGCGGAAGAAAACGGATCGATGGATTACAATGCATGAGAATGTTTTATATTTTGAAAGTTATTATTCATTACTTATCGTGTTAAGCAATGTCAGATAAGATTTATCTGAGAGCCAGATGCAGTCATCAAAAGAGCCGCATCTGGCTCTAGAGCAGTGGTTCTAAACCTGGGTTCGATCGAACCCTAGGGGTTCGGTGACTCGGCCTCAGGGGTGCGGCGGAGCCTCCGCCATGGAGGTAAAGACACATCCGACTTATCGTGTAAATAAAAACTTCGTATTATGGATACCCCCAAACAATGTTCCCTCTAATTGATTGGTCGATTGAAACTTTTACTAGTAGATCGCAAAGGAAGAGAATAAATTATATGAAACAGTATAGTTTACACAGTACAGTACGTATTCCGTGCAATTCACCACTAAATGGTAACACCCGAATAAGTTCTTCAACTTGTTTAAGTCGGGGTCCACGTTAATCAATTCATGGTGATGTGTGTAAGGTGTGTAATCTGTTGTGAGTTCATGCACTGTGTTGGTTTTGTTCTTTGAACAAGGTGATGTTCATGCACGGTTCATTTTGTACACCAGTAAAAAATAAACATATTCCAGAAAACACAGAGTGAGATGTTCTACCTCTTGTGCGAAACACAAATGCATAAAATGACATAACACATTAAAATGACTAGTAAAACATTTAAAAACACAACAACCAACTTCTAAAACCTTAAAAATGACTCTAAAACACATAAAATGACTCCGAAGAGATACACAGTGACATCTCAAACGTAAATTACTCCTAAAACACGTAACAAGACTCCTTAAACACATAAAGACTCCTAAAACATGTAAAAAAGACTCCTAAAACATGTAAAAAAGACTCCGAAAACACGTAAAAAAAACTCCTAAAACACATAAAAAGACTCCTAAAACAAATTAAAAACAGAATGAGGTGTTTGCCAGCACATACACTTGGTGGCCTTGTAGGTGAACAGTGAACGTGAATGGAAGACCTGAAGGATAAAATAATTTACACTGCTGCGCATCATCAGTAGTGTTCCTCTGGGTCACTGGGTGTTTCGGCCTTTAACACTATTCACCCTCTCCAGAGGCGGCCAGCTACAGGATGATCAGACCTGAGCTTGCGACCAAAGTCCAATTAGCAATGAAAGTCACCTTGTTGGCAGACATATCATGAATTTGAAAAAAATACATATTTTATTTTTCATTAAAAAAGGGTTCGGTGAAAGTTGTAGGTACCAAACTGGTGGGGTTCGGTACCTCCAACAAGGTTAAGAACCACTGCTCTAGAGTCATAGGTTCCCTACCCTTGTTCTAGCTTCAAGCATGTTTTACTCATCATTGGTCATACAATCTCAGCAACAAGCTGTACTATCTTATGGAGATCATTTAGGACCAAAACCCTTAAAACAAGTAAAACACCAACATAAAATTTGCTTAGTGAGAATAATTATTTTATCAGACAGAAAATACCGTATTTCCTTGAATTGGCGCAGGGCATACAGTATGTGCCTGCCTTGAATTACTGCCGGGTCAAACTCGCTTCCCAAAATAATTAGCGCATGCTTAGTATTACCGCCTGGTCAAACTCGCGACGTCACGAGTGACACTTCCCCTGTCATCATTTTCAAAATGGAGGAGGCTGATTTCAATACCGGCACTTTAAAATCGTATAAAAATAAATAAATAAAAAACTTAGATTTATATCGCGCTTTTCTAAACACTCAAAGCGCTCACAGAGAAGTGGGACTCAACATTCATTCACACCTGGTGGTGGTAAGCTACATCAGTAGCCACAGCTGCCCTGGGGTAGACTGACGGAAGCGTGGCTGCCAGTTTGCGCCTACGGCCACTCCGACCACCACCTATCATTCATTCATCATTCATTCACCAGTATGAGCGGCACCGGGGACAAAGGATGAAGTGTCCTGCCCAAGGACACAACGGCAGCGATTTTTTGGATGTTGATAGGTGGAAAGCAAACCTGCAACCCTCAGGTTTCTGGCTGGCCACTCTACCCACTACGCCATGCGCCCCATAAAGGGAAGAAGATTAACAGCTATTCAGTAGGATTTAAGGTCCAAGCTTACATCAAACTCAATTTTTTACTGCATACCTTTGGTAAGCGCCGGAGTGAGAAGAGGTTTTAAAGGCCTACTAAAACCCACTACTACCCACCACGCAGTCTGAGTTTATATATCAATGATGAAATATTAACATTGCAACACATGCCAATACGACCTTTTTAGTTGACTAAATTACAATTTTAGATTTCCCGGGAGTTTCGTCTTTGAAACGTCGTGTAATGATGACGTCTACGCAAGACGGCACTGGTTTTTAGGAAGCATGAGCGCTGCGCACACACACAGCTAAATGTCGTCTGCTTTAACGGCATAATTATACAGTTTTTTGGACATCTGTGTTGCATAATCTTTTGCAATTTGTTCAATTAATATTGGAGAAATCACAGTAGAAAGATAGAGTTGGGAAGCTTTAGCCTTTAGCCACACAAACACACGGTGATTCCTTGTTTAAAATTCCTGGAGGTGAAACTTTCCTATGGATCAGAGCGCGGTCAAGAGAACATGGATCCCGACCACATGTCAACCGGCAGGTTTCGGTGAGAAATTTGTGGTTAAAAAGTCATTTCTTACCGGAAAAAAGCTGAGCTTGTGCCGTCCATAGCTGCCGTCGACTCCCCTGAGACACTGCGGGTCAAGACACCCGTGGAGACACCCTTCCGACCCTTTCTTTTTTTCTAGTCCGTCGCTATCAATATCCTCAAACATGAATCTTTCATCCTCGCTCAAATTAATGGGGAAATTGTCGTTTTCTCGGTCCGAATAGCACTTTTCGTTGGAGGCTCCCATTAAAAACAATGTGAATATGTGAGCAGCCATCAAACATGTGACGTCATCGTCTGCGACTTCCGGTAGAGACAGGGCATTTCTCTTAGCACCGAAAGTTGCGAACTCTATTGCGGATGTTCTCTACTAAATCCTTTCAGCAAAATAATGGCAATATCGCGAAATGATCAAGTATGACACTAAGAATGGACCTGCTATCCCCGTTTAAATAAGAACATCTCATTTCAGTAGCCCTTTAAAATAATTAGTGCATGCTTACTTTTACCGCATGCCTTTGGTAAGCGCAGGAATGAGAACAGGTTTTAAATTAATTAGCGCCCCGGCGGCAATTCAAGGAAATACGGTAAGCAAATATCACCCTTGTTTGAGATATTGAATCAGACATATATTTTAGTTTTTGCAGTGTACGATGCCAAGTTTTGGAACGGGAATTGTAAATAACAGAAGTTTCTACTAAAGTGCAACGAAGGGATAATTTCCACATTCAGATATTGTTTACAGAGGATTCGGTATCTGGGACAATCTTGTGATAATCCATGACATCATGTGCTCAGCTAATGTAGCCTCGCAACCTTTGATCCTGTCGAAATTCGCTCGACATATTTATTTAATAATGCATAGAGAAGACAAATAAGTCAAATCAATCATTAAAAAAATAATAACTTAAATCAACAATATATAGCATAAGTAATTAAAGACAGTGACAAGCAAATATGGCTCAACAGTATGATATAATGTACATGTATGGAGGCATGAATCACCACACACGCACAACGTGGAATACGAAGTTCCACGCAGTGACGTGAACAATTGCCCAACAACTTTCGACAAACTAGACTGAGTAACTTATTACCAAACTTATTATCAAACTCATGACGTCACGAGTGACACTTCCCCTGTCATCATTTTCAAATTTTCAATACCGGAAATTTGAAATCGCATAAAGGGAAGAAGATTAAGAGCTATTCAGTAGGATTTAAGGTCCAAGCTTACATCACATTCAATTTTTTACTGCATACCTTTGGTAAGTGCCGGAGTGAGAAGAGGTTTTAAAATAATTAGCGCATGCTTACTTTTACCACATGCCTTTGGTAAGCGCAGGAGTGAGAAGAGATTTTAAATTAATTAGCGCCCCGGCGGCAATTCAAGGAAATACGGTAAGCAAATATCACCCTTGTTTGAGATATTGAATCCGACTTAGATTTCAGTTTTTGCAGTGTACGATGCCAAGTTTTGGAATGGGAATTGTAAATAACTTAAGTTTCTACTAAAGTGCAACGAAGGGATAATTTCCACATTCAGATATTGTTTACAGAGGATTCGGTATCTGGGACAATCTTGTGATAATCCATTACATCATGTGCTCAGCTAATGTAGCCTCGCAACCTTTGATCCTGTCGATATTTGCTCGACATATTTATTTAATAATGCGTCTAGAAGACAAATAAGTAAAAATCAATCATTAAAAAACAATATATAGTACAAGTAATTAAAGCGAGTGACAAGCAAATATGGCTCAACGGTATGATATTGTGTTCATGTATGGAGGCATGAATCACCACACACGCACACACACACACACACAACGTGGAATACGAAGTTCCACGCAGTGACGTGAACAATTGCCCAACAACTTTCGACAAACTAGACTGAGTAACTTATTACCGGTTGACAAACATTGGCTTGGTTTTAAAACTCCCATTCCCACGAGTTAGCCCCGCCAAGTAGCTTTTAGTTTAGCAGCAGCTCGGTAGGTCAGGGAGGGTAAAGCCACCGCTAGCGTTAGCATGGTTCCAACTTTAACCACGCCGCCGGAGTCCATTTCGACAAAGGTGACACGACCGCGAATGCAGACCGCCGTGTGGCCGCAATAAAGGACCGGAGAAGTGAATACCGGAGGTGGGGAAAGCCATGGGGGAAGTCAGGTTAGCTAGCTGCCACATGCCGTCAATGCTCTGCCATGCTGGCCCCTCGTTGAGCGAAGTCACTTCACCACATTTTACTTTTAACACAATGAGCCACAAAAAAAAAAACACACAACAAAAAAACGGATATTTGTTGAAGGATACTCACAATCATGCACGGCGTGGCTCGGCGTGTGTGTTTTAAAGACACGACTCGGATGTGTGGCTGCCTCGCACAATGTCAGAGATCAGATCAGCAGCTGCTTCCTCCATGCACGCAGCGCGCGGATCACACGGCGCTACGGCAACGCTACCAAACCCCTCGCCGTCGCCATGGCAACACAGCCAATCCAGCCAATCACAGCCCCTCCCCTCCTATCTCCCCTGGCAACTGCCGCAGCGAAAGGGGGCTCCACGAGTGCGCGCACGCTATCCTATTTCGCTCGAACCAAATGGGCTTTCACTTTTTTTTTTCTTTTTTTTTTTTTTTTAAGTCGCATACCTTTACTGGTGTAAAGCATTTTGTTTTTGTTCAACACAATGCGTATTGAAAGTAGGCGTTGTTTACACTGTACACACAAAATACCTCGGGGCGGGGAGAGGATGTGTCACCACACCCACTAGAGTGGACCCTCAACATGGCCCCCACCTAAAGTAAACCAGACCTGCATATACACTCACGGGTCACGTGATAGTTAAAACGAAACAAAACAGTTATGAAGAGCGCACTAATCTGTGAGTCGCATTCCTATGTCAAGGATCATCCATTTATTAACATGTGAAGATCCATCCATCCATCCATCCATCTTCTTCCGCTTATCCGAGGTCGGGTCGCGGGGGCAGCAGCCTAAGCAGGGAAGCCCAGACTTCCCTCTCCCCAGCCACTTCGTCTAGCTCTTCCCGGGGGATCCCGAGGTGTTCCCGGGCCAACCGGGAGACATAGTCTTCCCAACATGTCCTGGGTCTTCCCCGTGGCCTCCTACCAGTTGGACGTGCCCTAAACACCTCCCTCGGGAGGCGTTCGGGTGGCATCCTGACCAGATGCCCGAACCACCTCATCTGGCTCCTCTCGATGTGGAGGAGCAGCGGATTTACTTTGAGTTCCTCCCGGATGGCAGAGCTTCTCACCCTATCTCTAAGGGAGAGCCACGCCACACGGTGGAGGAAACTCATTTCGGCCGCTTGTACCCGTGATCTTATCCTTTCGGTCATGACCCAAAGCTCATGACCATAGGTGAGGATGGGAACGTAGATCGACCGGTAAATTGAAAGCTTTGCCTTCCGGCTCAGCTCCTTCTTCACCACAACAGATCGGTACAACGTCCGCATTACTGAAGACGCCGCACCGATCCGCCTGTCGATCTCACGATCCACTCTTCCCCCACTCGTGAACAAGACTCCTAGGTAAACCCTAACCATGTGAAGATCAGTTGATGTAAACCAGGGGTCACCAACCTTTTTGAAACCAAGAGCTAGTTCTTGGGTACTGATTAATTTGAAAGGCTACCAGTTTGATACACACTTAAATAAATTGCCAGAAATAGCCCATCCATCTTCTTCCGCTTATCCGAGGTCGGGTCGCGGGGGCAGCAGCCTAAGCAGGGAAGCCCAGACTTCCCTCTCCCCAGCCACTTCGTCCAGCTCTTCCCGGGGGACCCCGAGGCGTTCCCAGGCCAGCCGGGAGATATAGTCTTCCCAACGTGTCCTGGGTCTTCCTCATGGCTTCCTACCAGAAATAGCCAATTTGCTCATCCATCCATTTCCTACCGCTTATTCCCTTTTGGGGTCGCGGGGGACGCTGGCGCCTATCTCAGCTAGAATTGGGCGTAAGGCGGGGTACACCCTGGACAAGTCGCCACCTCCAGGCTCAGGATCTTTCTGTGTGGAGTTTGCATGTTCTCCCTGTGAATGCGTGGGTTCCCTCCAATTTGTTCAATTTACCTTTAACATATATATAAAAAAATGGGTATTTCAGTCCGTCATTCCGTCGTACATTTTTTTTTCCTTTTAAGGAAGGTTTTTTGTAGAGAATAAATGATGAAAAAAACACTTAATTGAACTGTTTAAAAGAGGAGAAAACAAGAAAAAAATGAA
Source organism: Nerophis ophidion (assembly GCF_033978795.1). NCBI lineage: Eukaryota > Metazoa > Chordata > Actinopteri > Syngnathiformes > Syngnathidae > Nerophis > Nerophis ophidion. Next base: position 18,291,126 of record NC_084619.1, read on the forward strand.
AATTAAATTTGGAAACATAGCTTATCTTCATTTGTAAATAATGTAAATAATTATTGTAAATAATGTACATAATTCAGTGTATATACTATGATGATTAACCTGTGTGATGACTGTATTATGCTGATAGTATATATTTGTACCATGAATTGATTAATGTGGATCCCGACTTAAACAAGTTGAAAAACTTATTTGGGTGTTACCATTTAGTGGTCAATTGTACGGAATATGTACTGAACTGTGCAATCTACTAATAAACGTATCAATCAATCAATCCAAAAAATTTTGACTCTTTAAAATTCATAATTCAACAGAAAAAAATTACGAGAAAAAGTAGCTAATTCGAATCTTTTTGAAAAAACAATTTATGGAACAGCATTAGTCAATTTTCCTGATTAAGATTGATTTTAGAATTTTGATGACGTGTTTTAAATGGGTGCAATCTGCACTTTTTAAAAAATATATAACAAATTGGACCAAGCTATATTTCTAACAAAGACAAATCATTATTTATTCTATATTTTCCAGAACAAAATGTTTAAAAGAAATTCAAAAGACTTTGAAATAAGATTTAAATTTGATTCTACAAATGTTCTAGATTTGCCAGAATATTTTTTTTTTTAATCACAATAAGTTTGAAGAAATATTTCACAAATATTCTTCGTCGAAAAAACAGAAGCTAAAATGAAGAATTAAATTAAAATGTATTTATTATCCATCCATTTTCTACCGCTTATTCCCTTTCGGGGTCGCGGGGGGCTATTCTTTACAATAATAAAAAAAATACTTGAACATTGATTTAAATTGTCAGGAAAGAAGAGGAAGGAATTTAAAAGGTAAAAAGGTATATGTGTTTAAAGATCCTAAAATCATTTTTAAGGTTGTATTTTTTCTCTAAAATTGTCTTTCTGAAAGTTATAAGACGCAAAGTAAAAAAAATAAATGAATTTATTCAAACAAGTGAAGACCAAGTCTTTAAAATATTTTCTATTTGACTTTTGTCTCTCTTAGAATTCAAAATGTCGAGCAAAGCGAGACCAGCTTGCTAGTAAACAAATAACATTTTAAAAATAGAGGCAGCTCACAGGTAAGTGCTGCTATTTGAGCTATTTTTAGAACAGGCCAGCGGGCTACTCATCTGGTGCTTACGGGCTACCTGGTGCCCGCAGGCACCGAGTTGGTGACCCCTGATGTAAACAATGCTTATTTAATATTCTACAAACCCCCAAACCAGTGAAGTTGGCTCTTTGTGTAAATCATAAATAAAAACAGAATAAAATTGTTCTTTTAAATAATGTAAATCCATTCATCCATTTTCTTCTGCTTGTCCCTTTTTGGGATCGCGGGGGGTCGCTGGAGCCTATCTCAGCTGCAATCGAGCGGAAGGCGTCGTCCACCCTGGACAAGTCGCCACGTTAAATAATGTAAATAATCATTGTAACTAATGTAAATTATTATTTTTAAATAATCTAAATAAATCAATGAATATACTCTGATGATTAACTCGTGTGATGACTGTATTATGCCGATAGTATATATTTGTACCATGAATTGATTTACATGGACCCCGACTTAAACAAATTGAAAAACGTATTCTGGTGTTACCATTTAGTGGTCAGTTGTACGGAATATGTACTGTACTATGCAATCTACTGATAAAAGTTTTAATCAATTAATCAATCAATTCTCAACCTATTTTCAATTGAATAGACTGCAAAGACATGATACGGTACTTCACGTTCGAACTGGAAAACTTTGTTTTTTTTGCAAATATTAGCTCATTTGGAATTTGATGCCTGCAACATATTTTTAAAAAGCTGGCACAAGTGGGAAAAAAAGACTGAGAAAGTTGAGGAATGCTCATCAAACACTTATTTGGAACATCCTGCAGGTGAACAGGTTAATTGGGAACAGGTGGGTGGGTATAAAAGCAGCTTCCATGAATTGCTCAGTCATTCACCAACAAGGATGGCGCGAGGGTCATCACTTTGTGAACAAATGCGTAAGCAAATTGTCGAACAGTTTAAGAACAACAATCCTCAACTAGCTATTACAAAGAATTGAGGGATTTCACCATCTACGGTCAGTAATATCATCAAAAGGTTCAGAGAATCTGGAGAGAAATCACTGCATGTGACATTGAAAGCCTGTGACCTTGGATCTCTTAGGCGGTACTGCATCAAAAAGCGACATCAGTGTCTAAAGGATATCACCACATGGGCTCAGGAACACTTCAGAAAACCACTGTCAGTAACTACAGTTTGTAGCTACATCTGTAAGTGCAAGTTAAAACTCTACTATGCAAAGCAAAAGCCATTTATCAACACCACCCAGAAACGCCGCCGGCTTCGCTGGGCTCGAGCTCTTCTAAGAAGGACTGATGCAAAGTGGAATAATGTTCTGTGGTCTGACGACTCCACATGTCAAAATGTTTTTGGAAACTGTGGATGTCGTGTCCTCCGGACCAAAGAGAAAAAACAACATCCGGACTGTTCTAGGCGGATGGTTCAAAAGCCGGCATCTGTGATGGTATGGGGGTGTCGTAGTGCCCAAGGAATGGGAAACTTACACATTTGTGAAGGCACCATTAATGCTGCAAGGTACATACAGGTTTTGGAGCAACATATGTTGCCATCCAAGGAACGTTATCATGGACGCCTCTGCTTATTTCAGCAAGAAAATGCCAAGCTACGTGTTACAACAGCGTGGCTTCATAGTAAAAGAGTGGGGGGTACTAGACTGGCCTGCCTGTAGTCCAGATCTGTCTCCCAATGAAAATGTGTGGCACTGTACATCAAGCAAGAATGGGAAATAATTCCACCTGAAAAGCTTCAAAATATGGTCTCCTCAGTTCCCAAATGTTAAAAGGAAAGGCCATGTAACACAGTGGTAAAAATGTTCCTGTGCTAATTTTTTTGCAATGTGTTGCTGCCATAAAATTCTAAGGTAATGATTATTTGCAAAAAAAAACAATTGTTTCTCAGTTTGAACATTAAATATTTTGTGTTTGCAGTCTATTCAATTAAATATAAGTTGAAAAAGATTTGCAAATTATTGTATTCTGTTTTTATTTAGGAATTACACAACATGACAACTTCACTAGTTTTGGGTTTTGTATAATGATTGGATGGATTTGTTTATGCAAGCTAACTGTCTCTTGTACCACAGAACTAAACTGTCAAAACAATAACTCCTCTATATTGCCTTTGCTGCCAATAAATGGGATTGACTTAAAATTTCTCACACAGCTTAATGCACTCAATAAAACATCCCATATAACTTTAAGGGGTTTTGGAAAATCCCCACAGAACTTGGTGAAGTTAGTTGGTGAACTGACAAGTATGTCTGTAAAATTTGAACAAGATTGGTTGAAAAACATAGCAACCATCAAGTTCAGTGAGAATTTACAGACGCGTCCTCCTGGATGAAGACCATTTCTTTCTATCCAATCTGATGGAGCGTGAGAAGTGCTGCAAATGGGAATGGGCAAAAAGGAATGGGTGAAACTACCCAAAGATAGGTGTGCCAAGCTTGTGGCATCTTATTCAAAAAGACTTGAGGCTGTAATTGCTGCCAAAGGTGCATCAAACAAGCAAAGGCTGTGAATACTCATTTATATACGATTTTTTTTAGTTTTGTGGTTTTAATAAAGGTTGAAAATTAGAAAAAAAAAAAGTTTTACATTGACATCATTGGGTATTGTGTTTAGAATTTTGAGGATAAAAATGAAATTATTCCATTTCATTTCGGAATAAGGCTGTAACATATATATATATATATATATATATATATATATATATATATATATATATATATATATATATATATATATATATATATATATATATATATATATATATGTATGTATATATATATATATATATATATATATATATATATGTATGTATGTATATATATATATATATATATATATATATATATATATATATATATATATATATATATATATCCACATCGAATTGACTTGAAATTTCTCTCACAAATCCAGTTTCATGTACTCCACAAAACGTATTTGCACTGTAACAGTTGTTCTGATGAGATATTTGCAAAGGCCAACATTTAACAACTTTAACAAGCCTTGTCACTCGCTAACTAGAAATTATTTACATCCTTGCGCAAAAAAAAAAAAAAAAAAAAATAATATATATATATACATATGGTCAAGATTACTGTGGTTTATCCGTTATACAGTGCTCAATACATATAAATCACAGTTTTTCCCTGCTTTTCAGGGGATTTTAATACATCTTTTATTATATGTTTTATTATAAAATCCCCTGATGAGCAGGGAGACCCGTGAAACAGGCTTGTAAGGATGAAATAGCCTGTGTGTTTTTTCTTGACCTAACGTATACGCACGTATATACCTATATATATATATATACACACACACACACACATATATATATATATATATATATATATATATATATATATATATATATATATATATATATATATATATATATATGTGTGTGTGTGTACATCATGAGTCAAAACTTTTGGGGACCCCTGCCTTACACCATAAGTCTGAATGACTTGAAATTTCTTGCGCATGTTCAGATTAAAGTCCTCTACTAGAAGTACATACAACTTGTCGTTAAGCCCCCAATCAACAACGTCAGAGGGTTAAATTACGCTTTTCTCATTGGGCGTCCAATACAACCACAGCAAACTAAATAATGGCAGACTTTGGGACCGCAATATTGAAAATGTCCCCAAGACGTCCAGCAGAATGGAGCTAGCTGCTTTTTTTTGTTATCTATACTTGGCTATCTGTTGAGTGCAGCTTTACTGTCGGAAAGCGACTTCACACCAAACTGTAACTTTCACACAGCGGTGATACCGTGCTCACCCTATTTCATAAGCGTTCATAAGTAGCTCTCTGTGGTCTCATCTAAAAGGTTACCCGTGTGCATAAACTCACATACACTATATTGCCAAGAGTATTTGGCCCCCTGCTTTGACTCACATATGAACTTGAAGTGCCATCCCATTCCTAACCCATAAGGTTCAATATGATGTCAATCCACCTTGTTCAGCTATTACAGCTTCAACTCTTCTGGGAAGGCTGTCCACAAAGTTGTGGCGTGTGTATATAGGAATTTTCGACCATTCTTCCAAAAGCGCATTGGTGAGGTCACACACCGATGTTGGTCGAGAAGGCCTGGCTCTGAGTCTCTGTTCTAATTCATCCCAAAGGTGTTCTATCGGGTTTAGGTCAGGACTCTGTGCCGGCCAGTCAAGTTCATCTACACCAGACTCTGTCATCCATGTCTTTATGGACCTTGCCTTGTGCACCGGTGCACAGTCATGTTGGAAAAGGAATTGGCCCGCTCCAAACTGTTCCCACAAGGTTGGGAGCATAGATTTTATGATATCCTGGATCATTCAAAGTTAATTTCACTGGAACTAAGGGGCCTAGCCCAACTCCTGAAAAACAACCCCACACCATAATTCCTCCACTGACCCCTCTATGTCAGTTTACGTGGCCTACCACTGCACGGCTGAGTTGCTGTTGTTCCCAAACTCTTCCCTTTTCTGATAATAAAGCCAACAGTTGACTTTGGAATATTTAGGAGCGAGGAAATGCCACGACTGGATTTGTTGCACGCTGGAAATCACTGAGCTCCAGAGAGTGGCCCTTTCTTTCACAAATGTTTGTAGAAACAGTCCCCATGCCTACATGCTTGATTTTAAACCCCTGTGGCCGGGCCAAGTGATTAGGACACCTGATCCTGACCATCTGGATGGGTGGCCCAATACTTTTGGCAATATAGTTTACCTGTCATGCACGCCGTGTTACTTGCACAGTAACATACTTTTACTGTGAAAGTAACCACTGCATGTGAAATGTAAGGTTATTGTTTTTTTCAGACATTTATTGCATAAGTTAGAGTAAAATTTGATTACAACAGTAAAATACTATTAAATACTGGTAAGTTTTGACAGTGCAGTCCTTTCATGGGCAATGTCTGTCGTTGATGCACACCTTTGTTTTCCCTTCCTTTTTAACCCGACAAACAGGTTTTGCGGCAGTCGTTGCGAGACGCCGCGCTTGAAAATGCTTGTCTCCAGTTTGTGTCGTCAGACCTGTCATTAAAGTCATTTTCATGGCGTGTGTTCTCTCGAACAAATACATTATGCAAAGACAACGTGCGAAAAGGCCCTAAAAGTGGATCTGTTTTTATTTATTCAACGCGGACTGAGATGGCACTGGCTTATTGGTGAAGGTGGCCATTTTCATTATCATGTTATATTCATTCATGTTTTTTTAAGGCCTGTGCTGACATCATTCTCTTGTGCAACCAGCTATTCTTAGGGATGGCAAGCTGCGTAGACTGTGTCCCATTTTCCCTTCCGGCATCACTCTCAGGGATGAAGTTGCAAAGCCAGCAAGAGAGAGAGAGAGAGAGAGAGAGAGAGAGAGAGGGAGGAGAGAGAGAAGCATTAATCACCAGGGAAACTGTTGATAGAGGATGCCTTGAAAAGACAGGCCCATTAGCCGATGTGCCTGAAATGGTGCTAATCTTATTGTAAAACTGTTAGGCTAAAACAACATGGCCCACACATGTCGGAAAAAAAAAATGCCGTATCAAATAACATAATATTGAAGTTTAGGGTCAACCTGTCAGCAGTGAAGCACAATTAGAAGGGTAGGAAGGTGAAGAAGTGCGGGATTACAGACTATAAGCGGAGTTCATGTGAGGCAGTAAAAGTGAGGGGATGAACAATGAGGAATCTATCCAGTCCTGGAGAGCAGTGAGTGGGCATGAATGAGGGCGCGGTGTGTCTCAGCCATCCGGCCTATGGCGGCAGAGCGGTCAGGAGTCCCCCCCGCTGCTTTAATGGTCCATAAATCTGTGTGGGCTGGCTGCTCTGATGCTGCCCCCAGTGAGACCCTCTCAGGCGGAAAATGAATCAGACCATTTTTACGGAGCGCCAAGTGTTGAGGCTCCTGCCCTCCCCTCACTGCCAGCGAGGCGATAAGAGCCGGTGCACACGCGCGCTACTCAATTTCAGCGGGTCTGGAGCTCATAAAACTGTCTACTCGTGACAAACATTGTTTGTATACTGCACTATATTCCCGCTGTCCTCTCGGCTTTGTCGCAGCCCGTCTATTTTCCCTTTCCTCTTCCTTTGAGCAACTGTTGGAATGGCAACATGGGTGTTGTTGACACAGAGGTGCTTGGTCAGTCCGGTGTCATTTGGAATGGGCCTGCGACCTACCAAGGCTGGGCCTCTGCTGCCATTCTCAACTTTTGCCAGTGATAATATATTAGACTTAGACTTAGACTTCCTTTTATTGTCATTCAAATTTGAACTTTAAAGTACGGACAAGAACAACATTTCCTTGCATTAGCTTGTTGTAGTGCAGGGTAAAAGAGCAATAAGGTGCAGATATAAATAAATAGAATAGATTGCAGTTTTTCATATGCCTCCACATTTTCAGCAATAGAATGAATATATTTTTTGGGGGGTAATTGAGGGACTGTGATGAGGTGGCGACTTGTCCAGGGTGTACCTTGCGTACTGCCAGAATGCAGCTGAGCTATGCTCCAGCGACCCTCCGCGACCCCAAAAAGGACAAGTGGTAGAAAATTGGGTTGTACTTGTACTTGTATAGCGCTTTTCTACCTTCAAGGTACTCAAAGCGCTTTGACACTACTTCCACATTTACCCATTCACACACACATTCACACACTGATGGAGGGAGCTGCCATGCAAGGCGCTAACCAGCACCCATCAGGAGCAAGGGTGAAGTGTCTTGCTCAGGGCACAACGGATGTGACGAGGTTGGTACTAGGTGGGGATTGAACCAGGGACCCTCGGGTTGCGCCACGCCGCAATGGGATAGATGGATGCAATTGAAGGTATTATTTTGATGTGTTCAAGAGTCTGATGGCCTGAGGGGAAGAAGCTGTTACAGAACCTGGAGGTTCTGCTACGGACGCTGCGGAACATCTTTCTAGAGTCCAGCAGTGAACACAGTCCTTGGTGGAGGTGGGAGGAGTCTCTGCAGATTTTATGAACCCTGGTCAGGCAGCGGCTTTTTGCAATTTCCTGGGTAGGAGGAAGAGGAGACGTGAGGATCTTTTCCGCCGTCCTCATCACTCTCTGCAGAGACTGCCAGTCTGAGGCACTGGAAGCTCCAGTCCAGACAGAGATGCAGTTGGTCAGTAGGCTCTCTACAGTGCCTCTGTAGAATGTGGTGAGAATGGAGGGGAGGGAACTGTGCTCTTTTCATCCGACGCACAAAGTGCGTGCGCTGCTGAGCTCTTTTTACAAAAGCTCCGGTGTGTAGGGACCAGGTCATATTTTCAGTTATCTGCACCACCACAAATTTGGTGCTGCTTACAATCTCCACTGCTATGCCGTTGACGAAGAGTGGAAAGGCTAGATCGGTGCCTCCTGAAGTCGACAATGACCTACTTGATCTTGTCAACGTTCAGGACCAGGTTGTTGGTTCTGAACCAGTCAACCAGATGTTTCACCTCCTCCCTGTAGTCCATGCCATTGTTGTCACAGATGAGGCCCACTACTGTTGTGTCGTCCGCATACTTCACAATGTGGTTAGTAGTGGACCTGGCGCAGAAGTCATGGGTCATCAGTGTGAACAGCAGAGGATTCAGGACGCAGCCCTGGGGGGAGCCGGTGCTCAGGGAGATGGCACTGGAGGTGTTGTCGCCCACTCCCACAGACTGGGGTCTGTCTGTGAGGAAGTCAAGCAGCCAGTTGCATAGGGGGGTACTCAATCCAAGGGGATATTCTAGTCATTGAAATATGCGGGTCAGTTAAAAGGTCACATTACACATGCCTAATGCAGCTACTGTATAGTAAATTACCTTGTGCATTCAAATGTACAGTATTACCTTAATTTATGAGCTCAATTGGATCTGTGACAGAGCTCCTAACTCAAAATTGTATCATCTGGGTAGCATGGTGATGCAGTTCGTTCTTCTTTGATGCAGATCGGGCTCGGACACAGCTTGAAGGTAAGAAATAATGGTTTGTATAAACTAAAAACAGACTGAAAACAGAAACACTGGCACTAGGCACAAAAGGAAAAACAAACAGAACTAGCATGGGAGCTAGAAAGAACCAAGAGCGCTAGGATGGGAGCTAGAGGGAAAACAAATACTTAGCGTGGAAGCTAACTGGTTGCGAAACGGAAAACAGAATCGGGAACAGAGTCGTTACTGTTGCGAAACACAAACGGCGTGAAACACAAACTACCAAGCGAGAACGAAAGAAACAGGGAGGCAGGCTTAAATCAGGGCAGCAATCAGTAACCACAGGTGCGCGTCAAAACAAGAGCAGGTGGAACAAATCCGAAACTATGGTAACAAAACAAACAAGGAAGTGCAACCAGGATCCGAAAGAGTCCAAGACAAACAGAAAACACAAAAGGACTCAAAAACCCAAATCAAAATGTGATTATTTTGCAACACAAATAAAACGTTGGCACAACATGCTTTTTGACTACATTTATCTGCGGTGAAGTGGCGACTTGTCCAGGGTGTACTCCGCCTTCCGGCCGATTGTAGCTGAGATAGGTACCCGCGACCCCAAATGAAGCAGTAGGAAATGGATGGATGGATGGATCTCATATAGACAGGATTTTCAGTTCAGTTTCAGTTTATTTTGAACATGCATACGATACAATGCAATGCATCACACAATTCCAGTTGTTTCATTACAGCACGTCCGAAAAGGAGTAGGATGAAGCAGAGCTTATTTAATCCTACCCCTTTTCATACCATAGCAATTTTATCCCATTTCCTTGTTCTCTGTAACAGAACAGTGAACAAATAAATAATACATAAATAACATACCATAGTAAGCAAACAAATATTAAATACATAAATAATCTTTGTCTCAATAAAAATAAGAAAAAAAAATGTTCAGGATGTTTATCATAATTCTTGTTCTATGTACGTTGTAAACACTCGTAGTTTGTACAGTCTCTTAAACGGAATTGTTTGCACGTCCATTCCAATATTTAATTCCACATACTGATATACTAAAGGTTTTAAGTGTTATATGAACATACAAATGTTTTAAATGAGATATTCCTCTAAGGTTATATTTCTCCTCCTTTGTTGAAAAGAGTTGTTGTACATTCTTGGGTAGCAGGTTATAGTTTGCTTTGTACATAAATTTAGCTGTTTGCAAATGCACCAAACCATTGAATTTCAATAATTGTGATTTAATAAATAAAAGGTTGTATGTTCTCTATATAGGCTTCACGGTGGCAGAGGGGTTAGTGCGTCTGCCAATACGAAGTTCCTGCAGTCCTGGGTTCAAATCCAGGCTCGGGATCTTTCTGTGTGGAGTTTGCATGTTCTCCCCGTGAATGCGTGGGTTCCCTCCGGGTACTCCGGCTTCCTCACACTTCCAAAGACATGCACCTGGGGATAGGTTGATTGGCAACACTAAATTGGCCCTAGTGTGTGAATGTGAGTGTGAATGTTGTCTGTCTACCCTGCGATGAGGTGGCGACTTGTCCAGGGTGTACCCTGCCTTTCGCCCGATTGTAGCTGAGATAGGCGCCAGCGCCCCCCGCAACCCCGAAAGGGAATAAGCGGTAGAAAATGGATGGATGGATGTTCTCTATATCCAACATTATGTATTATTCTAATTGATTTTCTTTGTAACAGTTAGTGAATGAAGCACTCATTTGTAGTTGTTGTAGTTCCCCATATTTCTACATAATAACTCAGGTATGGTAACACTAGCGAGCAGTAAAGAATATGATGTGATTTTTCTGAAACGTATTCTGCTTTATTCATTATGGACGTGTTTCTTGCTACTTTATGTTGTATATTTTTGACATGAGATTTCCAATTCATTTTATCATTTATTATTACACCTAAAAGTGTGTTTTCTTTTACCATTTCGATATTTACTCCGTCTATCTGTATTTGTGTTTCACTTTCCCTTCTACTGGTACCAAATAGCATTATTTTAGTTTTACTGAGATTCTAAGATAGTCTGCTTTTTTCAAACCACCTTTTTAATTTGTTAATTTCTTCTGTTATTATTAAAATTATCTTCTGTGTGTTCTCTCCTGAACAAAATGCATGATGAAAGTGCAATTTTTTTGTAATTAATCACATGCGTTAACTGGTTATTTTCGACAGCTCAATACATTCAACATTATTTGAGCGGACGGTTTTGTACCTTAACTCACTGAGAATGATTCATGATGTCGAAAATGTCCCAGTGTCGTAATGGGACCAGGACCCAAAAGGCGTGCCCACTGAGTTAATTAGCTCCTTTGAAATGTGAAGTGTAGAAGAGGTCAAGAGAACAGTGTCTGGCGTGCACAGGTATGCATGCGTAGGCACGTGCGAACACGATATACACACACGCACTGACACGTAATGACATTTTCCTCGATAAGTATAGCCAGAGTGGTTTAACAGGTAATATTTGCATTCTCATCAGGATGGGACGTTATCTAGAGCAGTGTCTTTCAACCACTGTGCCGCGCCACACTAGTGTGCCGTGAGATTCAGTCTGGTGTGCCGTGGGAGATTATGTAGTTTCACCTATTTGGGTTAAAAATATTTTTTGCATCCATCCATCCATTTTCTACCGCTTATTCCCTTTCGGGGTCACGGGGGGCGCTGGCGGCTATCTCAGCTACAATCGGGCGGAAGGCAGGGTACACCCTGGACAAGTCGCCGCCTCATCGCAGGGCCAACACAGGTAGACAGACAACATTCACACTCACATTCACACACTAGGGCCAATTTAGTGTTGCCAATCAACCTATCCCCAGGTGCATGTCTTTTGGAAGTGGGAGGAAGCCGGAGTACCCGGAGGGAACCCACGCATTCACGGGGAGAACATGCAAACTCCACACAGAAAGATCCCGAGCCTGGATTTGAACCCAGGACTGCTGGAACTTCGTATTGTGAGGCAGACGCACTAACCCCTCTTCCACCGTGAAGCCCTTTACTGTAAACCAGTAATTATAATCCGCAAATAATGTGTTGTTGTTGAGTGTTGGTGCTGTCTAGAGCTCGGCAGAGTAACCATGTAATACTCTCCCATATCAGTAGGTGAAAGCTGGTAGCTATTTGCTTTGTAGATGTCAGGAACATGTCGGGTGAGACGACGATGGTTTGTCGTGATCACAATATGCAGACAACAGCGGAAGGCAGTGTGCAGGTAAAAAAGTGTCTAATGCTTACACCAAAAAAAAAAAAAAAAGGCGAGTGCCCCTAAGAAAAGACATTAAAGCTTAGGGATGGCTATTCAGAACAAAACTAAAACTGAACTGGCGACAAAAAAAAACAAAAACAGAATGCTGGACGACAGCAAAGACTTACTGCAGAGCAGTAAGTATATCCATACATGACATGACAATCAACAATGTCCACGCAGAAAAAGATAGCAACAACTTAAATAGTCTTGATTGCTAAAAGAAAGTAGGTGCGGGGAACAACGCACAAAGGAAGACATGAAGCTGCTGAAAGAAAAATACCAAAAAAGCGCAAGACAAGAACTAAAACACTATGCACGGGAGCACAACCAAAAAACTCAGAATAAGTCACGGCGTGATGTGACAGGTCGAGACAGTACACCTACTTTGAGACAAGAACTAAAGTGATGCATGGTTGGTTAAAGTTTTGTAACGATACCAAAATTATTTTGGTACTATTTGGTACTTTTCTAAATAAGGTGAACCACAAAAAAAAATTCATTTTAACAAAAAATCTTAGGGTACATTAAACAAATCTTTATTATTGCAAGTTTGTCCTTAAATAAAATAGTGAACATAAAAGACAACTTGTCTTTAAGTAAACCAACAAAATCTCCCCATTAGTCTGCTGACAAATGCAGTAACACATTGTGACATTTATCATTCTATTATTTGGTCAAAATTATTAAGGACGAGTTTTAGAAAATGATTTATTAATCTACTTGTTCATTTACTGTTAATATCTGCTTATTTTCTGTTTCACGACTACACATCTACACTTCTGTTAAAATGTAATAATCACTTATTCTTCTGTTGTTTGATACTATACATTAGTTTTGGATGATACCATAAATTTGGGTATCAATCAGAAACCAAGTAGTTAGAGGATCATACATTGGTCATATTCAAAGTCCTCATGTGTCCAGGGACATATTTCCTGAGTTTATAAACATAATATAAATTAATTATGTAATTATAACAGTATCGACTAGATACACTATTGTACGTGGTATCATTACAGTGGATGTTTGTTGTAGATCCACCAATGGCGTTTGTTTATATCATAGCGTCCCGTAAGAGTTGGTGCAGCAGGGAATTCTGAGAATTTGTTCCGTAGTGTTTATGTTGTGTTGCGGGGCAAATATTCTTCCAAAATGTGTTTGTCATTGTTGTTTAGTGTGGTTTCACTATATGGCACATGTTTATGACAGTGTTGGCATTGCTCAGACGGCCACCCTTAGTGTGACATGTATGGCTTTTGACTAAGTATGCTCTTCATTCAGTCGTGTGCAGTGTGTCCAAAGTCAGGATGATTGAGTCATTAGTTCAATATTGGACTCAATCATATCTTCTGTAGATTTTGATAATTATAGATTATGGGATGTGATATTTCATATTATGTACGGCAGCCCAATCTCGCTATAAAATTTAGAACAATTAAAGTGATTATTCAAAAACTATTCCAAGGGTGGAAATTCGCCAACAATCCCACGTGGGTCAGGGTCCCGAGGCACCCACGGGATGGGCGCCCGCGGTTCCGATGTTGTTTATTTCGAAGGATCAAAGCCTCACAAACAGCACATTTTTATTTAAATTACAGTCAAAACACTAAGAGCTTAAAAGGCTTGATCTTTGTTGTGGATGTGAGTGTAAACCTTACCCCAGCCCGCCCTCTAGTAACTGTCAGCAGAGCAAAGCAGGCGTGGTCAACTTGTTTCAAATGCAATGTGTCTTTGTTCTTCAGGTTTGTCTCCCGGGGAGCTTCACCCAGCTCTTGCCTGCAGTCGTCCTCGGTTAAGGAGGATGTTTGCCAACGCAAGCCTTTGTTTGACAATCCTTTCTGGTAACCCACTTTTATGAATTGTGTCAGCACTTGCTGATTGTCTGTTATCTGTCAGCAGATAAGTGCCTCCTTTCAGGTGCAGGCAATAAAATTCTCAACGTGGAGGGCAAGGGGAATGATCTTTTCAATAGGCAAACAAATATCTTGTGATTCGGTATTGATTCTGTCTATTTATACAGGTTACAGCAGCTAGGAACACGCCAGAGTATTACGGGGCCCAAGTGTCAATGTGGTCCTTTTGGAGGATTACACATGGCAGCCTTGAGGGGGACAAAATACAGGAAAAAACACGCACTCTCCCGAAAAAACATAAAAAAACAAAAATAAAGAGGTGCTCGGCAAAAAGTGTACTTGAAAAAAAGCAAGGCCAGCAACACTTGTGTCCTTCTTATAATTTTGATATAAACTGCACAGGCGCTTACCAAACACAGACCGGTTTTTTAGACTACACTTCCCTTTATTGTCATTCGAAATTTAACTTTACAGTACAGATAAGAACATTTTATATATATATATATATATATATATATATATATATATATATATATATATATATATATATATATATATATATATTTATTTATATATATATATGTGACGTTTAGCTGGCATAGTGGTGATGCGGTTGCGTTCTCTCAATCGTGCAGGTGGGATGGACACAGCGTGAAGGTAAGAATGATGATTTATTTAACACTATAGAACAAATTAAGAACATAAATACTTGCACAAAGGAAGAATGAAAGACGCTAGCATGTGAGCTAGGGAAATAAACAAATGAATAGAGTGGTAGCTAACAAGTATCAAAATAGTCTTTACCACAATGAGGGATGGCGACGTCACCTGTTGCATCGAAAGCAAGTTGAGACTGCGAGACCGAATGACAAACAAGGGCAGTCTTAAATAGCGACAGAAATTAGGAGGCTTGTGCGCGAGAAAGACAGAAGTCAGGTGACACAATACGTTACTATGGCAACGGAAACAAAACAGGAAGTCCCACCAGGAACTAAGGACGTCAAATACTAGACAGGATGTAATACAAAACAGAAAACAGAACCTAACCAGAACATGACATGATCCAAGTAGCGGATCATGACAATACACACATATATATATATATATATATATATATACATTATATTGCCAAAAGTATTGGGCCACCCATCCAAATGATGAGAATCAGGTGTCCTAATCACTTGGCCCAGTGTATAAAATGAAGCACTTGGGCTTGGAGACTGTTTCTACAAACATTTGTGAAAGAATGGGCCGCTCTCAGTGATTTCCAGCGTGGAACTGTCATAGAATGCCACCTGTGCAACAAATCCAGTTGTGAAATTTTTTTGCTCCCAAATATTCCAAAGTCAAATGGATTATAAGAAAAGTGAAGCGTTTGGAAACCACAGCAACTCAGCCACCATGTGGTAGGCCACATAAACCTACAGAGAAGGGTCAGCGGATGCTGAAGCGCTTAGAGCAAAACATTTCTGCCCAGTCAGTTGCTGCAGAGCTCCAACCTTCATGTGACCTTCCAATTAGCCCACATACACTACGCAGAGAGCTTCATGGCCGAGCAGCTGCTTCTAAGCCATACATCAACAAGTCCAATGCAAAGCGTGGGATGCAGTGGTGTAAAGCACGTCGCCACTGGACTCTAGAGCAGTGGAGACGTGTTCTCTGGAGTGATGAATCACGCTTTTCAATCTGGCAATCTGATGGACCAGTCTGGGTTTGGGGGTTGCCAGGAGAACGGCACATTTCGGACTGCTTTGTGCCGAGCGTGAAATTTGGTGAAGATTTTTAATGGTGTGGGGTTATTTTTCAGGAGTTGGGCTTGGCCCCTTAGTTCCAGTGAAAGGAATTTTGAATGCTCCAGGATACCAAAACATTTTGGAAAATTCCATGGGATGTCACTTCAAGTTCTTATGAGTAAAGGCAGGTGGCCAAATACTTTTGACAATGTAGTGTGTATATATGTATATTGCACTTTTGCATATGCATCCACGTTTATGGATGTATGTTGTATTGTCTTTATATCCCAGCGAGTTAATCCATTCTTTCTGTGTGGAGTTTGCATGTTCTCCCCGTGAATGTGTGGGTTCCCTCCGGGTACTCTGGCTTCCTCCCACTTTCAAAGACATGCACCTGGGGATAGGTTGATTGGCAACACTAAATTGGCCCTAGTGTGTGAATGTGAGTGTGAATGTTGTCTGTCTATCTGTGTTGGCCCTGCGATGAGGTGGCGACTTGTCCAGGGTGTTCGCCGGCTATCCGCCCGATTGTAGCTGAGATAGGCGCCAGCGCCCCCCGCGACCCCTGAAAGGGAATAAGCGGTAGGAAATGGATGGATGGATAATCCATTCTGGGGGGAATTGAGGGAATTATTATGATACGTTCAAGAGTCTGAGGGAGGAAGCTGTTACAGAAACTGGAGGTTCTGCTACGGAGGTTGCGGAACCTCTTTCTCGAGTCCAGCAGTGAAAACAGTCCTTGGTGGGGGTGGCAGGAGTCTCTGCAGATTTTCTGAGCCCTGGTCAGGCAGCGGTACTTTTCAGGCAGTATAGTACCGATTATGATTGATTAGTACTGTGGTACTATATTAATACAGGTATACAGTACAACCCTAGTGCCATGAGCACCATGATGCAGGTCAGACTGTCATGATCCCACATTATGGTTTGGCCGTCATTAATTATTTTTCTGTTTTGTTTCATTTCCTATCCTGGTGCTCATATTTTGACTTTACTTCGTGTTGAACTTCTGCCCCTTCACTTTGTTTAGTTCCCTGCCAGCGCACCTGTTTTTTTTTTTTACCATTTCTAATCAAGTCTTTTCAGGTCCACCTGTTGCGTCTTGCCACCGCTGGATCGTTGTCTTGTGTCAGTGTGCACGAGTTACTCTGTTACTGTTATGGCCCTTGCACTAACCTTCTGTTGTTGCAGTTTTTTTTTATTTTTTAAGTCCATCCATCCTTTTTCTACCGCTTGTCCCTTTTTTAGGGTGGCGGGGGGCGCTGGAGCCTATCTTCGCTGCATTCGGGCGGTAGGCAGAGTACACCCTGGACAAATCACCACCTCATCACAGAGCCAACACAGACAGACAACATTCACACTCACATTCACACACCAGGGCCAAATTTAGTGTTGCCAATCAACCTATCCCCAGGTGCATGTCTTTGGAGGTGGGAGAAAGCCGGACCCCCCGGAGGGAGCCAACGCAGTCACATGCAAAAACCCCTAGCCCATGGATCGAACCCAGGACCTTCGTAATTTTTAAGTAAAGAATTGAATTCTTTGTCTCTGCATCAGCTGGCAGGGGCAACCGTGTCACAAAGCTCATTTTTCATAGATGAAACTACCCATAGGGCTTCACGGTGGCAGAGGGGTTAGTGCGTCTGCCTCACAATACGAAGTTCCTGCAGTCCTGGGTTCAAATCCAGGCTCGGGATCTTTCTGTGTGGAGTTTGCATGTTCTCCCCGTGAATGCGTGGGTTCCCTCCGGGTACTCCGGCTTCCTCCCACTTCCAAAGACATGCACCTGGGGATAGGTTGATTGGCAACACTAAATTGGCCCTAGTGTGTGAACGTGAGTGTGAATGTTGTCTGTCTATCTGTGTTGGCCCTGCGATGAAGTGGCGACTTGTCCAGGGTATACCCTGCCTTCCGCCCGATTGTAGCTGAGATAGGTGCCAGCGCCCCCCGCGACCCCGAAAGGGAATAAGCGGTAGAAAATGGATGGATGGATGGAAACTATCCATGAACTGCAATCCAGCCAAGAATTGTTACATGCCCACAGATGACATTCTTCTGCTGAGATCCTCCTCCTGATTACATCAATGACCAGAGGTTTAAAACACAATCAATAGACTGAAAGTGATCGTACCGTTTGTTGCAACTTGATCCATTAAACCTCTTTGTTTACAGAAGACAAACACTGCACTCGACTGTCATTTTTTCCTTGCATCGCCTTGAGTGTGTTTGTTTCTCTCCGTACTGACCGCTGCTATCTCTGGAACGGCAGGGCTCCCCTTCAAAGGGCCTCGAAATGGCTGAGTTAGACAATACACCACATGTGGGGGGTAATTGAATAAACCCATTGATCCTTGGCCGTTCTTATTGCCAAACCAAATGTAGTTATTTGCCCTTAATGACTGCTCCTCGCACGCAAATGAACACTTGTAGTCCATTAAAAGTCAAGCGGGTGCTGCATAGAGGAAAAGCGACACCCTCTGACATGTCCCGTATTTGTGTCAATTAAAAAAGGCCCTATCAGTTATGCAAAGCCGGGACGTCTGCGGAGACATCTGGCTGATGGCTTCGCTGTAAACAACAACTCAACACCCAAAAGCTTTGTTCTCTTGACACTCGCGTGTATTTGCTCAACTTGTCCGCCCCGCCATTCCTCGGTCACAAACACACTTTATTTTGTTGGACAATTGTGGTCTTATTCCCGACAGTGTTGGCTGGCACTACCAGTGTCATGCATTGCTAATGCTCCTGCAGCTCTGTCATGCCTGGGGAGTATCTACTTTTTGCAATGACTTATTCAAAAGAGGGTGGGGGGGGGGGGGGACATTATTCAAGTGATGATGATCAGGTGAAACATTTACTGTCATGAACACATAGAGCTGTGAGCTCCTCTATTGTAACCACAACCAGTCGGTTGCAAACATACTGCATGTTAACCCCTTAAAGGCCATACCTTTAAATCAGGGGTCTCAGACACGCGCCCCGCGGGCCAATTGCGGCCCGCGAGACGTTATTTTGCGGCCTTCATCTTAATATGAAAGTCTAATGTTAGTGCGGCCCGTGAGTTTTATATGAATGGAGCTTGACAGTGTTATGTTATTTGGGTCCAAAATGGCTCTTTCAACGTTCTGGGTTGCCTACCCCTGCATTAGTGGAAAAGCGGCAAATGAGTGAAAGCAACAGAGACGTTGCCATGGAGACGAGAATTTTCTTGCGTGCGTGGCTGCAGTCACACCGCTACACCTGTCAGTAATAACAGTCCCCGATAACCCTGGACCAATTCAAAGCTTTTTTTTTTTTTATGGTTTATTTGCATTGCCGCACTCGAACACTACAAATATTTCTATAGGACACTGGATAACACTCCGAGAGCCGTCACTTTTTTGCGCTCGCTATCCTGGTACTTCCCACCGACCGCCGTGTTGCTGTAGGGAGGAAAAGTGGAAAAACACACATTGCAGAAATAACATTATTCTCCGTGCGTCGGCTAAATACAATTATATTCCACAGCCCCAAACATGTCTTTTTCAAAGCCTGCAGTGAAAAGAAAGGTTAGTGATGAGCAAAGACAATTCCAGGAAAAGTGGGGGATGTAATATTTCTTTGTTGAGCACAGAGGCACCCCGATGTGTCTTATTTGCACAGAGAAAGTTGCGGCCCACAAGGAATACAATTTGAAACGTCATTATACAATGAGGTATGCAAAAAACTAATTTAAGAAATGTTTTCTTGCGGCCCAGCCTCACCCAGACTGCATCCAGTGGCCCCTAGGTAATTTGAGTTTCAGACCCCTGCTTTAAATAAACTGACCTTACGTCTTCTTTTCCCCGGACATGTCCTCTTTTGTAGGACTGTCCGGGGTGTCCGGGCGGGGTTTCTTAAATGCCTCAAATGTCCGGTGTTTTGTGTCAAGGTTGTGTGTATTTTCAATGTACGTCCAGGGTTAAGATAGGGTAATAACAAAACAAATTGTAAAGGTGTGCGCACGCAGCAACAGTCTTGAGGGAAGGGCAGAGACAGAGAGAGCGAGAGAGCAATTTAGTTAATTCATTGTCAATCAAGACAAACTTAGTCAACAGCCATACAGGTCCCACTGAGGGTGGCCGTATAAACAACTTTAACCCGGTTACAAATATGCGCCACACTGTGAACCCACACCAAACAAGAATGACAAACACATTTCGGGAGAACATCAGCACTGTAACACAACATAAACACAACCGAACAAGTATCCAGAATCCCTTGCAGCACTAACTCTTCCGGGATGCTACAATATACAACCCCGCCACCCCTCCCCCCACCTCAACACTGATTACGTCACATCAAATATTCCACTATGAAAAATATTTTTGGTGGAATATTTTGCCATAAAAAAACATACTTTTCTTTGACAAAAAAGGGCGGAAAACAAACAAACAAAAAAACAACATTAAAAAAAACTAAAACATTTTGACATGAGGAATACATGTGAAGACTCCAGAGATTTAAGCGTTAAATATAAAATGTAAGTATGCCCTGGCACACCATTACCATCAGGAGGTCCTTCATACCGACAGCCACCAGACTGTGTAATGCATATGTCCTTCCTGACTGCACTTAAATGTAGAATATATGTAGAATATATTTATATTATTCATATATTATATATATAATATATGGTATATATTATTTATTATTTTTATCGTCTATTGTGAGCGAATTGTGGTGCTGAATTTCCCTCAGGGATCAATAAAGTACTTTCTATTCTATTCTATTCTATTTTATTCTATTCTATTCTATTTCCTGACCGAAGCAAAACACTTTTTACACTTTTATACTGAAATAAATACACCTACAACTAATTAAATAAAAACATAGAAATAAACTACTAGCAGCGGTAAAGTTTAGATCCATGAAGGAAAAAAGAAAGTGAATAAATGTTTATAACAGAATACATTTACATATGCATACAAATTTGTCTTATTTTTATGCTATTTATTTTAATGAATGAAGTAACGTTAATGACAACCTTTTTCCAAAACACAAAATAGAATGTGAGATATAACAGAACAATGCATAAGTTTATCATTTGTTTTAAAAATGCTTACAAAGGTGGGACCCCCAAAAATTTAATGTGGGACCCAATTTTTATGACTTGATGGGGTCCGTGGGACCCAATTTTGAAAATTCGTAACGCCTAATGTACGGAATAATTCTGGTTTTGCCTACCGACCTCGAAGATATATTATTTCGTTCATGGTGTAATGATATGTGTGACCAGTAGATGGCAGTCAAACATACGAGATACGTGTAGAATGCAATATGACAGCAATATGACTCCAGTAAACAACACAAAGATTTTATATGTTCCATGGAAAATATAGAACGTTACACACGGCGCTCAAAAATCTTACAAAATGTTTTAGTACGGCTTTGGTAAGCTATGAAACCGCACCACTTGATGGATTGTCGTCGCATTAAACATTGGAGTATTATAATGGTGTGTGTATAAAGTAAGACATATTATCTGGCGTTTTGTTTATAATGAAATATTATGCAAAATATACTTTTCTTACCTTCTGGCACCTGCTGATCTGTATTTGAGATCTGCATAAATCCTGAAAAATTGCACGCTTCCGCCTTCGTAGTCCGTCCGACACGGTAGTCGATAAGCCTCTTTTTCTCTTTTTTTTTGCTATGGGACAGTCATCCTCTGCTGTTGCCATTTCTAATATAAAGTAGTGTAAAGTTCTCATTTATATCAGTCAGTAAACTCGCCACGAAAGCGCAAAAACATACCTATTCACCAAAGGAACATTAGTTATTAGAGAGTTACGGTCGGACAGTTTTTCACGGGACATATTTGTTGTTGTTTTGCCTTACATATGAATAAAAATTGAAAATAGACCATTCATTGGCACTGCACCTTATAAT
Organism: Nerophis ophidion; assembly: GCF_033978795.1. Classification (NCBI taxonomy): domain Eukaryota; kingdom Metazoa; phylum Chordata; class Actinopteri; order Syngnathiformes; family Syngnathidae; genus Nerophis; species Nerophis ophidion. The sequence goes on from NC_084619.1 coordinate 18,312,856, forward strand.
CCGGTGCACCCTATGGTCAGGAAAATACGGTAAATCATGATCAGTCGTGTAGTGACCCACTAGATGGACAGTTGTTCATTTGGTCGAGCTGGCCAGGTACGTTTCGAAATGATTTGGGTAAACAATCCTTTAATTAATTACTTGACTCAAAGTTCCACATCAGCAGCGTGACGATGCCACACTCTCTCGGCTTCCGTCTGCTCCAATGTCTCAGCATCTTCTTTGTGCTCGCTTCAAGAAGCAGTAGTTCATCCTCAATATATTCAGCCTCAAAAAGACAAGGTTGTGAATCCTCATTTGTCCAAAAATAGTCATCTTTGTTGTCTATTAAGTCTGCCATGATTAGAAAACACACTCGAGTTTGATTCTGGGAGTACCGGTAAGAAGAAATGTGTTGCAGGAAGTCAGAAGTGCGCTGCTAGGGAAACGTAAATAAATTAAATAGTTCCGGCTGTGCATAACATTACCAAAATACGGTAAATATACTACATATTACATATTGTTATGAAAGTGTCTCTTACTACATTATATAAAGACTTACAGTCTGTATATAAAATGTTGATGGAGGGTTGTGATGTTGTTTTCGAGGGCTTTGAAGGCTACAGCATTTTTTATCATCTTTAAAATCATAAAAAAAAACAATAGGCAAAAATCCCCCCAAAAGTGCAGTTCCCCTTTAAGTAAGTGTGTTTACTTTTTAAATCATGACTATTAGATTATAATTTGATTTTCTAAAAGAATGTCTTGTTCGAACTACAAGACCACCATGCTGCCATTGAATGTCATTAAATGTGAAAATATATTTTTCATTGTTAGCCTGGCGAGCTGTCTTGGTGGGTACCCCGCCACTCATTCAAGGTCAGAAACCTCAAGATCTGACAAGAGATAAGCGAAATAACAAATGGCATTTTTTTCTTCAGTGATTAGATGAAGACATGTTTTGTCCGTCTCTTGCAAGGCATTCAGGCTCCACTTTGAGCACTCACTTAAGCCATTATAATGCACCCATCTTGGAGAGGACCTTCTCCGAGAGAGGGAAGTCTTTGAAAAAGAGCTTTGGAATATGGTGGGTGAAAAAATCATATCACGATAATTTTTGTCATATCGATATATATCACAATCAGGGTCATAGACTAATGATTTTCATAGTCGGTTCAGATTCGTTGGATTTTGCTCATTGTCGACGATCAGTTGAATTTATGGCATTTTTTGTAAGAAAATTAAACAGATGATTCTGGATGTTGTAGTGCAGACATTCTCAAACAGTGGGCTACATCCCAAAAAAACAATCACATATTCAAACACAGTGTCACTGTTCAAACTGAGTGTTATGTTACAGTGGTCTAAAATATTAAACTTGTTAAATATAACCTCTGGCTTGTTTTCAATAAATACTTAGGCCTACTACGCTACTATATTTGAATGTTAGTCATTATGGTGGTAATTGGAGAGACAAGTTTTTTTCTGAGGTGGTACTAAAAGTTTGAGAAGCACTGTGGTAGTGTGGACTGACTGGTCACAAAGACTCAGTAATGTCACATGGATGCGCTTTAACACGTTGTGGAGGGAAAGTACAGTCAGCGCTGCCTGTAGGAGGAAAAGTCACCGCCGCTGTCCATGGTAATGAGGACAAGCACCAGCGGGCAGGGGCGAGGCATCTGCTGATGGCGAGACACAGCCGGCAGGTGATTAGATTTCACAGGTGGTTCGTGTTAATCTAATTTGTTGTCTTGAACGGTAAGCGGTCGGGAGCAGAGCGAGAGAGAGGATTGGGAGTGATGGCAACGTCACGACATGCTGAAAGGCACTTGGAAAAGATCTTGTGAAAAAACATTAAAATTTTGTTTCACCTGCACGCTTGGCTCTTGTGCCGTGTCGACAGTGGAGCTGCTAGGAAGCGACTTCCACACACACGTACACATAAATATTCCATGTTAATTAAATATATTCATAAACGGAATATAGTTTTTCATTAAAGTGAACAGAACAAAGTTTGCAACTTTTTACACCTCAAAAAACGTTTGTGAAAGGGTCTCGGTTTTGGCGCAGAACCAAGAAGACATTAAACTTGACCAAATAGAGAAAGTAAAAGTCTCTATCAAAGTATCCATGTGAAAACCAGCGAAAAGATCATTACCTTTGTTGGGGCCCGCTCCATATAACGTCGTTATTGAAATTCAGTGTTACCCGAAATTTAAGAGTGTTTTGAGATAAGAGCTGTCTCCCAGCTAATTATTATGCTTTAAATAAAAGGGGCCATCTTATGATCTTTTTTAATCACATCTAAAACACTTCCTTGTGGTCTGTATAACATGTAATGGTGCTTCTTTGGTCAAAATGTTGCATAGATATTTTACAGACCGTTTTCTAGCCAGTTTCTGACTGTCTCTTCAGGATGTCCCGTTTTGTGGGCGGTCTTATTTTCGTGCCTCCATTTCAACTGCGCATTGTTAGCCATGTTGTAGTTTCTTAACACTTCCATATCGATTATACTGACAGAAGTAGAACTACACTTTATGTTAAAAATGGTAACATCAGAGGATGCATGTGCATGTACAAGACAGTTTGCCTCCACAACAAGACGATAAATGGGAAAAAAAGGAGCTTATTGACTACAATGTCGGACTATAATGGCGGACTCGTGCAAAGCTCTTTGGGTCTAACTTGACCATATATGGATACATCCACTGATGTCACCAATGAGAAAAACGTCACAAAAGGGGGAAATTAGAAATGGCTCATTTGGGAGGAACTATTAAGGTATGCAAAAATGTTTTAAGAATAGCTTTTTGGTTTTATTTTAAACTTTTGGGACTTATGCAGATCCCAAATACACTCAGCTACATAAGTATCTTTCAGCATTAATGGTGCCCTCGCAGATGTGTAAGTTACCCATGCCTTGGGCACTAATACACCCCCATACCATCACAGATGCCGGCTTTTGAAATTTGCGCCTATAACAATCCGGATGGTTCTTTTCCTCTTTGGTCCGGAGGACACGACGTTCACATTTTCCAAAAAACTGTTTAAACTATGGACTCGTCAGACCACAGAACACTTTTCCACTTTGCATCTGTCCATCTTAGATGAGATCGGGCCCAGCAAAGTCGGCGCCGTTTCTGGGTGTTGTTGATAAATGGCTTTCGCTTTGCATAGTAGATTTTTAACTTGCACTTACAGATGTAGTAACAAACTGTAATTACTGACAGTGGTTTTCCAAAGTGTTCCTTAGCCCATGTGGTGATATCCTATACAGACTGATGTCAGTTTTTGCTGCAGTACCGCCTAAGCGATCGAAGGTCATGGGAATCCTTTGTTGGTTTTCGGCCTTGTCGCTTACGGAGGGAACCCACACGGTCACGGGGAGAACATGCAAATTCGACACAGAAAGATCCCGAGCCCGGGATTGAACTCAGGAATACTCAGGACCTTCGAAATGTGAGACACATGCACTAACTCCTGTTCCGCCATCCTGTTTTGTATATACATTATATACTCTATTAATCCATCCATCCGTTTTCTTGTCCCTTTCAGAGTTACGAGGGGTCGCTGCACAGCTTATTGTCAATATTTGACACTTTTTGTTGAATGTCAATTGTCCTAGCTCCACTATTTAAAGCCACTAATGTCACCCACGCTTCATACAGCGAAGACTCGTGACATAGTGAGACCCCTTTTTCACCATGGCTATGTATGATCTTTGAGCTGCATGCTGCTGTAGAAGTCTTTAGCAGGCTTGAGTTACATCTTATATAACATTGAAACATGCTTTTTAGCTATGTTTAATCAATGTTGGGTTCTAACGCTGATTTGACCATTGAATTTTTGTAATTTTCCAACCAATATTCTACAACACAAATACAACATTGAAACAACATACCTTTGGACAATGTTTAATCAATGTCAGGTTCTGACGTTGAGTTGACAATAGAATATTTGTTATTTCCCAACCAATATTCTACAACACAAAATGAAAAAACATGCTTTTTGACAACGGTTATTCAATGTCCAGTTCTGACGTTGATTTGACCATCGAATTTTGGTAATTTTCCAACTTATATTCTATAACACAAATGCAACGTTGAAACAACATGCTTTTTGTTAACATTTCATCATTGTTGGGTTCTGACGTTGATTTGACCGTTGAAATTTGGTCATTTTCAAACCAATATTCTACAACACAAATACAACGTGGAAACAACATGCTTTTTGACGACGTTTATTCAATGTACTGACGTTGATTTGACCTTTAAAACTTTGTCATTTTCCATCCAATATTCTACAGTCTACATTCTACATTTTCCAATAACACAAATACAACGTTGAAACAACACACTTTTTGACAATGTTTTATCAAAGTCAGGTGGTGACGTTGATTTGACCATTGCAATTTGGTCATTTTCCATCCAATATTCTACAACACAAATACAACGTTGAAACAACACACTTTTTGACAGTGTTTTATCAATGTCAGGTTGTGACGTTGATTTGACCATTGAATTTTGGTGATTTTCCAACCAATATTCTACAACACAAATACAACGTTGAAACAACATGCTTTTTGACAACGTTTATTCAATGTCAGTTCTGACGTTAAATTGATCATTGAAATGTTTGTCCATTTGCAATCAATATTCTAAACACAAATACAACGTTGAAAGAACACACTTTTTGACAATGTTTTAACAATGTCAGGTTCTGACGTAATTTGATCATTGAATTTTTGCCATTTTCCAACGTATATTCTACAACACAAATACAACGTTGAAACAACATACTTTTTGACAGTGTTTTATCAATGTCAGGTTGTGACGTTGATTTGACCATAGAATTTTGGTCATTTTCCAACCAATATTCTACAACACAAATACAACGTTGAAACAACATGCTTTTTGACAACATTTATTCAATGTCAGTTCTGACGTTGATTTGACCTTTGAATTTTAGGCATTTTCCAACCAATATTACGCAACACAAATACTACGTTGAAACATGCTTTTTGACATTTATTCAATGTTGGGTTCTAACGTTGATTTGACCATTAAAACTTGGTCATTTCTCAGCCAATATTTTACAACACAAATACAACGTTGAAATAACATGCTTTTTGACAAGGTTTATTTAATGTCAGGTTCTGACGTTAAATTGATCATTGAATTATTGTCCATTTCCAACCAATATTCTACAACACAAATACAACGTTGAAACAACATGCTTTTTGACAACGTTTATTCAATGTCAGTTCTGACGTTAAATTGATCATTGAAATGTTTGTCCATTTGCAATCAATATTCTAAACACAAATACAACGTTGAAAGAACACACTTTTTGACAATGTTTTAACAATGTCAGGTTCTGACGTAATTTGATCATTGAATTTTTGCCATTTTCCAACGTATATTCTACAACACAAATACAACGTTGAAACAACATACTTTTTGACAGTGTTTTATCAATGTCAGGTTGTGACGTTGATTTGACCATAGAATTTTGGTCATTTTCCAACCAATATTCTACAACACAAATACAACGTTGAAACAACACGCTTTTTGACAACGTTTATTCAATGTCAGTTCTGTCATTGATTTGACCATTGAATTTTAGGCATTTTCCAACCAATATTACACAACACAAATACTATGTTGAAACATCCGTTTTGACATTTATTCAATGTTGGGTTCTAACGTTGATTAGACCATTAAAACTTGGTCATTTCTCAGCCAATATTTGACAACACAAATGAAACATTGAAACAACATGCTTTTTGCCACGTTTAGTCAATGTCAGTTCTGACGTTAAATTGATCATTGAATTTTTGTCATTTTCCAACCAATATTCTACAACACAAATGAAACATTGAAACAACATGCTTTTTTCCACGTTTAGTCAATGTCAGTTCTGACGTTAAATTGATCATTGAATTTTTGTCATTTTCCAACCAATATTCTAAACACAAATACAACGTTGAAAGAACACACTTTTTGACAATGTTTTAACAATGTCAGGTTCTGACGTAATTTGATCATTGAATTTTTGCCATTTTCCAACGTATATTCTACAACACAAATACAACGTTGAAACAACATGCTTTTTGACAACATTTATTCAATCTCAGTTCTGACGTTGATTTGACCTTTGAATTTTAGGCATTTTCCAACCAATATTACGCAACACAAATACTACGTTGAAACATGCTTTTTGACATTTATTCAATGTTGGGTTCTAACGTTGATTTGACCATTAAAACTTGGTCATTTCTCAGCCAATATTTTACAACACAAATGAAACATTGAAACAACATGCTTTTTGACAACGTTTAGTCAATGTCAGTTCTGACGTTAAACTGATCATTGAAATTTTGTCATTTTCCAACCAATATCCTACAAAACAAATACAACGTTGAAACAACACACTTTTTGACAATGTTTTATCAATGTCAGGTTGTGACGTTGATTTGACCATTGAAATTTGGTCATTTTCCAACCAATATTCTACAACACAAATACAACGTTGAAACAACAAGCTATTTGACAACGTTTATTCAATGTCAGTTCTGACGTTAAATTGATCATTGAATTTTTGTCATTTTCCAACCAATATTCTACAACAAATACAACGTTGAAACAACACACTTTTTGACAATGTTTAATCAATGTCAGGTTGTGACGTTGATTTGACCATTGAAATTTGGTTATTTTCCCTCCAATATTCAACAACACAAATACAATGTTGAAACAACATGCTTTTTGACAAGGTTTAATGTCAGTTGTGATGTTAAATTGATCATTGAATTTTTGTCATTTTCCAACCAATATTCTACAACAAATACAACGTTGAAACAACACACTTTTTGACAATGTTTAATCAAAGTCAGGTTGTGACGTTGATTTGACCATTGAAATTTGGTTATTTTCCCTCCAATATTCAACAACACAAATACAATGTTGAAACAACATGCTTTTTGACAAGGTTTAATGTCAGTTGTGATGTTAAATTGATCATTGAATTTTTGTAATTTTCCAACCAATATTCTACAACACAAATACTACGTTGAAACATGCTTTTTGACATTTATTCAATGTTGGGTTCTAACGTTGATTTGACCATTAAAACTTGGTCATTTCCAAATGACAAACCGATACTATCTTATTACTGTCGCGGAAAGGTTATTCTGCAATATATCGTTAACCTTTTATCGCCCGCCCCTACTCCGAAGGCCTTACAGTCGGCCTTGAAAGGCCTTAAAATGTCTCTCTCAGGGGAGTTGGAAATGGTGGATGGAGGCAGGAAAATCTCGGTATCCTTCTTAGGCTGCCACCCAAACCCAGATGAGAGCATAACAATAGTGCTCATAAGGATAAATCACACGGTTCCACTGCCTTTAGAGACACGTGTGGTATCCTTATTGACTCCCTCACACAAGTTGGATGCCAAATACGGTTCCTCGCCTGACAATGGGTCCCAAGCGTTGTCTCTGCTTAACACACACAAAGCCAGAGTGACCCAACGCTTGAGGGTGAGCAAATACTCAGCTTGAAGACTATACAAAGAGCCTGGTTAGAAGCAGTAAGAGGGCTGCAGTGTGGAGAAAAGTGGTGCAGTGTCTCCGTGCCTGGCTGAGCACAGGGTAATGAAGCATGGCAGAAAAGAGCGGAAAGGAGCGTGTCTGCAGGGTAGGCATGGCCCTCGTGTTCCTATGCAACCGACGAATGGCTAGGTGATGCAGGCCTGCCTCGATGCTGCTCCCAAAATATAAATGTGGTCCTGCCATGCCTTATTACTACCTCATTAGTTATCATGGGAGACGATTATTTGATATTATGGTTTAAATGTGTAGTTTCTAATCATATTAAAGTAACTGCTCAATAATTACCCTCACTGAAGTATTCATGTCCAACATTTATCTTAATGAGACGCTGCTCCTCCGTTTTCAGAGGAAAGATGCACTGTAAAAAATCACCAGGGTATCACAGAATTTAACAGTAATTTTTCGGTTAAATACTGTATTTAAAATGTAAGATTACCATTTACCGTGTAAATCATGGGTGTCAAACTCTGGCCCGCGGGCCAAATTTGGCCCGCCGTGTAATTTAATTTGGCCCTTGAGGCAATATCAAATTAACATTAGAGCTGGCCCGCTGCTGTAACACCGGATTCACCGCTAATACTTTTTCTTGCCAACCCTCCCGATTTTCCCGGAAGACTACCAAAGTACAGTGCCCCTCCCAAATTTCATCCTGGACAACAATATTAGGGGTGGGCCTTAAAGGCATTGCCTTTGGCGTTCTCTACAACCTGTCGCCACGTCCGCTTTTCCTCCATACAAACAGCGTGCTGGCGCAGTCACATAATATATGCGGCTTTTACACACACACAAGTGAATGCAAGGCATACTTGGTCAACAGCCATACAGGTCACACTGAGGGTGGCCGTATAAACAACTTTAACACTGTTACAAATATGCGCCACACTGTGAACCCACACCAAACAAGAAGGACACATTTCGGGAGAACATCCGCACCGTAACACAACATAAACACAACAGAACAAATACCCACAACCCCTTGCAGCACTAACTCTTCCGGGACGCTACAATATACACCCCCGCTATCACCAAACCCCGTCCATCTCAACCCCGCCGCCAAAAAGAGGCATTCCATTTTTATTTAAATATTATTTTATTATGCCATTGATATTTTTTAATTATTATTACTATTTGAAACTCGATTTTGCATGTCATTATAAAGTTATATACTGTAAGCTTTGCTTGTTCAAGATTCAATGCAAAACTTGTTTGGGTCCCTATTAAAAGGTTAATTTCTTCAACCTCGGCCCGCGGCTTTGTTCGGTTTTAAATTTTGGCCCACTCTGTATTTGAGTTTGACACCCCTGGTGTAAATTATGATAGCCTTAAAATTTGCAGCATTTACATATTATTTCACATTAAAAGGCTATAATTATAGTCCTCTGTAATACCGCAAAAAATAATATAATTCAAACCGATTTTTTTTCTACATTTAAAACATGTTCTTGGTCTTAAAGCATAACATGTACAAAGCCCAAAACCGGTGAAATTGGCACATTGTGTAATTCGTAAATAAAAACAGAATACAATGATTTGCAAATCCTTTTCAACTTATATTCAATTTAATAGACTGCAAAGACAAGATATTTAACATTCGAACTGGAAAGATGTTATGTTTTGTGCAAATATTAGCTCATTTGAAATTTACACAACGTGGCAACTTCACTGGTTTTGGGTTTTCTAATAGTGGTGATTTGGTTCAAATCTTGCATACATTTTGTTTTGCAGACCATGTGCAAGCCGCTTTCTGAATGCGCCGTTTTGTGGGCCATCTTATTTACGTGTTGAAATCCTCCTCCAAGCTAACTGCGTCTCCACCTGCAATGTTGTCGTTTTTGGTGCTTCCATCGTGAGTCTACTGACAGATATAGGTTAGAACTAAATGCTAATTTGTTTTCGAAATGGCACCAGCGGAGGATGCATGCGCATGTACGAGCCAGTCTGCCCCACAACAAGAGGATAGAGAAAAATAAGGAACTGGGTAAAAATAGAACTTCCTCTCTGTTAATTAGTTATATTTAGTTCCCCTTTTTCAGGGACAGATCGTGGTACTTGTTAGTCTGTTTAGTGTGCTTGTGTTCTGTTTGAACTTCGTTCCAGTATAACTTCCGGTGCCCTTCCCGGTTCCACTCTAGCTTTTATTTTTGTCAGTAAATATAAAAAACCCAACACCAGTGAAGTTGGCACGTTGTGTAATTTGTAAATAAAAACAAATACACTGATTTGCAAATCCTTTTCAACTTATATTCAATTGAATAAACTGCAAGGACAAGATATTTTTTTTATGTTCGAACTGATTCACTTTTTTGCAAATAATCATTAACTTATAATTTAATGGAAACTTCTGCCAAAGATGGAGAAATCCGCTAAAGAAACTAAAGCAAAATACTTAAGTCTCAAATTGTAAATTACTTTGTTTGGAGCAAATTTGGAAGAAGGCAAGATTGTTTTATAAATATTACCAGACTTATGGGGACCCTAAATATAAAAAACAGGTAGAACAAGTTGGTTTTACATTCACTGGCCCTTTTAAGGGGTTCCTTCGAATACACAGTCTGCTGGTATATCAAGAGTAATTCACAATAAAATTCAATTTGTGAAATCACAGCATTTGGTTTAAGTTAAGTTAAAGTAACAACTGATAGTCACACTCACACTAAATGTGGTGAAATTATGCTCTACATTTGACCCATCCCCTGGGAGGCGAGGGGAGCAGAGAGCAGCAGGGTGGCCATGCTCGGGAATCATTTTGGTGATTTAACCCTCAATTCCAACCTTTGATGCTGAGTGCCAAGCAGAGAGGTAATGGGTGCCATTTTTATAGTCTTTAGTATGACTCGGCCGGGGTTTGAACTCACGACCTATTAGGGCTGGGCGATATATTGATGAACTCGATACATCGTGGGTTTCTCTCTGTGCGATATAGAAAATGACTATATCGTGATATTCGAGTATACGTTCTCAAGACGTTGCTTTTAGCTGTGGGCATTACACTGCAGGCTCTTCTCACTCTTTCCCGTCTTTTCTTCTCACAGACAAGCGCACCTTCTTACATACATCACATACTGTCGCGTCATACGCCCTCGCATGAGAGGAACCAGCATGGGTAACATTAGCTGTGATGCTAGCAAAGTGGTGTGAGTGGTAATACGAGAGAAAGAAGGTGCTAATCTGGTAATAAATGAAGGAAGAATTAATTCCTAAGAAAAACAGCACGGGGTCCATCGTCTGGCGGTAGTTTGGCTTCAAACAGGAATATGTCGAACAAGTACGCGGCGAAAGCGTTGTTAAAAAAATTGGTACCTACTGCTAATTTGTAGCATCATTTGAAAAGTCACCTACTAGAGAAGGAAGAGTGCTTGAAACTCTGCATGTCAACATCTCTGTTCGGTGCCATACCCACAAAATGCCGAAGCAACCATTTCCAGATCACATGAAAGAAATAGTCGATAACAGAGTTTAATAACGTCCATAGTGACCTACCACATAGCAAAGGACATACACTATTTGATTTCCTATTATGCAGCTCATTTTTATTTAAACACTATTGGAATATCTTGTGTGACATCATGCACAAAAGTGCACTTTACTTATCCTAAACTATTGTAGTTCCGTTCTGTATAAAAAGTGCACTTTAATTTAGTGTTGTTTCGATAAGTCATCTTAGTGACATCATGCACAAAAGTGCACTAATAGCTTGTTTTAAAATGTCTCTGACAATCTTGCACTTTCTGTTTTGAAATGACATGAATGTCTGTGCCATTGATTAATAACTGTTTAATAAATACACTTTTGGTAAATTGACTTAGTTGTGGTTTCCCTCTCTGCATGAAAGTTTAAAATGGGCTTATATTAATGCAGTATGAACAAAATGTTTTAATGTAGACATAGAATCATCATACTGCTGTGATTATATGCATTAAGTGTTCATTCAAGGCTAAGGCAAAATATCGAGATATACATCGTGTATCGTGACATGGCTTAAAAATATCGAGATATTGATAAAAGGCCATGTCGCCCAGCCCTACGACCTACCGATCTGACACTTGTAACTTTATTGCAATCAACTCTAAAATCACGGTTCAGCAGTTACAACAAATTGCTGTCAAGATGTTTCAGAGTAAAATACTGTAAAGATCATTGTGAAAGTAATGTGATTATTAGCCAGTAATTTGCTGTGAATTTACAATCACATTTTTTTTTTCTGTGTGTGCATTTAAGATCCAATATTTTGGTGTGCTTCTGATTTACACACGAATAAACACAAAACATGGCAGGCTTTTTAAAACAAGGTCAGTGACTCAAGTGGAGGATTAAAAATAACAGCACTGCATGGCTGGGGGAAAAAAACCAACAACAAAAAAAAAAACCCTGACAACTCTCCCTACATCAGCGTCAAGGCATCAGTGGGGAAGCGTTTTATCCACTTTCTGGATACAAACTATTGTGCTGCCACACGTTTCCTTTGGGCAACAAGTGTAGATCTATTCTTAGCTGCTGGCCTGAGCTTCGGCACTCTCTGCTCCTCATAGGTTGGACGGGATGAGGTGTGATGCACTCCTGCCAGGTCCCACTGTGTTGTTGTAGTCAGTGTCCAGCTGTAGAGACGGTGGGGCCCAGCGACCATCTGTCCCCCAACCAGCAGACTCAGGGCTCAGGGAAAAAAAAAATAGGGGGGCGGGAACGGGATGAGGTCGGCCGGGTAGGGGGGGCGATCAGCTTTGTGTTTCCATAAAGCTGTCTCTCCTCTCTCCTAGCAACGGCCTCCCGTTTCCTCGTTTTTTTTGTTTTTTTTTTAGGTGGCATGGTCCTCTTGGTCGGTCCCCCTCGCTCACTCTCTCCCTGTCCTATTTATGGTAATGAGCCATCTGCCCTCTCTGTAACAGCCGCCCAAATAGACGAGGGGAAGGATGCGAGGAGGGAGGGGGGGCGTCCCTGACAGACAGGAGCCTGAGACAAAGACGCTTATCCTGTTGTGTCTGCCTCTGCACCGGTGGATGCCTTCAGATATTGATAAGGTCCGACGATGATCAATGAGGGGGGAAAAAATGCGTGAAAGAGAAAGTGAACAACTAACGCTTTCTGTGTGCTTTTGACGGAAACAAACGCCCTCCCTTAACCCAGTGTTTTTCAACCACTGGTGTCTGGTGTGCTGTGGTAGATTATCTAATTTCACTTATTTGGGTTAAAAATATTTTTTGCAAACCAGTAATTATAGTCTGCAAATTATGTGTTGTTGTTGAGTTGTCAGTGCTGTCTAGAGCTCGGCAGAGTAACAGTGTAACACTCTTCCATATAGTAGGTGGCTGCCGGTAGCTAATTGCTTTGTAGATGTCGGAAACAGCTGGACGCAGTGTGCGGGTAAAAAGGTGTCTGATGCTTAAATCAAAAATAAACAAAAAGGTGAGTGCCCCTAAGAAAAGGCACCGAAGCTTAGAGAAGGCTTTGCAGAACGAAACTAAACTTGAACTGGCTACAAAGTAAACAAAAACAGAATGCTGGACGACAGCAAAGACTTACTGTGGTGACGATCAACAATGTCCCCACAAAGAAGGATTAAAAAAAAATCAGAAATAGTCTTGATTGCTAAAACAAAGTAGATGCGGGAAATATCGCTAAAAGGAAGACATGAAAATGCTAGAGGAAAATAACAAAAAAAGAGAAAAAGACACAAAAATACAAGCGCAAGACAAGAACTAATACACTACACACAGAGAAAACAGCAAAAAACTCAAAATAAGTCACAGCGTGATGTGATAGGTCATGACAGTACACCTACTTTGAGACCAAAGCTATAGTGATGCATGCTTGGTTATGGTTTAAAGTCATATCCAACATGTGCAAGAATGACTTTATTGTCAATATCGGCTGCTGAGTTAAACTAAAATTGAAATGGCTACAAAGTAAACAAAAACAGAATGCTGGACAACAGCAAAGACTTACTGTGGAGCAAAGACGGCGTCCACATGACATGACGATCAACAATGTCCCCACAAAGAAGGATTAAAAAACAAGGTAAATATTCTTGATTGCTAAAACAAAGTAGATGCGGTAAATATCGCTCAAAGGAAGACATGAAACTGCTACAGGAATATAACAAAAAAAGAGGAAAAGCCACCAAAATAGGAGCACAAGACAAGAACTGAAACACTGCACACAGGAAAATGGCAAAAAAACTCCAAATAAGTCACGGCGTGAAGTGACAGGTCATGACACATGAGACAAGAGCTATAGTGATGCATGCTTGCTTGGTTTAAAGTCTTATCCAACATGTGCAAAAAATACTTTTTATTGTCAATATCGGCTGCTGAGTTTAACTAAAATTGAAATGGCTACAAGGTAAACAAAAACGCAAGAATGCTGGACAACAGCAAAGAGTTACTGTGGAGCAAAGACGGCGGCCACATGACATGACGATCAACAATGTCCCCAGAAGGAAGGATAAAAAAAAACAACGGAAATATTCTTGATTGCTAAAATAAAGTAGATGCGCGAAATATCGCTCAAAGTAAGACATTAAACTGCTACGGGAAAATACCAGGAAAAGAGAAAAAGCAACGAAAAATAGGAGCGCAAGACAAGCACTAAAACACTACACACAGGAAAACAGCCAAAAAACTCAAAATTAGTTACGGCGTGATTTAATAGGTCATGACAGTTCAACTATTTTGAGACAAGAGCTATAGTGATGCATGCTTGGTTATGGTTTAAAGGCATATCCAACATGTGCTAGAACGACATTTTGATGTCAATATTGGCTGCTGAGTTTAAATAAAATTGAAATGGCTACAATGTAAACAAAAATAGAATGCTGGAAAACAGCAAAGACTTACTGTGGAGCAAAGACGGCGTCCACAATGTATATCCGTACATGACATGACGATCAACAATTTCCCCATAAAGAAGGATAAAAAAAACAACTGAAATATTCTTGATCGCTAAAACAAAGTCGATGCGGGACATATCGTTCAAAGGAATACATGAAAATGCCACAGGAAAATACCAAAAAAAGAGAAAAAGACACCAAAATAGGAGCACAAGACAAGAACTAAAACACTACACACAGGAAAACAGCCAAAAACTCAAAATAAGTCACGGCGTGATGTGACAGGTGGTGACAGTACACCTACTTTGAGACAAAAGCTGTAGTGTTGCATGCTTGGTTATGGTTTAAAGTCATATCCAACATGTGCTAGAACGACATTTTGATGTCAATATTGGCTGCTGAGTTAAAAAATAAAATTGAAATGGCTACAATGTAAACAAAAATAGAATGCTGGAAAACAGCAAAGACTTACTGTGGAGCAAAGACGGCGTCCACAATGTACGACAGTACATTTTGTCTCAAAGTAGGTGACAGTACACCTACTTTGAGACAAAAGCTGTAGCGTTGCATGCTCGGTTATGGTTTAAAGTCATATCCAACATATGCAAGAACAACTTTTTATTGTCAATATCGACTACAATGTAAACAAAAACAGAATACTGGACGACAGCAAAGACTTAGGAGCATGTACATCCATCCGTACATGACATGACGATCAACAATGTCCCCACAAGGAAGGATTAAAAAAAAAAAAAACAACGGAAATATTCTTCGTTGATAAAATAAAAGTAGATACAGGAAATATCACTCAAAAGAAGACATTAAACTGCTATGGGAAAATACCAAAAAAAGAGAAAAAGCAACTAAAAACACCTACTTTGAGACAAGAGCTATAGTGATGCTTGCTTGGTTATGGTTTAAAGTCTTATCCAACATATGCAAGAACGACTTTTTGATGTCAATATCGGTAAATGTTTTAATGTTTTCTGCTGGTGGGTGTGCCTCCGCATTTTTTTCAATGAAAAACATGTGCCTTGGCTCAAAAAGGGTTGAAAAACACTGCCTTAACCTACACCTGCAGGTCAATGCATCAAGCATTTGTCACGGCCCCTTCCCGTGTCTCTCACACAATGTTGACGATCTATGTCGAGCCAAATAATACACAAGCCTCTCATTATCCGCTTGCTGCTGTACGGCTGCGTCACTGTGACTTGGTGACATGATAGTGGCGGTCACGTCAGCCAATTCGGAGAGCGTTCAATAGACCTCTGTTGCCACTGGATACTAGACGGTTACCAAGCCAACACGTGTGCTGCACTGTCATAACTCAATTGGGTTATAGGAGAGAACAACACATGTTTTTTTTTTTTTTTGTTCACCAAAACTAGTCATGTGTTGGGGTTTTTTAACAACCCAAAATACAAATATTCTTTTTTGCAGCTGCTTATGGCGCCAGTGAATCCAAACATTAAGTGGGTTATCTCGCACATTATAATCAGCTGACTCCTATCAATGAGATTAAGAACAGCGAGCCGGGGGTAGGGGGTGGGGTGGCGGTGTGTACAGTACCGCGATCAAAAACAACATATTCAGCGGACTTCTGACCACCGCCCCTTTGTAAGGTCAACCACCAATAACCTCATCGCAGACAACCCCGCAGATGGGTCATTGACCCTGAAAAAAACGGCAAGTCGCAGATGCTCCTGCTGGTGGTGCTAATTGTGGTTTGGTGAACAACTTCATGGGAGCAGACAAACAGGAGAGAGGGGATCGTCTCTGTGTGTGTTCCAGTCCAGAGCATTCAATTGGTTGCAATCCGGTTCTCACCTGCTTGAAGCAACAGTGGGCTAGTTTTGCAGCTCATTGGTGGGAGTCATTAATGTTGATGAATTCCATCCATCCATTTGCTATGCCGCTTATCCTCGTTAGGGTCAAAAGCTGGAGCCTACCCCAGCCGACCTGGGACGGGAAGCGGGGTGCACCCAAGACTGGTCGCCAGCCAGTCGAAGGGTGTGAACTAACACTCAGGAAAATAGTGTTTTTGCTGCACTTTGCTACTTACAGTAACTTATTATTTTCGGGTCTCCCCATGTTTAGCATTAAACGATTACAGTTGGTACAAAATGGGGCTGCTAGACTTTTGACAAGAACAAGAAAGTTTGATCACATTACGCCTGTACTGGCTCACCTGCACTGGCTTCCTGTGCACTTAAGATGTGACTTTAAGGTTTTACTACTTATGTATAAAATATTACACGGTCTAGCTCCATCCTATCTTGTCGATTGTATGTCCCGGCAAGAAATTTGCGTTCAAAAGACTCCGGCTTATTAGTGATTCCTAAAGCCCAAAAAAATTCTGCGGCCTATAGAGCGTTTTCCGTTCGGGCTCCAGTACTCTGGAATGCCCTCCCGGTAACAGTTCGAGATGCTACCTCGGTAGAAGCATTTAAGTCTCACCTTAAAACTCATTTGTATACTCTAGCCTTTAAATAGACCTCCTTTTTAGACCAGTTGATCTGCCGCTTCTTTTCTTTTTCTCCTCTGTCCCCCCCTCCCTTGTGGAGGGGGTCCGGTCCGATGACCATGGATGAAGTACTGGCTGTCCAGAGTCTAGACCCAGGATGGACCGCTCGCCTGTGTATCGATTGGGGACATCTCTACGCTGCTGATCCGCCTCCGCTTGGGTTGGTTTCCTGTGGACGGGACTCTCGCTGCTGTCTTGGATCCGATTTGAACTGAACTCTCGCAGCTGTGTTGGAGCCACTATGGATTGAACTTTCACAGTATCATGTTAGACCCGCTCGACATCCATTACTTTCGGTCCCCTTTGGGGGTTGCCCACATTTGAGGTCCTCTCCAAGGTTTCTCATAGTCATCATTGCCACTGGCGTCCCACTGGGTGTGAGTTTTCCTTGCCATTATGTGGGTTCTTCCGAGGATGTCGTAGTGGTTTGTACAGTCCTTTGAGACATTTGTGATTTAGGGCTATATAAATAAACATTGATTGATTGATTTTACTTTTCATAATTCGGTTATACTGTGAGTCGTTAACTTCAAGATCATTATAGTCAATAATTAGACAGAAACAAAAACAACATTAGAACAACATGGGGCGGCATAGCTCGGTTGGTCGAGTGGCCGTGCCAGCAACTCGGGGGTTGTAGGTTCGATTCCCGCTTCCGCCATCCTAGTCACTGCCGTTGTGTCCTTGGGCAAGACACTTTACCCACCTGCTCCCAGTGCCACCCACACTGGTTTAAATGTAACTTAGATATTGGGTTTCACTATGTAAAGCGCTTTGAGTCACTCGGGAAAAGCGCTTTATAAAAATATAATTAACCTAATTCAACATGGGGAATATTCTATAGAATTATTAAAAATGGGACCAAGATAGATTACTACCCTCAATACTTTTCAGACGGAAAAACGCAATAAATGACTAAATCAATCATTCAATGTTTATTTATACAGCCATAAATCACAAGCGTCTCAAAGGGCTGCACAAACCAAAACGACATCCTCGGTAGAGCCCACATACGGGCAAGGAAAAACTCACCCCAGTGGGACGTCGGTGACAGTGACTATGAGAAACCTTGGAGAAATTAAGGAAGTAGTTGAAAGCTTCAATAACTGCTTTGTAAATATTGAACCAAAATTGGAGTAAAGGATTCCAGATCGGTCCGTGTTCATTCTTTTTCCAATTCTGAAACAAAAATCAAAACATATAATTAGGGTCGTTTTTTCATTCTTATTATATATGGCAGATTTTAAAACAGACAAAAAGGGTTACATTTCAAAATTGGATTTTGTGGTGTTTTTCTTTTATAGAGTTTAATTTTTCCTGGTAAACACAAAAATCCCAAAAAATTTGCAAAAATTGGTGGTTATCTGTGTGATGACAAATTGAATCAAAAGCTGTATTTTAGCATTTGCTTTGCGTTTAGCATGTTTTTAGCATAACGGAAACATCTTTGTTTAGGACGAGTCCTAAAAAACAAGTTTTGGACCATTTTTTGGTAACACTTTAGAATTGGGAACATATTCTAAGTAACAACGACTTAATTTAGAGTTATTTGGTTAGGGATGGGGTTAGAGTTAGGGTTGTACTGGTTGTATAATAAGGCCATGCAGAATAAGGCATTAGTTAGTACTTAATAATGACTAATTAAGAGCCAATGTGTTACTAATTTGCATGTTAATAAGCAACTAATTAATGGATAGTATGTCACCCATATTAAAGTGTTACACATTTTTTCTATTTTCATTTCTGAAAAAAAAGTTGGACGACTATTTAATAACACTTTTTTATATATAGGACTCCTGCTGAAAAAAGATGTTACCGTTATGCTAAAAACATGAAAGCTAAAATACTGCTTCCGGTTCAATTTGTCATCACACAGATAACCACAAATTTTTGCAATTTTTTTTTTGCGTTTATCTGGAAAAAATCAAATCCATTAAAGCAAAACAGCACAAAATCCAATTTTATGGCAATATTTTAATGAAAATCAATCCTTTTTTGTTTGTTTTAAAATCTGCCGTGTAGAATAAAAAGCGAAAAATGGCCCTAACTTTATTTTTTGATTTGCGTTTCAGAATTGGAAATAAAATGAACGGAAGGTACACGGACCCAGACCCAGACCCAGTGTGGGTTGAGGACTTTAATGACACCATAGATCAGGGGTCACTAAAGCGGTGCCCGCGGGCACCAGGTAGCCCGTAAGGACCAGACGAGTAGCCCGCTGGCCTGTTCTAAAAATAGCTCAAATAGCAGCACTTACCAGTGAGCTGCCTCTATTTTTTTTTTAATTGTATTTGTTTACTAATAAGCTGGTCTCGCTTTGCTCTACATTTTTAATTCTAGGAGAGACAAAACTCAAATAGAATTTGAAAATCCAAGAAAATAATTTAAAGACTTGGTCTTCACTTGTTTAAATAAATTCATTTATTTTTTTACTTTGCTTCTTATAACTTTCGGAAAGACAATTTTAGAGAAAAAATACAACCTTAAAAATGATTTTAGGATTTCTAAAGATATATACCTTTTTACCTATTAATTTCCTTCTTCTTCTTTCCTGACAATTTAAATCAATGTTCAAGTTTTTTTTTTTATTATTGTAAAGAATAATAAATACATTTTAATTTAATTCTTCATTTTAGCTTCTGTTTTTTGACGAAGAATATTTGTGAAATATTTCTTCAAACTTATGATTAAAATTAAAAAAATTATTCTGGCAAATCTAGAAAATCTGTAGAATCAAATTTAAATCTTTTTTCAAAGTGGATTTTAACCTATTTAAAACACGTCATCAAAATTCTAAAATTAATCTTAATCAGGAAAAATTACTAATGATGTTCCATAAATAATTGTTTTAATTTTTTCAAAAAGATTCAAATTAGCTAGTTTTTCTCTTCATTTTTTTCGGTTGAATTTTGCATTTTAAAGAGTCGAAATTGAAGATAAACTATGTTTGAAAATTTCATTTTAATTTTTTTCATGTTTTCTCCTCTTTTAAACCGTTCAATTAAGTGTTTTTTTCATAATTTATTCTCTACAAAAAACCTTCCGTAAAAGGAAAAAAAATGTATGACGAATGACAGACAGAAACACTCTTTTTTTTTAAATATATATAAACTTATTTATTAAAGGTAAATTGAGCAAATTGGCTATTTCTGGCAATTTATTTACGTGTGTATCAAACTGGTAGCCCTTCGCATTAATCAGTACCAAGAAGTAGCTCTTGGTTTCAAAAAGGTTGGTGACCCCTGCCATAGACAGACATCCCAACTCAATGTTTTTCACGGACATGACACAAGTGGAAGTAGTTAAAATTATAGATAAATGCAAATCTGCCATATACGTATAGTAAAAATCTGCGTTTCAGAATCGGAAATAGAATGAAATGAACGTACACAGTCTCCATTTATTCTATTTTCAATTCCTAAATGCAAATCAAAAAACACATTTTGGACCATTTTTTGTATTTTTCTTTCTGAAACAAAAGTTGGACAACTACATAATGACACTTTCTTAAAACAACAATAGGACTCCTGCTGAACAAAGATGTTACCGTTATGCTAAAAAAAAATGCTAAACGCAAAGGAAAAGCTAAAATACCGCTTCTGGTTGAATTTGTTAACACACATAACCACGCATTTTTGTATTTTGGAGGAACATATATTAGATTTTTGTATTTATCTGGAAAAATAAAAATCCATAAAATGAAAACAGCACAAAATCCAATTTTATGGCAATATTTGAATGAAAATCAACCCTTTTTTGTTTGTTTGAAAATCTGCCATATTTAATAGAAATCAAAAAACGGCCCTAATTTACTTTTTTTATTTGCATTTCATAATTGCAAATAGAATGAACGAAAGGTAAACGGACCGCAATAGCAAACGATGTACACACTTATAAGACTGAAAACAAACACATTACTGTTTCTTTACTTTCACTATTTTCTAAATGTATTGAAAAACTATTTAATCCCAGATTGGAAAATCTTATTAACGATCATAGAACGCTTGCGCACAACCAATGGGGACACAGAGCTAATATTTCAACATCAATGGCCTTAATCAAAATAACTGAAGAGATTACCAATGCAATAGATGGTAAACAGTGTGCAGCTGCCGTGTTTATGGATCTAACAATAGCATTTGACACAAAGAATCGTGATATTTTAATTGAAAAAAACTACAACGATATGGCACCAGAGGGCTTGTTCTGAACTGAGTAAGAAGCTACTTAACAGACAGCAATGAATTGATTAACGTGGACTCCGACTTAAAGAAATTTAAAAACTTTTTCGGGTCTTACCATTTAGTGGTCAATTGTACGGAATATGTACTGTACTGTGCAATCTACTAATTAAAGTTTCGATCATTCAATCAATGTGAAGTTAGGCGTACATACATCTCCAACACTAAATATATATATATATATATATATATGTATGTATATATATGTATGTATATACACATTAGTGATTCCCAAAGCCCAAAAAAAGTCTGCGGGCTATAGAGCGTTTTCCGTTCGGGCTCCAGTACTCTGGAATGCCCTCCCGGTAACAGTTCGAGATGCCACCTCAGTAGAAGCATTTAAGTCTCACCTTAAAACTCATTTGTATACTCTAGCCTTTGAATAGACTCCCTTTTTAGACCAGTTGATCTGCCGTTTCTTTTCTTTTTCTTCTATGTCCCACTCTCCCTTGTGGAGGGGGTCCGGTCCGATCCGGTGGCCATGTACTGCTTGCCTGTGTATCGGCTGGGGACATCTCTGCGCTGCTGATCCGCCTCCGCTTGGGATGGTTTCCTGCTGGCTCCGCTGTGAACGGGACTCTCGCTGCTGTGTTGGATCCGCTTTGGACTGGACTCTCGCGACTGTGTTGGATCCATTATGGATTGAACTTTCACAGTATCATGTTAGACCCGCTCGACATCCATTGCTTTCCTCCTCTCCAAGGTTCTCATAGTCATCATTGTCACCGACGTCCCACTGGGTGTGAGTTTTCCCTGCCCTTATGTGGGCCTACCGAGGATGTCGTAGTGGTTTGTGCAGCCCTTTGAGACACTAGTGATTTAGGGCTGTATAAGTAAACATTGATTGATTGATTGATTGATAAATACATCCTGTGGTGCACCTCATAGATCAATACTTGGACCAAAGTTTTTCAATCTTTCTATACATGACATTTGTAAAGTTACAAAAGACTCTAAGTTTGTATTATTTGCGGAGAGCAGAACCGTCTTTTGTTCAAGAGAGAACCCACAGAAGCTAATACAATTGAAAAACTTATTCGGGTGTTACCATTTAGTGGTCAATTGTACGAAATATGTACTGTACTGTGAAATCTACAAATAAAAGTTTCAATCAATCAATCTAAATAATAACACAATAAATGAATTAATTTTAGGGATGGTTTGACTAAAACAGACTAGCCCCAAATCTTAGTTATATATGATATTCGATAACAGCAGAAGAGATGGTCCAACACAAATACAAATAGACAGAATAGACATTGAAAAAGTAAATGAAATTACATTTTTGAGTGTAATCATTGATGATAAAATTAAATGGAAATCTCATATAAAATATACAAATTAAGGTGGCAAGAAATACATCAATAATGAATAAAGCAAAATATGTATTGGACGAAAAATTGCTCCATATTCTCTACTGCTCTCTAGTAGTGTTACCATATCTGAGTTATTGTGTAGAAATAAGGAGAAACAACTATAAGAGTACGCTTCCTTCAACTGTGGTTACAAAAGAGGCCAGTTAGAATAATACATCATGTTGACAACATAAACCCTTGATTTATTGAATCAAAAATATAGAAATTCAACAATAGAGTGAATTTGCAAACAGCTAAAGTTATGCACAAAGCCAACTATAACCTGTAAACTACAACTAACAACAATACTTCTCAACAACGGACGAAAAATTGAACGTCAGACAAAAATGTAATTTAAAACAAATGCATGCACATACAACACTTAAGTCCTTTAGCCCAGTGGTTCTCAAATGGGGGTACGCGTACCCCTGGGGGTACTTGAAGGTATGCCAAGGGGTACGTGAGATTTTTTTTTAAACATTCTAAAAATAGTAACAGTTCAAAAATCCTTTATAAATATATTTTTGGAATAATACTTCAACACAATATGAATGTAAGTTCATAAACTGTGAAAAAAAAATGCAACAATGCAATATTCAGTGTTGACAGCTAGATTTTTTGTGGACATGTTCCATAAATATTGATGTTAAAGATTCCTTTTTTTGTGAAGAAATGTTGAGAATTAAGTTCATGAATCCAGATGGATCTTTATTAAAATACACAAATAGGGCACTTTAAGTTGATGATTACTTCTGTGTAGGAATCTTTATTTATAATTGAATCACTTGTTTAAGTTTTTAGTTATTTTAATATCTTTTTTTCCAAATAATTCAAGAAAGACAATTACAAATGAGCAATATTTTGCACTGTTATACAATTTAATAAATCAGAAACTAATAACATAGTGCTGTATTTTTCTTTTTTATCTCTTGTTTTCAACCAAAAATGCTTTGCTCTGATTAGGGGGTACTTGAATTAAAAAAAATGTTCACAGGGGGTACATCACTGAAAAAAGGTTGAGAACCACTGCTTTAGCCTATCAGTATGTGGAATTAAATTATTGAATTGAATAAGCAAATAAGTCGAACAATGTACTGACATGATTCAGTTCAAGACACTGTTCAAACTCAAAGTGTCTGCAAAGTACAAAGAAAAAAGAATCATGATAAACATTTTTGAAAATTAGATAATCTCATCTATCTCATTATGTGAAATACAATTTACTTTACTATTTGTTTGTTTTTTAGAATTGTATTATTCATGGGAGTTAATTGTGTACAAATTGAGAACAGGAGGGAATAAAAAAGTGTGAGTAATTGCTATGAAAGGGAAAAGGGGGTACGATTAAACAAGCTCTACTCCTTTTCAAACTTGTCGAAAAGGGAAACTGGAGATTGTGATGTATCATGTTGTTACACCTGTGTGCATGTTGGACATAATCTCAAACCATAAATCATATATGTTGCACATGTAAGTGAATTTGTCTTTACTATATAGTAATACAATAACAGTTCTAATAAAATAATGCCAGGGATTGTACTGACCACCAACAAGAAGTATTCACAAGATGAGTGAGGGAAAGCATCTTCCAGACATTGGACTCCAGGAACACATATTGTTAGTATGGATCACAAATACCATGTGACACTCACTTCACTCACAACAGCTGCTGAGAAGTCAGAAGAGACATCTAGTGGGCAACCAGTGCAGCCTAAATGAGCTAAACACAAATTGTGATTGAGTAAAGCCTTAATTAGAAATGTAATGTGTGTTCTTTTTGAAGCAACAGATACTTAAGATGGTTAGAGCAGTGGTTCTAAGCCTTTTTTCAGTGATGTACCCCCTGTGAACATCTTTTTAATTCAAGTACCCACTAATCAGAGCAAATCATTTTTGGTTGAAAAAAAAAAAGAGATATAGAAATAAAATACAGCACTATGTCATCAGTTTCTGATTTATTAAATTGTATAACAGTGCAAAATATTGCTCATTTGTAGTGGTCTTTCTTGAACTATTTGGAACAAAAGATATGAAAATAACTAAAAACTTGTTGAAAAATAAACAAGTGATTTAATTATAAATAAAGCTTTCTACACATAGAAGTAATCATCAACTTAAATTGCCCTCTTTGGGGATTGTAATAGAGATCCATCTGGATTCATGAACTTAATTTGAAACATTTCTTCACAAAATAAGAAATCCTTATCATCAATATTTATGAAACATGTCCACAAAAAATCTAGCTGTCAACACTGAATATTGCATTGTTGCATTTTTTTTTCAAAGTTTATGAACTTACATTCATATTTTGGTGAAGTATTATTCAATAAATATATTTATAAAGGATTTTTGAATTGTTGGGCTTCACGGTGGCAGAGAGGGTTAGTGCATCTGCCTTTCAATCCCAGGCTCGGTATCTTTCTGTGTGGAGTTTGCATGTCCTCCCCTCGAACGCATGGGTTCCCTCCGGGTACTCCGGCTTCCTCCCATTTCTAAAGACATGCACCTGGGGATAGGTTGATTGGCAACACTAAAAAAATTGGCCCTAGTGTGTGAATGTTGTTTGTCTGTCAGTGTTGGCCCTGCGATGAGGTGGCGACTTGTCCAGGGTGTACGCCGCCTTCCGCCCGATTGTAGCTGAGATAGGCGCCACAACCCCGCGACCCCAAAGGGAATAAGCGGTAGGAAATAGATGGATGGATTTTTGAATTGTTGTTATTTATAGAATTTTTTTTTTTTAAATCTCACGTACCCCTTGGCATACTTTCAAGTACCCCCAGGGGTAAGCATACCCCCATTTAAGAACCACTGGGTTAGAGATATACATTATCACCATTTTGCAAGTTGTGGGTGGGTATTGGCATCTCAAATGATTGATAGATAGTTTTGACTGTTGCATTTGCAGTCAAAATTTGTTTAAAAAGATAAATTGATTGATTGATTGATTGAAACTTTTATTAGTAGATTGCACAGTACAGTACATATTCCGTACAATTGACCCGAATTAGTTTTTCAACTTGTTTAAGTCGGGGTCCACATTAATCAATTCATGGTACAAATATATACTATCAGCATAATATAGTCATCACACAAGTTAATCATCAGAGTATATACATTGAATTATTTTACATTATTTACAATCCAAAAAATGTCCCTTTTTTATTTACTTAACTAGTTATTTACTTAACTAAATGCTGTAAACTAACTTTAAACACATTTCCCAATCACTAATAAAGTAAAATTGTGTCGAATTAACTCTAAGAGCAACCTTTTCACTAACATTTTAGCTCTTATGCTAAGGCATGGAAAAAAGTAAGCACTGTTAAGTTCATCCATCCATCCATTTCTACCGCTTTTCCCTTTTGGGGTCGAGAAGGGATGCTGCAGCCTACCTCAGCTGCATTCGGGCGGAAAGCGGGGTACACCTTGGACAAGTCGCCACCTCGTCGCAGCGACCACTTGAGTTGAGTTCATTTATTTGAAACATCTTGTACAATTATACAAAACTAGTACCAGACAATGTTACAATTCCGTGTACAACAACTGACGACAATTATCAAAAATGTATAAAATAAACTTCAGATATACTGTACAAAATGAAAGTGAAGATAAAATTTAATTTTAAGATTAAAAAAATATATCATCCTAAATTGCAGCGTTGGGCCGTCAGGGCCAGCAATGCCTTCCATGCTAGCCTGACATACCCAGAAATCATGATTTTAATCAAAGATAAAAGTATTTTTTTTAATTTAATTTCCCTTAACTTCTAAAAGTATTCGTATTCTCTTCATGTCATATTATGCTCCTTCCAGTGCTGTTGTTTTTAGTTTTAATTTGTATCCAATCAGCTTTCAGCTAGCTTATGTTGGCATGCTGTACCAAATCTGCCAGAGGTCTTTAGAATCAACAAAGCGGGCATTTATGTACTGTAAGTGAACAGGCACATACAGTTGATAGATAATAGCGATAGCCAATCAGATCACGAGTTGTTGACAGTAGCCTATCTAAGTAGCCTGATGTTAACGAGACTGTGATTGGATACTCACTTGTCATTCCAAAGTGATTATCCAATCACAAGTTCCAATTTAGCAGGAAGCAGGAAGTGTTGACCCACAAGGAAGGAGAACAAAACGAGGATTAGGTGGCAGATATATATTTGCAACGCCATTTTCAAGAAGGATATTTAAAGGAAAAACTACATCTTGTGACACGATGTCGGCGATGAAATAGGGAAATGCCCGCCACTTCCACTTGAATCAACCGACTACGAGCGACCACTGGCTTATACAGTGTCAAATGGGTCCTGCAAAAGGTGAGTTCAAATATTTTCTCTCTTTAATTTTTCACGTTTAAAATGTCTTTTGCAATTTTAATTTTGACAGTACCTCATAAGATATGTTTTAATTGCTGATGCGGGCTTATTGTACACTGTTGAGGTGATTCAATGGCCAGTAGTGCGTAAATGTGTTTCTGTGGAGTATTTCTCCGGCAATGGTCATGTGGTGACATAAATTATTTTGAGAGGTAATCATTGAAGTCGGACATCACTGAAGGCCTATGGGGGCCAACACGTGGCCCAAATATTGTAAAATAATGTAATTTTATCTGGTATGTGTTTTCTTTGTAAACATCCCATAATTATCCCGAGTAGATTATCTCCAACTTTCTCTCATCTGAAATAATTGTTGCGGTAGGGCTGGACAATAAATCAAATTTTGATTCTGACTTCTCACGATCATTAAAATATTGTAATTTAAAAAAAGGTTAAAGGACTGAGCACGTGCATGCAAATTCCTGAGCTTGTAAGGGTGAAACAGGAGAGAAGCGAATGAATGAAAAAAAAAATAGTTTGGGATCTAATCATGGTTGCAACTTTTTATTTGACACAGTGGTAATGCCTAACCAAAAATCACAAAACTCAACAATAAAAGTATGGCATACGATTTCTACATTCACGTGACCGTGGACGAAAGCGCAGACTTGGCCAATAAACAGAATCCGCTGTTAAACGCAGAATATCACAGAAATTGACATACATGTGAATGAAATGCTGTCTTTGTGAGAAGGAACATTTGTTTGGGGAAACTAAACTGAACATCTTGAAAAAAATACTAAACTACAAAGCTAAAGCTAGCAACAACAATCCATACACCCACAACACATCTCATCTGCTTGTGTTGTTGTGAACGACATCATCGATGTGAGATCAATGTACACTCTTTTTTTTTTTTGTTTCTAAACCGCCTCGGGTCATCTACACACTGCTCAGAACAGCAGCACACTTCCTCCCTTCACAATAACAGTGCTGTCTGAATGCGCTAACAACATAACGGTTTTAAAAAGTACCTTACACAAGCCTAATGTACTTAAAACGCTTATTGATACATTTACAAAATGATCATGCTTTGACTTGAAATACTGGTCAAAATTGTCCAAAAATGCATTGCACCAGTAAATGCGAGGATTTTTTTTTTTTTTAAATAAAATATTATTAATCACACAAAACGCACACACTCTGTGGAAAAATAAGTGCAAAAAAGTATAAAATGAAAAATGGCGACTTGTCCGGGTGTATCCCCACCTTCCGTCTGAATGCAGCTGTGATAGGCTCCAGCACCCCCCGCGACCCCGAAAGGGACAAGGCGTAGAAAATGGATGGATGGATGAAACAAAAAACTTAAATGTATTGTTTTGTTGATTGCTATTGTTATTTTAATTTATTGCTGTTACTATTATTGTTTTTTCAATTGTTGGTGTATGTGTTTCTAACGAATATCTGTTGTTCTTTTGAATTATTTTTCAAAGTTTAATTTTGTTAATGCAATTATTACTCAAGTTTTTGAATTAATGAATAACTGTGTTATTAATTGCGATTTCAATATCAATCCAAATAATTGTGATCATAAGCGTCCAGCCCTATTTTGTGGTAGAATAAAAACTACACAGGTTAAAGTTAATCTTATTGCAAATCAACTTTTCTGTAAAAATGTCCACACAAGCGCATTTCAACAATACAGGAAAAATAGCCTACAGAAAATACATCTGGAATATTGGAGGTATAAGACAATATAAATAAAACTAAAATACATATCAGCACAATATGAAGTGAATACAAAATTGTAGTACTCTGCACACCTAAACTGGGCTACTTAAAACAATGAACCAGAAATGCGCATTTTAAAAGAATTGGCTCATGTTGTTCGATTTTCAAACAGTGCGACTTTAATTGATTGACTGATTGAAACTTTTATTAGTACATTTCACAATACACTACATATTCCATTCAATTGACCACTAAATGGTAACACCCAAATAAGTTTTTCAACTTGTTTAAGTCGCGGTCCACATTAATCAATTCATGGACTCCAGTCCAGTCAGGTGGTACACATACTGTATGATGGCTGTGTGGGTAATTTGCTTTTAAATAGGGCTCAGAAATGCGATTTAGTTCTCGGTTTACTTAAAAAAGTAATTCAAAGGACTTAACTCATGGGTGTCAAACTCTGGCCCGCGGGCCAAATTTGGCCCGCCGTGTAATTTAATTTGGCCCTTGAGGCAATATCAAATTAACATTAGAGCTGGCCCGCCGGTATTATACAGGGGCGGTGTCGCTTTAACATCGCACTCACCGCTAATATACTTGCCAACCCTCCCGATTTTCCGGGAGACTCCTGAATTTTAGTGTCCCTCCCGAAAAACATTCTCCCAATTTCCACCCGGACAACAATATTGGGGGGGGTGCCTTAATGGCACTGCCTTTAGCGCCCTCTACAACCTGTCGTCACGTCCGCTTTTCCTCCATACAAACAGCGTGCCGGCCCAGTCACATGATATATGCGGCTTCTACACAGAGGTATGTGAATGCAAGGCATACTTAGTCAACAGCCATACAGGTCGCACTGAGGGTGGCCGTATAAAATTTTTTAACACTGTTACAAATATGCGCCACACTGTGAACCCACACCAAACAAGAATAACAAACAAATTTTGCGAGAACATCCGCACCGTAACACAACATAAACACAACAGAACAAATACCCAGAACCGCTTGCTGCAATAACTCTTCCGGGATGCTACAATATAAACCCCCGCTACCAACAAACCCCCACCCCTCCCCACCCCCATTTATTTTCAAATTTATTAGCCTGTGGAAAAAGGTAGTGTTGATATTTACCTCAGAAGGCTGCAAATAGAAAAGAGGCATTCATTTTTTTATTAAAATTGTATTTAATATGCCATTGTTTTTTGAAAGTTGATTTTGCACTATTAAGTTATATAAGCGTTGCTTGTTCCATATTCCGTGTTAAAGCAAATCAGTGTAGCAAACTGAGCAATAATTATTGATATTTTTTTATTATTATTATTATTTGAAACTCGATTTTGCATGTCACTATAAAGTTATGTAAGCCTTGCTTGTTCAATATTCAATGCAAAACGTGTTAGGGTCCCTATTAAAAGGTTAATTTGTTCAACCTTGGCCCGCGTCTTTATTCAGTTTAAAATTTTTGGCCCACTCTGTATTTGAGTTCGACACCACTGACTTAACTCGTTTGCGATCATCACATCTCTATTCACTTTACCCATTCACTTCCTGCCCAGTAGCACATAAGGCCTTCACACGCTGCATGAGATCAAAGGGATGCCATTCAGCTTGGTTATGAACGCCATCTGATACCATTCTTGGTGACATGTACCTGTAATTGTTTAGCTATTTGGTATTACTGTACATGACTATTTTGCCAAGCAGCCAGACCCTTTCTTATTCAAGGTCATGTGTTTCATCTCTGGTTCTGTGGCACACACACACACACACACACACACACACACACACACACACACACACACACACACACACACACACACACACACACACACACACACACACACACACACACACACACGCACTTACACAAACAAACCAAAGTCAAAACATATTTGTGGGTTTAACCAAATCAATCAAATATATTTAAAACCGACGTGAAATCACAAATGATTACAAACGTTCCAGAATAAACCAGATGATATACAGTATATGCAAAATGTGGTCACCTTTTATATTGTGCCTCTCTGCTGATGCACATTCCGAGGCTCAAGAGCACCACCATTAGGACAAAACACCATCTGTGAAAATAAACAGGCACAGAGATTTATTACTCATCGAGGTCTATGCAACATATATACATACAATTATCTCACATACACATAGTAAAAATCAACAATGCATGAGAGCATTTTCTTTTCTAATTAAAACAAAAACTAAACTGTCCCATACAGAAGTGGAAAACAATTATCCACAATGTGAAAACAGTATACACATTCGTAATCAGACTATTATAATTGACGAATATTAAAATTCCCAAATAGAGTACAGCGTATCTCATAAAATGTGCACAGTATGTTGTGAAAAGTTAAATATTGTAATTAGATTAGATTAGATTAGATAGTACTTTATTTATTCCGTCAGGAAAATTACAATTTTTAGCACAATCCCATTCAAGATCAGACAAACATTACAGGGAGACAGAACAGGATCGCTGACGGGTCTGCCGGCTTCCAGCGCCCCTTACAAAAAAAAGATGACATACAGGTAAACAAGGGGGGGTGGGGGGTACAAAAAAAAAAAAATAGAAGATTAAAATAAAATAAAAAATAAAAAATCGGTCTTAGCCTAGGCCCTGGAGTGGGGGTGCAGACTGAGGCCAAGGGGAAAAAAACTGAAAAAAACAACAACTCATAGCCATAGTACACATCCCTCTTACAAGTGTGTAAGAGGGAAACATCAAACATCAAAGAACACATAGTAATAATGTACTGGTCTTTAAGTTTAACCAGCAAATTAACGGCAAAGTACTTTAAGCGGCCTCTTATATGAACTAAACTGAATGTTCGCACAATATTTGTAATTATTTGAGATGCACATGTGTCAGAAAATGCACTGTAACTGTAACTTTTATTATTCGTCTTATCTTCTCAAACTTATTAACTGTTACTGACAATACAATATTTCACAAGCCAACCTGAGTTGCATTATACACTGTACAAGTTATTGCTTTGCATTAAAACATTGAGTTTTAACCTTCCTCTTGTGTTAGCTTTCTGTTACCATCTCTTATGTTAACGGGTCGGTTTTGACCCATGTTTTAAACCAGCTGTAAAATACACTAAAAACAATTATCTATCATCCAATTTGTTTCTCATCTCTTGGTTACCTTGTTAGGGTTCCTTATCCTTGAAAATATTGGTTTTATTATTTTTGGTTTGGGCCATTGGGCCTTATTTTGTCAGTATACCCCTCGATTTTTAAAAATGGTAAAACGCACCTCAAGAGAATCATATAAATAAAAAAAGGCTGTTGTGTTACCTAACTATTACTAAGGGGTATTAGAACACATCTCTTAAATAAATGTGTTTTGTTTATTTTTTCATTTTAAGAGTTTTAACTATTGTAACATCCATGGTGTTACGGGTAAATTTCGACCCATATATATTTACTTCAAGAAAAAGGCTAAAAAGTATTTTTTTCAGCAACAGAAATCCAACATCAAACAAACAACCAATCAAGCAAATGAAACCAAGAGAAATAGATTACTAGTTCCAAAACTAATAAAAAAACAAAATCAGAGCGGCAAAAAGTGACACTTTTAGTGTCCGTCTTTTGTTTGTTTTTGTACAGGATAACAAGGTAAAATGAGAATCCACTAAAGCTCACATGATTGGGAGAGGAGCTGGCTGTCAGCGTGTTCAGTTTTGGCTCTTATCATTGCTTTATCATCTTATTTTTATAACCGGGTCGAAACCGACCCTAACAACAACAAGGGCATAATTTCTACCAGAGCATTTTATAATTTAGTGAAAAAAATTAAAATGTTTTATTTTGTTGAAAAAGAGGTTCCTGACAAAGTCAAAAAGCTTTGATGCAAAAAAATAAATGTATGTGGTGTTTTTATGCATTTAAAAACTAAAACGGGTCGGTCCCGACCCTAACACAAGACGAAGGTTAAACTGTGGTATGTGTACCACTAGTGGTAAGCGGGCTCTATCTTATGGTATGCCAAATAATCACTTGATCAAAGTACAGTGTTTTGTTTCCTTATATTTAAAAACTGTGGTACTGTTCAAACTGTGCGTAATGTTACAGCGGCCAAAAATGTTAAGTATACTTGTTAAATAAACCCTCTGCCATGTTTTTATTGAATACTAGGGCCTACAACGCCACTGTAGTTTAATGTTGGTCAATTTGGTGATAATTGGAGAGCCACGTTTTTTTTCCCAAGGTGCTAACCTGCTTGGGGAAAAACGTTTGGCAATAGAATAATCTTTATAACATGCGCTGCACGCTTAGGTTTGAGTGACGTCAATTGAAATAATGTGAATAAATGTGCAAAATGGGCAGCACAGTGGAATAGTGTTGTAATGTGTGCCTTTCAGTCATACAAACAGGCAGTTTAAATTGTTTGTAGGTGTGAATGCTTGTTTGTCTGTATGTGTCTTCACTGTCTTGTGATTGACAGGCCATCAATCAGCTGGGATAGGCTCCAGCTCACACCTTACCCTAATGCGGGGGTCAGAAAATAGGGCGGCATGCGGCTCTTTAGCGCCGCCCTAGTGGCTCCCTGGACCTATATCAGAGATGTGGGAAAATGTTTTTGTTTTAATATATTTTCTGTAGGAAAACAAACATGACACAAACCTTGATAGTTGTTAGAAATCCTACTGTTTATGTTAAACAAGCTTCACTGAGGTGAGTATTTGGCAAGCACCGTTTTGTCCTCTTAATTTCAGCAATCCTTGAACTCATCGTAGTTTGTTTACATGTACAACTTTCTCCGATTCTGCCACAGAAAGACGTGCTTTGTGCCAGTCCTTCTTTGTCTCATTTTGTCCACCAAACGTTTTATGCCGTGCGTGAATTCACAAAGGTGAGCTTTGTTGATTTTATTGATTTGCTGGAGTGCTTATCAGGCATATTTGGTCAATCCATGACTGCAAGCTAATCGATACTGACATGCTATTTAAGCTAGCTGTATGTACATATTGCATCATTATGCCTCGTTTGTAGGTATATTTCAGCTCATTTAATTTCCTTATGTCATCTGTGCATTTAATTTCATGACACATTAACTGTATGTAATTTTGGCTGCATTTCTGTGTTCTTTGTGTGCCATATTGTTCCAGATCACAGCAAGGAGATCATCGATGACTTCAGGAGGCATCAGTCCAGCCACACTCCACTCTTCATCAACGTACTGCAGTGGAAATCGTAAGCAGCACCAAGTTCCTGGGGGTGCAGATATCATCGGGACTCCTCTTCCTCCTATCCAGGAAATCACACAAAGCCGCTTCCTGACCAGGGCTCACAAAATCTGTAGCGACTTCTCCCACCCCCACCAAGGACTGTTTTCACTGCTTCACTCTAGAAAGAGGTTCCGCAGCCTTCGAAGCAGAACCTCCAGGTTCTATAACAGCTTCTTCCCTCAGGCCATAAGAGTCATGGACGCATCATATTTGAACCATCACTCTCACCTCTTAGCAGGTGAAGGTGATGGGTCAAATGCAGAGGATAATCTCACCACCCCTCGCGTGTGTGTGTGTTTAAATTTATAATAATAATCCCCTCAATTCTCACCCCAAAAACAGATTAACTTGCCGGAATATAAAGACAATATAACAAACATCCATAAATGGGGATGCATATGCAAAAGTGCAATATATTCATTCATCTGTACAATAATCTATTTATCTTTATCTGCACCTTACTGCTTTTTTATACTGCACTACAGCAAGCTACTGCAACAAAAATGTTTTCTTATCTGTACTGTAATGTTCAAATTTGAATGACAAAAGGAAGTGTAAGTCTAGGTCAGGGGTAGGTAACCTATGGCTCTAGAGCCAGATGTGGCTCTTTTGATGACTGCATCTGGCTCTCAGATAAATCTTAGCTGACATTGCTTAACAGCATAAATGATTAATAATTCCGCTGGTAATCACAGTGTTAAAAATAATGTTCAAATTATAAAACAATCTCATGCATTTTAATTAGGGATGCACCGAAATGAAAATTTGTGGCCGAAGCCGAAGCCGAATAAAATTTAAACGCTTGGCCGAAGGCCGAATACCATCCATCCATCCATCCATTTTCTACCGCTTATTCCCTTTCGGGGTCGCGGGGGGCGCTGGCGCCTATCTCAGCTACAATCGGGCGGAAGGCCAAATACCGAATAATAAATGCAGTTTTTCACAACTTTTTTATATTGCATAAATAGCCTAGAATAAATTTTTAGACATGTTTTTCAAATAAAGTAAATTTTTATTGAATATTGACATTTTTTTAATATTCCAGTAGCTTTTGCGTTTAAAAAACAAAACAAAACAGTTTTTCATTTATATTAGGCCTTCAAACAAAACATGCATTCCCCCCCAAAAAATAAAGTGCATTAAAGTGGATAAACCCAGAACAAATGAATTATTGTCCTTTTGGCAAAAGTCTGCTTAGCCACAAAAAACAAAACAAAACAGTTTTTCATTTATATTAGGCCTTCAAACAAAACATGCATTCCAAAAAAAAAAATAAAGTGCATTAAAGTGGATAAACCCAGAACAAATGAATTATTGTCCTTTTGGCAAAAGTCTGCTTAGCCACAGTAGATAAGCTAATAATGTAAACAGAAGGCTCAAGTAAATCTCAATTAAGTGTGTGCTTATAACCTCTTACACTTATACAGGTAGCCTACACAACAGGCTAATAATGTAAACAGAGGCCCCACTAAATCTCAATAAGTGTGTGCTTGTAACCTCATACACTTATACAGGTACACAACATATCCCAACGTCACCGCGTCACTGCACGTTGGTTGATTGCATCACCGCGTCAAAAAATTGCGTTACACGCCACTATTCGGCCTTGTTTTTAACTCATTCCACCGAAGGCTGAATGTGGCTTTTTTTGCCATATTCGGCCGAATATATTCGGTTACCGATTAATCGGTGCATCCCTAATTTTAATCCAACCATTTGTTTTCTATTGCACCTGTTCAAGATGTTGCATTAATGGTAAGAAGTATTATATTTATTATTGGCTAACTTTAGATTTTATAATAACAATATTATTAAAAAGAATAAGAGACTTATTATACTCTAAACATTGTGGGCTTATTTAAAAATGCACGCATTTAATTGTATTCAGTGTTAAAAAATTATTATAAGGCTCTCACGGAAATACATTTTGAAATATTTGGCTTACATGGCTCTCTCAGCCAAAAAGCTTCCCGACCCCTGGTCTAAGTTTTTTGTTGTTTTGCAGCTCCACACCTATTTTCGTGTGTTTGAATGAAGTGATATATAAAAAAATGTATATATGTATGGATATGGGCAAAGTATGATGAACATTTTAGCTTCTACAACATTGTACACTATTATAACACTCATTAACAAAGAATCACACTGTCAATCAATACATATTTGGCTAGAATATTTGATGTGGTACCTCCGATGACCGTTGTGCTGTTGAGCAAGGCCTCTTACCTTCAACTGAGATATTCACTTTTTTTTTTTTAACTTGTAAGTTAATAGCAGACATTCTAAATCAGGGGTGTCCAAAGTGCGCCCCGGGGGCCATTTGTGGCCCGCAGCTGATCGTTTCCCGGCCCGCCACACATTCTGCAAAAATTGCAAAATTAATAGTATTGTAAAAAAAAAAAAAAAACATTTAAAAAAAGTCTAATGAGGTGAAATCTAATGAGAAAAAGTGGAAATGTAGACATAAAGCTGCCATGCATGCAGTTTTTTTCCCTTTTGTCTTTATTTTCTTTTTTTTCCATTGATCAAAAAAAAAGTACAAAAAAATCTGTTATAATGAATTATTACTTTAAAAATTATCCCTTTAAAATGTTATATGTTGAAAAAATATATGTTGTGTGTTTGCCATATAAAAACATCAAAGTTTTGACAAAATCGATAAAACAAACAAAATAATAGTTCAAACTTCAAATCGACAGATATATCGGAAGTTGATATTGAAATTTAAGTGTTAAAAGTAAAAAAACCCTAATAAAAATGCATCACTTTATGAGTGGGGAACCTTTCGGATCTCAAATATATTTAGTAGGATTTTATTTAACTTTTCACTGTGATTACTCAAAAATATTGAATAATTAAAATCACTGGTGGCCTGCATTATTGATCTTTGAGGGCTTTTGATGCTAAGGAACTCTCCTGAAAGAATCAATAAAGTACTATCTATCTATCTATCTATCTATCTATGTATCTATCTATCTATCTATCTATCTATCTAGCTATCTATCTATCCATCCATCCATCCGTCAATCCATCAGCTGCCGTCAACTTCCCTGAGACACTAGCGTCAAGACACCCAGCCGTGGACACACACCTCTGACTATCAGGTACTGTTAAACTCATTAAACACTAGCAACACAATAGAAAGATAAGGGATATCCCAGAATTATCCTAGAAAATGTGTCTTTAAACATCTGAATCCGTCCCAATGCAATCACGTTTTTTTTTTTACTTGTTTTTTTCATTTTAATTTTTTTGTAGTCCGTCGCTATCAATATCCTCAAACACAAATCTTTCATCCTCGCTCAAATTAATGGGGAAAATGTCGTTTTCTTGGTCCGAATAGCTCTTTTTGTTGGAGGCTCCCATTATAAACAATGTGAGGATGTGAGGAGGCCTCAACATGTGACGTCATCGTCTGCAACTTCCGGTAAAGGCAGGGCTTTTCTGTTAGCACCAAAAGTTGCGAACTTATTCGTCGATAAAAAAGCTTTTCCTGTACCGGAAGTAGCAGACGATGTGCGCCTGACGTCACGGGTTGTGGAGCTCCTCACATCCTCACATTGTTTACAATCATGGCCACCAGCAGCAAGAGCGATTCAGACCGATAAAGCAACGATTTCCCCATTAATTTGAGCGAAGATGAAAGATTTGTGGATGAGGAAAGTGAGAGTGAAGGACTAGAAGAAAATAAAGGAAAAAAAGACAGGGCAGAGGGAGCAATTCAGATGTTATTAGACACATTTACCAGGATAATTCTGGAAAATCCCTTATCTGCTTATTGTGTTACAAGTGTTTTAGTGAGATTATACTGTCGTACCTGAAAGTCGGAGGGGTGTGGCCAAGGGTGTGGTGGCCGCCAGTGTCTCTGAGGGGAAGCCACGTTTCTCGAAGAGGCGAAGCGAAGGCAGCTGGTCGGGCCGGGCTGAGCTTTCTTTTCCCCTCCTCCACGGTGGAAGTATTCCACGTTCAAGGTTGCCGCTCGGAGGAGGCAAGACAGTCCGCAGCTGCCTCTTTGACAGGTGCACGAGGAACGACGCAAGCTCCGCTCATGTCTACGGTAAGAGCCGACTTATTACCACAATGCCGGTTGTCATGTAGTCGGGATCCATGTTCGCTTGACCGCTCTGTTCCACAGTAAAGCTTCACCTTCGGGAATGTAAACAAGGAAACACTGGCTGTGTTTGTGTTACTAAAGGCAGCTGCATGACACCGCTTCCCACCTACATTTTTCTTCTTTGACATCTCCATTATTAATTGAACAAATTGCAAAATATTCAGCAACACAGATGTCCAGAATACTGTGTAATTATGCGATTAAAGCAGACTACTTATAGCTGGGATCCGGCTGGAAAAAAATGTCCGCTACAACCCGTGACATCACACGCACAACGGGATACTTCGCGTGAAATTTAAAATTGCAATTTAGTGACCTAAAAAGGCCATATTGGCATGTGTTGCGATGTTAAGATTTCCTCATTGATATATAAACTATCAGACTGCGTGGTCGGTAGTAGTGGGTTTCAGTAGGCCTTTAAGGTCCAAGCTTACATCACACTCAAATTTTTACTGCATATCTTTGGTAAGTGCCGGAGTGAAAAGAGGTTTTTAAAATAATTAGCGCATGCTTACTTTTACCGCATACCTTTGGTAAGCTAGTGAAAAGAGGTTTTAAATGAATTAGTGCCCCAGGGCAATTCAGGGAAATACGGTATTTTTTAACATTTTAGTGACTGAGACCCTCTATGCTCCCCGGGCCCTAAGGATAAAAAAAATCCATACATCTTGTTATGGTTTGAAAATGAAAAATATCAAAATGGCCCCCGCATGCTTACATTTTTCCGTGTGCGGCTCTCTGTGGAAAAAGTTTGGACACCCTTGTTCTAAATGAATGTTTTGGGTTTGATGTCAGAGGACCATGTGACGGAGACAGAGGTCGCCCCCATGTGATGTGACTGATTCCTGGCGGACTGCGCTCGTCTGTTATGGCTCCTCCTGCCACAGCGGTAAGGCCGAGACGTAACACCAGCGGAGGGGAACGGGAATAACCCGACAACCGTGCGACTTTCTATCCGGACGATGACAGATGCCACCATGCTCCTGAAAAAAGCCTAGACGATGTGCTCGCCTCTTCTGCTGTGAAGGCTTCGACTTTTTCTCCACCATTATCAACACAACCAAATGAACTCCGTCAGAGCAAGTAACGTTAGCAGAAGACCAAGGCGAGTGTCGAGGCCGCGCCCGGTACAGCCGGAGAGGAACCACCAGGAAAGAGGTAACCGTGATATTGGCCGGAATGTTGCCGCGTCGCTCGTCTAATTTTAAACTAAGTTACGTAACTTAATGGGCATATTCGTTATCTCGTTTCTTATGTGGCGAATATCGGTTATTGTTGTTGTAGTAACGGCAGCTAGCCCATAGCAGGCGCAGAAGTCGGCTTGTGTCGACAGGAAACACCGAGGCTCTAATGTTCCGAGCTAGCATTTAGGCCGCGCTTTGTTTTGGCTGTATTTTCTCGCTCTGCGTTGTAAAGTATGTCTACTTTACTCCTGTTCCAAAGTATATTTTTAAACCAACTAACGTCTGGCATGATGGTGAAAATGACGAGCTTGATGCAGGGTTTGCTCGTTTCACGAGTGGCAAACGTTAGGAAATGGTACACAAAGTGGTTGTCGTAGCATACTCAATGAGCGCATATTATTAGCATGTTTGGCTACTTGGTTACGTCCAGGTGTTTCATACCAGACCAGGTTTTGTCAGTGAAGGGGTTTTATTCTTTAATAACACGGTTTGACTCTATTGTTATACAATTCCTGTGAGCTGATTTATGTACGGAATTACGTGCTGCGATTGCTAAACGTAAACAGCTGGCTATGCTCTGAAGTGAACCTTATATGCGGACTAAGACCACTTTTGTTGTTAGTGACAGTGCTAGTAAATGTGATATAACGCCACAATCAGCCACATTAGTGTCATAATGTGATGTGCCAGTTTCACAGCATATTGTGAAAGGGATCTGTTCCTAGTTGTATTGATCCCTGGTTAGATGGTTCTTATTTAATGAGGGTTTGTGTTTAGTTTCAAACTGCTTTAACTGACATTGTTTGTTACAGTGTTTGTATTGGTTACTGGCCTAGTCATCTTTGCAACCAGAGCAACAACAATCAGACATTGGGTTTGCTTCACCCTTTGTGGGTAATTAACCCATCAATAAGCTTAGGGTGAATGCATCGTGCAGTTTGATTGAATCCCCTTCTTGTGGAATCTGTGTTTGTAGGTAATTATGATTTTTTTGTTGTGTTTTTTTAATCATGTATTTGTTGACATGTTACTGACATAATGTTTAGCCCAGGTGCTTTCAGTGTGGCACAGTGGGCATCTTGGAGAATACATGGGACGGCGTGGCGCAGTGGGAGAGGGGCCGTGCGCAACCCGAGGGTCCCTGGTTTAATTCCCACTTAGTACCAACCTCGTCACGTCCGTTGTGTCCTGATCAAGACACTTCACCCTTGCTCCTGATGGGTGCTGGTTAGCGCCTTGCATGGCAGCTCCCTCCATCAGTGTGGGAATGGGTAAATGTGGAAGCAGTGTCAAAGCGCTTTGAGTACCTTGAAGGTAGAAAAGCGCTATACGAGTACAACACATTTATGTGTATTGAGGCTCCGCTTCCCCCTGCAAAACATTCACTCTCCGACTCTTGTTTACTCAGTCACCGTGGGAACCTAAAATCAGTTAATTTGACCTGGAAATTACTAATACTGAAGTGAGAATAGTATGGTTGAAAAACATCCTGCATGTTTCTTAAGTCTTCCAGGGCCTGGGAGGCAAGGGCCTCAGACCCGTAACCGGCTGGTTTAGCCATTTGCATCTAGTCTATTAGCCAGCATTGGTGAAATGCTCTAACCTTTTATCTGTGGTTTCCAGATGAGGACGTTCCTGCAGATATGGTTGCAGAAGAATCTGGTCCAGGAGCTCAGAACAGTCCCTACCAACTTAGAAGAAAGTCTCTGCCTAAGAGGACAGTGTGTCCAACAAAGACAAACATGGAGGTACATACAAGAAAATAAGTAGAAGTGCTTCATAAACTGGTTCATTAAATAATATTTCATTTGACTTGACCTTTTCAAAGGGTGCTTCCACTTCAACCACAGAAAACTTTGGACATCGACCTAAGCGACCCAGAGTTTCAGGAAAATGCCAAGATTTACCAGGTACCTATCAAACCTTTTGGGAAATTTCAAAATAGTATCCAAATGTGTATATAGTGGTAGCTCGGTTTACGGGTTTAATTGGTTCTGTGACAGCTTGTAATCCAAAAAACTAAAATCAATATTCCCCATTTAAAGGAATTTGAATTAAATTATTTTGTCCTTGGCCCCCCAAAACACTACAATTGCAAAATGTAACAGTCTTTTAAATGAGAACAAAATGTTTTTAATAAAATATATTGTATAAAGAAACAGTATAATGTACTACACACAACTACAATATTTTTATCAAGTACTGTCACAATGTACTGGATTTACCTTGGACCAGCAGATCTCCTGCAAGCTGCTTTTCTGTCAAACACACCATTAACAGCTTTTCCCTATTCTCATTGATAAATGTCCCCCGTTTTTATAGAATCTTTCTGTTTAAGTATAGTGCACGTTGCCAAGTGCTATGCTTGTACTGTTTCACCAAGTCTCCTACACACATTATTCTTCTAATTCAATGAATATTAGCTGACATTCTTCTCAGCATTGTCCTTCACACTCACTTTCTTCATCCCCTAGA
Organism: Nerophis ophidion; assembly: GCF_033978795.1. Classification (NCBI taxonomy): domain Eukaryota; kingdom Metazoa; phylum Chordata; class Actinopteri; order Syngnathiformes; family Syngnathidae; genus Nerophis; species Nerophis ophidion. Next base: position 18,354,455 of record NC_084619.1, read on the forward strand.
GTGGAAAAGCTACATTATGTCTTTCTAACTATTACCTGATGCTCGCGAGGGAAGCAAAAAATGTTGGGCATATCTTACAGGCTTTACTCTTTCGCTCGACTAACTCGAGGTAGGGAGGTATCTAAAAGTTGGCTAATAACCCACAATGTAATACAACTGTATAAATATTTCTCAATGACCATAGAGCAAATACAAATACCTCCTCCAGTGTACATTGTCAAAGCAATAAAAGGCAGTACAGAAAATAGTTGAATTGGTTTTCCAAGGGTTTTTATTTTTTTGTTTCTGCACAATAAACCAATATCTCTATGATCTGTTGTAATTTGCAAAAAAAATATACAAAGATATCTTTAAAAGGTAATAAAAGCTGTCATTAAGTCAGACTTACTTATAATCAGGTCGTGATGTTGCTTAGTGGGTTTTCTTTCCAGCATAGTTTTTGCTTTTGCTTGTATGCATGGTAGTATCTCATTAACTCCAAAAGCCTTTGTATGACTTCTCCGTTTCCTTCCTAGCAGCAGCTCCAGCAGAGCAATATTTGCAGGAGAAGCTTCCAGACGAGGTGGTTCTAAAGATCTTTTCATACCTGCTGGAGCAGGACTTGTGCCGCTCCGCTTGTGTGTGCAAGCGCTTCAGTGAGTTGGCCAACGACCCTATCCTCTGGTGAGTCTCTGGTGGTGCCCAGGGACAACTATCAATCATTTTTTTTAATAGTTCATATAAAAAAACAACAACAGATTTTTGTTCACCATACATAGTTGTACTCATACAGGAAGGATAATTTTAAGCACTGATGTGTCTTCTTGCAGGAAAAGGCTTTACATGGAAGTTTTTGAATACACACGACCCATGATGCATCCTGAGGCAGGAAAGTTCTACCAAATAAACCCAGAAGAATATGAGCAACCAAATCCCTGGAAGGAAAGTTTTCAACAGTTGGTATGAGTCTATGGATTATTGTATTTTTTTCTCTTTATCTTCTATTCTACATGTTTTTGTCTCACTATACAGGAACAATCTGATTTTGAATTTAGAAATGAAAGTGAAATACTGCAAAGTTCTTTATCTCAATCTTGACCTGGTGATAGTTACTTACACAGTAGTGATAATATTACATTAGAATTGATATTTATTCCAGCAGTACCTCAGTTTTCATACAGTTTTAGTATGTTTCGGCTGTCATACAAAGTCTTTGTGCTTATTTTTCTTGTTGCACACGCAGCCCACAGTAGAGCCAGATAAAGTTGTAGCATACAGTATTAGTCCAATCAAAGTAAAAACAGCCTTAGAGTCTTGTGTTTCCAGAGTGTCACCGAATGCACCACACTACCACTGAAAGTCTAGTCAAACAATTAAAGATAATATGGCACCAACTGGCTGTACCCTGTAGTTTGGTCGAAAGCACAGCTGTTTCGTGCATGCAAGTGGATGCATCAGTTGATGTTAGTCTTAAATAAAGGTAAAAGTAATGTTAAATTTTTGTGTGTTCATTCATGTATCCTTTGTATACATTTTGCATTGTTTTCTGTGTGTAAAATGTTTTGTGGTGACATTTTTGGATGTCAAGTTACATAATTTAGTATGGGAAAAAATGTTTTTGGTTTCATACTGGTCGGTTTTCAACAGACCCTTTGGAAATTAACGAAAACTGAGCTACCACTATATATTGCACTTTCATTTGTAGTAATTTTGTCTGTCACTGTAGCTCTAGAGACCTACATGCTAGAATACCATTGTTTGTTGATTACAGTTCTACTGTACAGCACCACAAATGATAAATACAATAATGTATATAGTATACATTATACAGTTATTTAAATTCTGTTTTTTGCAGAGTTTTTTGCTTGGTTAAGCTTAGCTTGCTTCAAGTCCTGTGTTTAGTTGGCTATTGCTGTGTGAAACGACAATACCATAACTATTACCTTCAATTTGCAGGGTGTGAGCAGAAACTTTGTTGAAGTTGTATTCTTTTGGGCTTTAATAGCCTTTACATTTCTCTAAAAAAGCACTTCTGAAATATTTTAATATTGGCTTTACATACTTTCATCTTAAAACTGCTACTTTTCGAGTTAATAATAACAACATAATTGTGTGATGGGTTGTTTGCAGTATAAAGGAGCTCACGTTAAGCCAGGCTTTGCGGAACACTTCTACAGTAATCCTGCAAGATACAAAGGAAGAGATAACATGTTTGTAAGTACCCTCATTCCCAACCATTATTTCTTTTGTGTCGCTAACCTGCTAACCATTTTTTAACACATGTATCTCCCGTCCCCAGTATTATGACACCATAGAGGATGCCCTCAGAGGGGGCCAGGAGCCTCACTTTGACGGCCTCATATTTGTCCATACTGGTATTTACACAGATGAATGGATCTACATAGAGTCACCCATCACAATGATCGGAGCTGGTATGTGTGTCGCAGTGTCATTTGTGTGTGATTATTTGCTGTAGCTCAGACCAGCCTGCTGTTTGTGTAGCTCCTGGGAAAGTGGCAGAGAAAGTCATTATTGAAAATACCCGGGACTCCACGTTTGTCTTCATGGAAGGTTCTGAAGATGCCTATGTTGGGTACATGACCATCAGGGTGAGATGATATGTTTCCTATTTTATGTTCCTTGTAGTCAAAAAAATGTGTTACTTATCTGGTTTCTTGTGTCCACTGCAGTTTAACCCTGATGATAAATCCGCCCAGCACCACAATGCACACCATTGCTTGGAAATTACGGTCAACTGCAGCCCAATTATTGACCACTGCATCATACGAAGCACCTGCACAGGTAATTAAGTCTTCTGCAACTTGAAGCTGCTTTGTGTGTTCATACAGTTTTCTGTGCTTGTTTCAGTGGGATCAGCTGTGTGCGTTAGTGGTCAAGGAGCTTGTCCGACAATCAAGCACTGCAACATTAGTGACTGTGAAAATGTTGGTCTTTACATCACTGACCATGCACAGGTAACATGGATGAAGCTCTTGGTGAAGGTCTTCAAATGGACATAATATTTAACTATCTTAATTTTTTCCAGGGAATTTATGAGGACAATGAGATCTCAAACAACGCTTTGGCTGGGATCTGGGTGAAAAACCATGGTAACCCAATCATCAGACGGAATCACATCCACCACGGCAGAGATGTCGGTGTTTTTACATTCGACCACGGCATGGTAAGTCATGCATTTCAAGAAGCAAGTAGTAGTAAGCAGTGTAGTAGTGCTACTTCAATGCTGTATTTATCTAATAGTCGCTTAAAGATGTTTTCACTGTTTGTTTCTAGGGTTACTTTGAAAGCTGCAACATACATCGGAACCGCATCGCCGGCTTTGAGGTGAAAGCTTATGCCAACCCAACGGTGGTGCGCTGTGAGATCCATCACGGCCAGACAGGAGGCATCTATGTGCATGAAAAGGGCCGTGGCCAGTTCATTGAAAATAAGATTTATGCAAATAACTTTGCCGGCGTGTGGATCACTTCTAATAGCGACCCCACAATACGGTCAGTACAATCAGCACCTTCATCAATGTGTACATTTACATTAAGCATTAAAGCTGAAATGTGTTTTGTTCCAATGCAGGGGGAATGCCATATTTAACGGCAATCAAGGTGGGGTGTATATTTTTGGTGATGGTCGAGGTCTCATTGAAGGAAACGACATCTATGGCAACGCCTTGGCAGGGATTCAGATCAGGACAAACAGCTGCCCTATTGTCAGACATAATAAGATCCACGACGGCCAGCATGGTGGAATTTATGTGGTAATACATCGTGCTGTTACGCAAGTGAACGTTTCTGAAGTTTTCTATGCTTTGTAACTTATCTTTGATGTTGATTATTGTGTGCTGCAGCATGAGAAAGGACAAGGCGTCATTGAGGAGAATGAAGTGTACAGTAACACACTTGCTGGAGTGTGGGTCACAACAGGGAGCACGCCAGTTTTGAGGAGGAACAGGATACACAGCGGGAAGCAGGTACAATTCGAGATAACGTAATTTACATTTTGTGGTTTGTTTTGTGGTCCAGGGCTTTTTGAACTAAAATGTTTATTAGACCACATTGTCAGAAAACATAAAGAACAGCGGTCAGACATCTCCCTGGAGTGATGGTCCTGCCTGAGATTGTTAATGTCTATTAAACATAGCCAATAGTCATTAATCGAGTGAAATTATTTTTAGGCGGAGCCAAGATAAAAACTTTAGAAATCATCAAGTAGCTGCTGCTGGAGGGGCGGGCTGTGGGCGAGGGGGCGGGCCAGGGGTGGAGCCAATGGCCAGAGGCGGAGTTATATATTGATTTGCAAATCTATATATAGATTTGCAAAAATCTATATATATTGATTTGCAAATCTATATATAGATTTGCAAAAATCTATATATATTGATTTGCAAATCTATATATAGATTTGCAAAAATCTATATATAGATTTGCAAATCAATATATAACTCCGCCTCTGGCCATTGGCTCCGCCCCTGGCCCGCCCACAGCCGCCCCTCCGGCAGCAGCTACTTGATGATTTCCATCCATCCATTTTCTACCGCTTATTCCCTTTTGGGGGCGCTGGCGCCTATCTCAGCTACAATCGGGCGGAAGGCGGGGTACACCCTGGACAAGTCGCCACCTCATCGCAGGGCCAACACAGATACAGACAACATTCACACTCACATTCACACACTAGGGCCAATTTTGTGCTGCCAATCAACCTATCCCCAGGTGCATGTCTTTGGAAGTGGGAGGAACCCGGAGTACCCGGAGGGAACCCACGCATTCACGGGGAGAACATGCAAACTCCACACAGAAAGATCCCGAGCCTGGATTTGAACCCAGGACTGCAGGACCTTCGTATTGTGAGGCAGACGCACTAACCCCTCTCCCACCGTGAAGCCCTACTTGATGATTTTTAAAGTTTTTATCTTGGCTCTTCCTTTTAGGCGGAGCCAAGATAAAAACTTTAGAAATCATCAAGTAGCTGCTGCCGGAGGGGCGGGCTGTGGCCAGAGGCGGAGTTATATATAGATTTGCATATAACTCCGCCTCTGGCCATTGGCTCCGCCCCTGGCCCGCCCCTAGCCCACAGCCCGCCCCTCCGGCAGCAGCTACTTGATGATTTCTAAAGTTTTTATCTTGGCTCTTCTTAAAGGCTCCAGCAGAAATATTTAGAAATGTAATTGTAAACAAAAGAACAATGTGGGCAAGTTTAAAATCCTCTGTTGGCTACATTTGGCTCACAAACTAGGTGAATTAAGCTGCTGTTCAATAAGTTCATCACCATCTTTTTGCTTAAATTGTGACAGGTGGGGGTCTACTTTTATGACAATGGCCACGGGGTGCTGGAAGACAATGACATTTACAATCACATGTATTCTGGAGTTCAGATAAGGTTTGTATCTGACCTTAATTTGGCTCAGACTTCTTAAGAGTGTTCTATAAGTAAGCACATGTTCTTTCTGATCCTCAGAACTGGCAGCAATCCCAAGATCAGGCGCAACAAAATCTGGGGAGGACAGAATGGAGGCATTTTGGTTTATAACTCAGGTGAGATGCGTACTTATTTTACTTCCTGTAGTGTTATTTACCTCTTTCACCCACATTTCCTTAAAACTGTTTGTGTTTCCAGGTCTGGGCTTTATTGAGGACAATGAGATCTTTGACAACGCTATGGCAGGAGTGTGGATCAAGACTGACAGCAACCCCACTTTAAGAAGAAATAAGATCCATGATGGGAGAGATGGTGGAATCTGCATATTTAATGGAGGACGAGGTATCTATATTGATTGTAGTATTTGGAATATATCCCATGCTATATTACAGTTAATACTTGGACCACATAATTATTCAGAAAATGATTCTTTATTTACTACAATTTATGTATCTTTGTCCATCTATCTAAGCCAGCAACAAATCATGACAGGCAGAACAATTAAATGTACTTCCACTAGATGGCAAAAAGTACAGCCAACCTGTGCAGCCAGTTAATGCCAATCATACAACAGGTGTGTCTGGTGGTGTGTCATATTTTTCTAATGAAAGAAAAATGAGTTTGACTCAGTAAAGATTACTTTAAAAGACTCCATGTCCCAATTATATGAAGGTTATGTCATATACTTCAAAGGGCTGTTTGCAAAATTGACACGGATGTCTACAGGGTGCTAACTTTTCAATATATTTTACACAGTATCTTCCGCCCTCTTCTATGTTCTTGGACGTAATTCCGTAACTACATACGTACTTAACACATGCACATGTTCGCTGACAATAGCGATGTGGACAGTTAGTGTTAGCTGGCATTGAATTTATATTTTTATCATAACTACATGACTGCGTATTGTTCCTTGCTTCTCTTGGACTGCTTTTGTATGTGTGCACGCGCTCTCTGCGCGTACGTGTTGACAAGACGGGGTGAGTGACCGCCTTATACACCAATCATTTTATCAGTAAGTAGAACATTTTAGCACACAAACTTAGTAATAAATATAGACCATTTTAACACATGTTCTGGTAAACCACAAATGGTAACACAAGTTAGCCTATGATATTATTGTTATATTTTTTGCTTTGAAAAATCTAACTGTGAGCAAGTTGCAAACAGACCCTTTAAGACAGGGGTGTCCAAACTTTTTCCACTGAGGGCCACACTGAAAAAATCAAAGTAAGCGGGGGCCATTTTAATATTGTTTTGATTTTAAAAACCAATACAATATATGTATAAAAAAATGACATTTAGGCCTTCACTTAGTCCCCATAGTATTTTGATCAAAAAAATATTAAAAGTGTCATTATTCAGTATTATTAATTGTATTATTTTTCAAGTTTTAAATCTCTAGATCAACATTAGGTCATTCTGTCAATATAACATTTTTAAAGATTTAAGTTGTATGCTCTTTTTGTCAAAGAAAACCCTGTTTTTTATGGAAAAAAACCCCACAAAATATGCAATATTTTCACCGAATAAAAATTTCAAGTGGAATATTTGAGATTATATAAGAATTGGAGGCTTAAAAAGGTCAATTATAACACCATTGATTTAATTTTTCTTATTTTTGAGCAATGACACTTAAAAACAAATCACATTAAAATTATTGGGATCAAAAAGAGTCCTACTCATTGAAGTGTTTAAAAACATAAGTTATATATATTTTTTTATTGTTTACTTTTAACACAATAATCTCGAGATCACCTTCAGATCTATCCGTCAATTATATGTTGTATTGTTGTTTATATGTGGGAAACACAAAACATGCAAAATTTCTCCCCAAAATATCTCAAAGTGGAATATTTAATGTGATTTTTTTGCAGCCTTGAATAGGTCAATAATTCATAATGACATAGATTTTGATTCATTATAATTTTTAAAGAAAAAAACAGCCTCCATGGCAGCTTTGTGTTATTCGAGTAAACATTGCAACATTTTATTGTTACACTCCACCTGTTTGCTCTTTCATTACACTTTTTATGTTTTAATTTTTTTTTTCAATCGTATTTTTAAACTGGGCCGTGGGGCTGCACTTTGGACACCACGCTTTAAGACAAATAATTACCTCCCTCAAATAGAGGCTTTCATTTATCTTTTTTCCTAGGGGGAAAATAAGTTACCTCACTTCACAGATGTTTGGCCACAAACAGTAAAGAATGAACTACTGACTACAGTATGAAAGATGATTTCAGTCATTGTTCTGCATGTTTGTTTGTCCATATTTAAGTTCCACGGAATGATGCCTTTGTTATTGATTTAATTTGTTGATCATATTGAAGTTAAAATCCGTAGCAATCAGAATATATACTTACCTTGGTAAAAAATTACAGTTAGTCTGCTACCTTTCTCTTAGACATATTTGCTATTATTTTTTCGTCTATACTAATGTTAGATTTTCAAGATAATAGTTTCCAAAGCTGTCTAAATATTGTCTGTTTGTCTCAGGTTTGCTTGAGGAAAACGACATCTTCAGGAATGCCCAAGCAGGCGTCCTCATTAGCACCAACAGTCACCCCGTGTTAAGGAAAAATAGAATATTTGATGGCTTCGCTGCAGGTTTGTTTAAAAATGTGAACTCCAGCCTTCAAATACCGGTAGTTTAAAAAACAAGGTGTGTATCTGAACCATGTTTGTCGTCAGCAGGTATCGAAATCACCAATCACGCCACGGCGACTTTAGAGGGCAATCAGATCTTCAACAATCGCTTCGGAGGGCTTTTTCTCGCATCTGGTGTCAACGTTACGATGAAAGGTGTGAGCGTCGACTGACTCCCTTTGACCAACTGACAACACCTGACAAGTCTCGTCCTTTTTGTCTATCCTCCAGATAACAAAATAATGAACAATCAAGATGCAATTGAAAAGGCTGTGAGCAGAGGTCAGTGCCTGTACAAGATTTCAAGTTACACCAGCTACCCAATGCACGATTTTTACAGGTAATCGCTGTTGAAAACCAATGACGATATCACCCCACTGTTTTTTTCTGTCTTGTTTTGACTTTTCACGGCTCCCCATTTGGCTCACCACAGGTGCCACACCTGTAACACGACAGACCGCAACGCCATCTGCGTAAACTGCATCAAGAAGTGCCACCAGGGACACGACGTGGAGTTCATCAGACACGATAGGTCAGTTTTTGACATTGATACACTACTAAGACACCTAAACCAGGGTTATTCAACTGGCAGCTCGAGTGCCAAATCCAGCCCAGGAATGACACCATTTTGGACCCCAAGTTTAGTTCAAAACTAGGAAGGCAATTTTTGCAGCAAATTCCCTAAAACAGTAGAGTGGTCTTGTTGCATAGAAGAACTTGAAATATTGTAAACACTGTCATATTTTTGCATTGACATTTTGACCTTGCTAGCAAACAGAACAATGTAGTCCAAACTTGTGATTTACATGATTGAGGCATTCCTCAAGCACCCTTTGTCTTTTCCTTTTCGGCCGTTAAACATTTTTTTCATAATGTGATTTTGCAACTAAGGTGTTGCTGTAGCTTGTTTACTTGAGATGCAGTCAGTAGTCATTTGTTCAATTTCTTTAGTTATATTAGTAGTGTTTCTCCAGGTTCCATTTCAGGTCCTCTCTTTTTCAACATTTGAGCTATTCAACTGGTGACCTGCAAGTTCAGTTAAAAAAACTTGGGACTCACATTTTTGTAGATGATTAACAACACTAGCTTGACTAGCTTTTTGGCAGAACGCTCCTATAACTGACAAAATAAATAGACCAAAATCAAACATCTGCTGTAGAGGATGCTGGTTCTCCGGAATACTCAAGTCCTCGTCTTTAGATTTCTGGAAATGTCGCCCCAAAAACAATGTTGCTAAATACTCTTGCCTTTAATAATTAATACAATGCCATTGTTGTTTTAGAGCTACAAAAATGTTGGAACACACTCTATTTACCGGTAAATTTAATTTCTATCTGTTTAAAATGCTTTGGAAGACATAGTAGCATACATGATATTCTCAAACTGTTATAATCAATAGCTTAGTTGAGTTCATTAAGGATCCCCATTAGTCTAGACCGCAGTGGAGACTATTCTTCCTGGGGTCCAGGCAAAAAATATCACATAATCACAAAACAAAAAGATTACAACGCACTACAACATGATAAATAATATTTTGTAATATAAAAAAAGAAACATAAAAATAACTTGGAGTAAACAAAATGTTCATACCAAAAATAAAAGAGCAATATAATATATATATATTTTTTGCAAAAGTAAAACAAATAACCTATGGCTTACAATATACCCATTAGTGCAGTGTTTTTCAACAACTGTGCCACGGCACACTGAGATACAGTCTGGTGTGCCGTGCGAGACTATCTAATTTCACTTAATATTTTTTCCAAACCACTAATTATAGTTTGCAAATTTTGTGTTGTTGTTGAGTGTCAGTGCGGTCTAGAGCTGGACATCAGTAGTTGGCCGCCACTAGCTAATTGCTTTATAAATGTCGGGAACAGCGGTGGGCAGGGTGCAGATAAAAAGGTGTCTGGTGAGTGCCCCTAAGAAATTGCATTAAAGCTTAGAGAAGGCTATGCAGAACGAAACTAAAACTGAACTGGCTACAACGTAAACAAAAACAGAATGCTGAACGACAGCAAAGACTTACTCTGGAGCAAAGACGGCGTCAACAATGTACATCCGAACATGACATGACAATCAATGTCTCCACAAAGGACAAAAACAACATAAATATTCTTGATTGCTAAAACAAAGTAGATGCGGGAAATATCACTCAAAGGAAAACAAACTGATACAGGAAAATATCGAAAAAAAGAGATCAAAATAGGAGCGCAAGACAAGAACTAAAACACGACACAGGAAAACAGCAACAAACTCAAAATAAGTCATGGCATGATGTGACAGGTGGTGATAGTGATGCTTGGTTGGTTATGGATTTAAGTCATATCCAACAATTGTGACGACTTTTTCCTGTCAACTGAGTTTTATTTTTTTAATGATTTCTGCTGGTGGCGTGCCTCTGCATTTTTTTAACGCAAAAGATGTGCCTCGGCTCAAAAGAAGGTTAAAAAACACTGCATTAGTGTACGAAAGACAAAACAACATTCTAAGTGATGAAAAAGTGCCATATTGAATAAAATATGTATTAAATAAAAAGTGAAGATAATATCGATATAAAAACAATAGCCAGAAACAAGAATGAATTCAAGCAAAACATACGCTTAAAGAAGACGAATGGTCAATAAGGATTTAAACTTATGGATAATTAGTTACTAATGACTTGGTGGTGGACATTCTTCCAATATCCATCCATTTTCTACCGCTTGTCCCTTTTGAGGTCGGGGGGGTGCTGGAGCCTATGTCAGCTGCATTCGGGCGGAAGGCTGGGTACACCCTGGACAAGTTGCCACCTCATCACAATGACAACACAGATAGACAGACACACAACTTTCACATTTCACACACTAGGGACAATTTAGTGTTGCCTATCAACCTATTCTCCAGGTGCATATTTTTGGAGGTGGGATGAAGCCCAAGTACCTGGAGGGAAGCCATGCAGTCACGGGGAGAACATAGTAACTCCACACAGAAAGATCCCGAGCCCGGGATTTAACTCAGGACTTTTGTATTGTGAGGCACATGCACTAACCCCTGTGCCACATGTGCACCAAATGTCATTAAAACTGAGCTAAATACCCCAAAAGTAGTGGGGGCTTTGAGTTATGTGAGAAATGTCAAGTCAATTTGACTCCTGCAGTATAATATTGGGGTTTAGTAACCGTGCCATTATGTGGTCTATTTGTCAGAAAAATGTTAACACTGGCAACAGTTAGGGTGCATGTGTAGTCTGATCTTCACACCCATCCTTCAACCATAACCAGAATGAAATGTTTTGCTCAAACTGTTTGAATAAACCCAATTGTCATCCTTGTTCTTCTGTCCACTATAGGTTTTTCTGCGACTGTGGCGCCGGGACGCTGTCAAATCCTTGTACATTAGCCGGAGAGCCGACGCACGACACAGACACACTGTACGACTCGGCACCTCCTATAGAGTCTAATACGCTGCAGCACAACTGAGCTCAAAACCCTCAAGTGTCCTGTAGCGCCTTAACAATGGACGCTTTGGACCACTGCGGAGGAGGAAACCCAAACAAATACAGACGCTCACAGTGACTAAAAAAAACAGACTTGGACATACAATGCCTCGCCTTTTTTCCCCCCTTAATTTTATAAAAAAAAAACAAGTTACAGTAACAGGAGAGCTGAAGAGCAGGTGGTTGAGGAAAGAAAACAATGACAACCGCCAGCGTGGCTCATCAGCTTCGGAGAAAAAAAAATGCAGTCATGTACAAAGTTGTGGTGAAAAGAGGCTGCGTTGTAAAGAAGGCCCGTGCAGGCCGCAATGCTTCCATCAGTGAGTGGCCCAGCTGCTCGCTAAATACGTATGAGGAAAAATGACCTAGCACTTCAGCTTTTTTTTCACTCAACACGATTTGATTTTAATGCTTTTTGTGTAGTTTTGTATTTTCATGCAAAAACATTACTGTACTTGAATGTCTTTATTTTATTAAATGTTTTATTTTTCGTTTTATTATATCCCAGAATTGCTGTAAGTATACTCATGTCGCAGTATCTAACTTCTTTCTGTGAAAGAGATGAGGGAAACACTTTAATGGTTTCTCCTGCAACACTGCCTCTTTTTATTCTAAGGAACTGTTGAAATGTCATATACATATTGTATTTGTTGAACTTGATAGTCTCCTCTTTTCTTTTCAAACTTAAAACGTGACTGTTTCATGTTAAAAAAGGTACAGAATATAAAATACATGACCAAAATCCTTATTTCCACAAGACATTGCAGCTTCAATATATTGTTGCTACCGAATCAGGTCCTGTGAATTCTGTTTTTATTTGCCAATGTTGCAGGAGAATCTCTTAGGCTTTTACTCCATTGAAGCTGAGACAAGTATTTTACACACAGCGCTATATGGCTTCATTATACCCTTCCCCTCCCCCATTCATGTGTACTAGTGATTGTGGGTTCTCATTCAGACTGAAATGTATGCATGTATCATAACATCTAGACTTAATATATTGTGAAGTATTCAATAACCGTTATGTAGGCTCTAGTTTGAATTAAAAGGGTTTAATTTCCTAGGTGAAACATTGTCCTTTTTTAAAAAAAAATAAACTTTATTGGATCATGGCAGTAGTGTTTTTTTGAACTAAAGATACCAGGCCATTCATACCATAGAATATGTAGTACAAAAACACTTGGGTAACTTTCCTTAACTACAGTGTGTGGATCATCTCAGCAAGTGCAGCAAAGTGGGATTTGTCCAGTGTGGGGTCTTCTGCAAACTGGCACAGCTTCCTGTAAGAGCAAAGCAGAAGTCAGTGTGGGCTTGATTAAAGAAAAATAACCCAACCAACAACTTACTTGAAGAGTCTGAGGCTGACGGTGTTCTTCTCAAACTCTCTGGCCTTTCTGTGCCCCGACTGGATCACCTCCTCTGGAAGGCTGGCGAGGCGAGCGGCGTTGAAGCCGTAGCTTTTGGGGCAGGCGCCAGAGATGAACTTGTACAGGAAGGTGATGGTCTCTTGACTGGGATCCTCGCACTCGTTCTCCACCATGCACGCCTGAATGCAGAGCACACAGGGATTGCGCTCGGACGGGGAAATTGATAGCAAAAGATCCTCTTCGACAGCAGATTGAATGTGACAAATGACCATACCATGTGACCCAAGCGCACTGCGGGGTTGTTGGCGTAGTCCTCCACCAGTGAGTGGTAGTGGGTGGAGAAGAGCGTGCGGCAGCGGATCTTCTCAGCAAGCTCTTTCACAACGGCGCAGGCGATAGCCGTGCCGTCATATGTGGCCGTGCCTCTTCCTGCAGACACCATCGTTACTCAAACACTCGCCAACAGTGCAGTGCAGTGAACATCTACCTAATTCATCCAGAAGCACAAGTGAGTGTTTGGTGGCGTGGTGCAGGATGCAGGCGGTCTCGCTCAGTTCGACAAAAAAGGTGCTCTCTCCTAGAAGAAACAAGACGAAGATATTTTCAATATTTTTGGAAGATATTCATCTGGCCACAGAACTTTCCTCCAGAAGGTTTTATCTCCATCCATGTGATGTCAGATGAAACAAAAACTGAGCTGTTTGGACACAACACCCGGCAATATGTTTTGAGGAGAAAATGTGAGGCCTTTAATCCCAGGAACACAATTCCTACTGTCAAGCCTGGTGGTGGTAGTATAAAGCTCTGCTGCCAATAGAACTGGTGCTTTACATGGGACAATGAAAAAGGAGGATTACCTCCAAATTCTTCAAGACAACCTAAAATCATCAGCCTGGAGGTTGGGTGTTCCAACAGGACAATGACCCCAAACAAGTCAAAAGTGGTGTTGATTCCTAATGAAGCCTTAGCTTGACGCTTCTCTACTTTCTCCTACTCCGCTTGCTGCGACAACAACACAAAACTCCAGACGCTCCGTCTCGTTTTGTATTATTTACTTGTCAACTTAATCCTTCAAAAACGTAAAACAATAACCATGTGGGAACAAATGAATGGCAAAATAAAGCTAGTTTGTTACAGTAACGAAGAGTCAGAAAAAGTAAGCGTGTGGTCAAAAAACTGCAGCTCGATTCCACCGCACCTGACTGCCATTACCCATAACACCTTGCATTCTTAACCCCATCTTACCACACAGATCCTTCTGCCATATATGCAATTAAAACAGTTACGTCATCCAAATATTTTGACACATGTAATAATTACAAATAAAGTGAGCCATACAGTTACTCTTAAGCATTCGATATATACATTTTCATTTTATGCAAATAAAGTAAATAGTCCCCTTTTGGCTGAGTAAACATAAAGCACCTTCCATAAAATGCAAATTAACTTAAACAGCATTTAAGCTCCTATAAGTGGTAAAGGAATTGCTAAATCAGACTAGAATTAAGGTTTTAGAATGGCCTTCCCAAAGTCCTGACTTAAACGTGTGCACAATGCTTAAGAAACAAGTCCATGTCAGAAAACCAACAAATTTAGCTGAACTGCACCAATTTTGTCAAGAGGAGTGGTCAAAAATTAAAACAGAAACTTGTGGATGGCTACCAAAAGTCTCTTATTGCAGTGAAACTTGCCAAGGGACATGTAACCAAATATTAAAAGCCTACTGAAACCCACTACTAGCGACCACGCAGTCTGATAGTTTATATATCAATGATGAAATATTAACATTGCGACACATGCCAATACGGCCTTTTTAGTTTACTAAATTACAATTTTAAATTTCCCGCGGAGTTTATTGTTGAAAACGTCGCGGAATGATGATGCGTGGTCGTGACGGGGACATATTAGCGCAGCATCATATGCGGCTAAAAGTTGTCTCTTTTTATCGCGCAATTACACAGTATTTTGGACATCTGTGTTGCTGAATCTTTTGCAATTTGTTCAATTAATAATGGAGAAGTCAAAGTAGAAAGATGGAGGTGGGAAGCTTTAGCCTTTAACTACACAAACACACGGTGTTTCCTTGTTTAAAATTCCCGGAGGTGAAGCTTTACTATGGATCAGAGCGGTCAAGCGAACATGGTTCCCGACCACTTGTCAACCGGCAGGTTTCGGTGAGAAAATTGTGGTAAAAAGTCGCCTCTTACCGGAGATCAGCTGAGCTTGCGCCTTCCATGCAGCTGCCGTCGACTTCCCTTAGAGACTGGCGTCAAGACACCCGTGGACACACCCCTCCGACTATCAGGTACTATTTAATCTCACTAAAACACTAGCAACACAATAGAAAGTAAGGGATTTCCCAGAATTATCCTAGTAAATGTGTCTAAAAACATCTAAATCCGTCCCAATGCAATCGCCTTTTTATAAACTTTATTTATCTATTTTTTTTTTCTTGTAGTCCTTCGCTATCAATATCATCATCCACAAATCTTTCATCCTCGCTCAAATTAATGGGGAAATTGTCCTTTTCTTGGTCCAAATAGCTCTTGCTTCTGGAGGCTGCCATTAAAAACAATGTGAGGAGCCCTCACCCTTGTGACATCATCGTCTGCGACTTCCGGTAAAGGCAAGGCTTTTTTATTAGCTTCCAAAAGTTGCGAACTTTATCGTCGATGTTCTCTACTAAATCCTTTCAGCAAAAATATGCCAATATCGCAAAATGATCAAGTATGACACATAGAATGGACCTGCTATCCCCGTTTAAATAAGAAAATCTCATCTCAGTAGGCCTTTAACATTGCTGTATGTATACTTTTGACCCAGCAGATTTGGTCCCATTTTCAGTTGACCCATAATAAATTCATAAAAGAACCAAACTTCATGAATATTTTTTGTGACAAACAAGTATATGCTCCCATCACTCTATCACAAAAAAACAAGAGTTTTAGAAATTATTGGAAACTCAAGACAGCCATGACATTACGTTTTTTACAAGTGTAAGCAAACTTTTGACCACGACTTTAAGTAATGGCACTACGGCAGCATGAGTGAGTTTGCCTTACCAGCCATGATACGATCCGAAGCGCCCAGGCGAGTGAAGACTCGGTCGACCGGCGTGAAGCGCAGACTTTCAGCGGGGACGAAGCAGCCCAGCTGAGCGAGCACGATCACTAGTCCGCACTGTCTCATGAGAGTCGACTTCCCGCCCATGTTGGGCCCCGTAACCAGGACACAAGAGGCATCGCGATGACACTGCTCCTCCGGTTCCTCGCTGCTGCTGTTGGAGCAGCCGATGTAGACGTCGTTCGGGATGAAGTCGTCGCCAAAGAAAGTCTTGGTGACGCACGGGTGGCGGGAACCGACGAGATGGAGGAAGGGCGCTAGCTGTTGATCGCCATCGGGGAGGACCACCTGCGGCCTGGTCATTGGTCCATCTCCCCCCTGACTGTAGCGTGACAAGGCCAGCAGCACATCTGGAAACAAATCATTACTGTGTTTACTAGGGGTGTAACGGTACACAAAAATTTCGGTTCGGTACATATTCGGTACAGTAAGAAAACAACAAAATATATTTTTGGTTATTTATTTACCAAATTTGTAAACAATGGCTTTATCCTTTTAACATTATAATAATTCTGCCCATGTTAATCCACATCAAGTTGTTGCTTTGATGAAATAAAATGACACAACCTTTCTTTTACATATAAAAAGTGCAACATTTAAGTTTCAAGTCAAATTACCATGCTTAATTTATTACAGCATTTGGGAAGCCTGTAGTTGACTTTTATAATGTAAATGTTATATTTGTATCAACATGTGATAGCAGGGACCCTGCCATTCAAAACTAGGCTGCTACATTACTAATGATTAATATAACTATAGCTGAAAAAAATAGTAATATAGCAACACAATGGAGTTCAATGAAATAACACACAGGGCTTTGCTGCCCCTAACACACACACACCCACCCACACGCACACACGCGCACGTATCTACGCGCACACACACACACCGCAAAATGAGTTAATGTTACGCTAAAAGCTAATTAGCCTTCACCTCAAGCCAGAACTGCGAGCGAGCGAGCTGAGCTGCAGTTTAAGTTTCCAAAGGGTCAACGGCCTCATAGTGATGTTTGTAATAGTTGTGACTGGGAAATGTTTTTTATGATTTGGGGAGAGTCCACTCTCCGCTGCTCCCCTGCTAACTGGATATCCGCTCAATGCTGAAGCATTGACTACATCGCTCTGAATACGCACTGCTGATTGGCTTTGTATGTAACCAATCAGATGGTTGTGTGGGCGGACAATGCTTGCTGCTCAGACAGGCAGAAAGCAGAGCAGCTTGTGAAGACTTATTCTTACAAAGTCATTCGATACGTCCGTGTGCCGAACCGAAACCCTCGTACCGCAACGGTTCAATACAAATACACGTACCGTTACACCCCTAGTGTTAAACTGCGATTTCCTCGACTTCTGTTGTGCAACGCGTGCTTGCATCACATTAATAAATCATGGCAGACTTCATAGAACCATTTCCCAGGCAGGAACTTTCCCCATTCACCCAGGTATATGAAATAGACCCTGCGTTTCCACCAAAAACTACTCGGGTAAATAAAGTTCAACCAGGAACTAATCTGGTCCATAATCTCTCGGTGGGAGTCTCCTATTGGCTCCGTTTAAGATTACTTTTGATCGCATTTATTTAATTTTATGAATGCATTAAAAAAAAATTACATCCATGGTCATTTCTCTCATAATGATAGGCTAAATTCCAAAAAAAGTGCAGCACCCCTTTAAAAGGCACACAGACACAAGTCACATTATTGTCTTGTGGCATTTGTTAAGAACGTTCTCGACCAGTGTACATATCCACCATTTTTGTTATGACAACGCCACAGGCAGGAAAATAGACTTCCATCCATCCATTTTCTACTGCTTATTCCCTTCGGGGTCGCGGGACTTAACATTTAAAATATCTATTTTTACAAGTGTGAAATTTCATAAATCCACTGTTTTCTTTTTTCTAGTATCGATAAAGTCAATCGATTCCCTTTTTAAACAATCTTGGAGCGATTTCTTTTTCTTGGGAGGCAAACTTGAAAATTTAGGTAAAAACATTGATCAATCAATACATTGATCAATTGTTACACCCCTTTTTTTAGAGCATCTGTGTGAAGAACGCTGATTAGTGGAACACTCTTGCAATGTTTTTACTTGGTTTTTTGCTTACTTACACTTAGATAAAATAAACCCAACCTGGTATTTTTTTTTTAAATTTACATCAGAAACAGAATTATTGCCCAAGTATGTTTAACACACAAGGAATTGGACTTGGTAGACTGTGCGCTCTTTCTTCAGTGCACTAAACAAAGAAAAACGCAACAACTATGAGAGAGCACAGTATCGTGGCGACAAGTTATTAATGTAGAAATATACAGTACCACTCGTCTGTACGTCATCAACCTGATTTGTGAAATGTAGTGGAAAGGCAAACTACAAAGTTCAGTAACTAAAGTTTTCAGCAACATTAAGTTCCTTAATATTTGTTGGACGGGGGAACTATTAATGTAAAGTGTGCCCAGTTATCAGTCTAAATATTGTGAAAATTTTAGAAAAAAATTAAATACCAAGCACGGCCATGCACTCCACTGAAGTCTTCCAGTCGCTGTAGTTCTTGTCAAAGTTGTAGAACAGCCTTCTCATACAGTCTTTCAGAGCAGCGTCTCTCTTCTCCTCAAAGCCTTGCAACTCGTAGAATAGCTGCTCAGATTCCTTTGTCACGTAACGCTTCCAGCCTTTCTTTGTCGACTTCACCTCATACTCCTCTGGGATATTTCTCTCCGAGACACTGTCGGGCACCTCCATCTGATAGCGGTTTCTCCCTGTGCCCCAGTAGGCCATGTTTTTACACCCAAGTCTTTTCTTCTGTCGGTCCAGGTAATCCTGTAGCTTTTGTTCGGTACTCTTGATGTCTGTCAGAGCCTGGTCATACTCTGGGTCGAAACCTTCCTTTGGGGTGATGACGCCCGTGGTGCGAGCTTTCTTGTGGTCAAAGGCGGTTTCCCAGCGCGTGAGTTCAGCAGAGAGATCTGGAAAGACGCCCTTGCTGTCGTCGCTCTTAAGACTGACCACTTGGTGGAGTAATGTAGATTGTAAATCACCAACGACAGACGTGAAGACGTTGATAATATCTTGCATAGTTTGGAAACCTTCAAGAGCTGAAAGAAAGTCTGCTATTTTCCGCTTGCTGTAGGTGACCTCTTCGTAGAGAACTGCCCTGCTGTCTGGGTGGTCATGACCCTTCAAAGGTGTGCCAATGCTATGAATCTTACTCAGGAGACGCTCCAAGTCAGGTAGCTTCTTGAGCAAGTCGGAAACTTCAGAAACTTGAGCCTGAGCACCCATGAGGTCTTCTATTGCATCCAGTCTATCCAGGATAGATTTGGAGTTACAAAGAGGAGCACAGAGCCATTGCTTGAGCAGACGCTTGCCAAATGGGCTGCAGCAAGTGTCCAAGCGCTCCAACAATGTCCCTTCTGTCCCCCCAGAGCCGTTCTGAAATATTTCAAGATTTGCCAGAGTCACCCCGTCCAAGACCATGCGCTGGCAAGTTTGAGCAAAGAAGCTTGTCGGTCCGGCAGCTTTCTCCATTTCAACATCAACAGGGGTGTACTCTTTAAAGTTGGCCATGGAGAGCAGCTCTTGATCTACCAGACACTTTTTCAGATAGAAGATGCATCCACCAAATGACGACAGTGCTAACTCGTAGCCCTCCTTTGGGGTAAGACCCAGTGAATCACTCTCAGAGGTCATTGTCTTTAGAAGAGCTGGTAGGAAATGTCTTCCTGTCTTGTGGTCCTCCCCTGCACTTTCTCTGAAGTAGTCTTCTTCTGAAAGGTTCTTAAGGGTCTTCTGAGCATCCCAAAACTGCGTGCCTGCATTTAATCCTTCCTGCAGTGCGGAGGACAGAGAGGCCTTGAGTATTTTGCGTGTTTCAACAGATGGATTCCCCTTTTCAAAAAGCACCTCAGCGGGTGCAAAGTGGGCTATGAGGGTGCGCAGACGTGAACAGTGGCGGTCATCGGAGAACTGGCCGACATGGAAGTAGCCCACAGAGGTATCTACAAAGCAGACGCCATAGTTACGACAACATCCACTTTTTCCTTCGTCTTCCATCTTCTCCTTTACACTCAGCAGAAACTTGCTCTGACTCTCTGCAGGAGTACCGTCCAACACGCTATAGGTCTGGGTGCCTCGTGTTATGATCCTGCACACCTCTCTTTTCACCACTCGGTCGAACTTGGAGGGCTTAACCAGGGTCTTACAACGTGCTTCCATCATCTCTGGGGTTTCAGTCTGCTCCACACGAGCCACCTTGTAGCCCTTCTGGACCAGTACATTGGAGAAGCGTGCAAAACCAATCTCTGGAAAACCCGAGTGTGCCCATGTGCCTTTCATGAAGGTCAGTCCTAGCTCATTGACTCCGATCACGGCATCCATGTGGTAAAGCTCATAGAACTTCCCCACCTTGTAGAAAATGACTGTGTCAAACATCTCGGATTTGATAAGCCACCACTGACGCATGCCAGGAGTGACTCTGTTGAGGAAGTCTTCTGGTACATACAGACTTGTAGGGTCGTAATCGTCCTCAGACACTCGTCTTCTTTTCCTGTCTTTCCTCCTGTGATCCTGCAGCCACTCCAGCTTCTCATGGTCCCAATTGGTGGCCCCTTCACTTGTGCCTGACCCACTGGCTTGGCTTTCAAAACTGTCAGGGGCAGAAAAGGCCGACAAACGGGACTTTGTGTCGGCCTTGAGAGGTGCTGGGGCTCGTTTTGGCACACGTGAGGGGGTACTAGATATCTTTGACTTCGCTATGGCAGGCTTGTCTGCGGGACGCTTACGCTTCACAGGTTTAACAGGACTGTCAAGCTCAGACTCGTGTTCACTGTCCTTTTCTTCAGCCTCACTGCTCACAGTGCCTTCTTCCTCTTCATCCTCGCTGCTGCTTGCGGCTTGCTCAGGTTTGAATTCGTCACCGGATGCCTCGCTGTCCGAAGCCACGACAATCCGGCGTCGCTTAGCCTTGTTTCCCTTGGAACGGGTCGAACGTTGATTGACCTTTGATGACTTAGATTCTTCATTTTCTTGTTGATTGTCATCGCTGATGTCGCCCTCAGTCACAGTCGATTTGTCAAGCTGATGAAATAAACACAGATTTAGTTACTATATATACTGAACGAAATAAAAAGCATGACTGTCATATACTCATAAGTACTTTACATTTAAACTAGATAATACCTTGAATTACATAGACAAACTTTATTGATCCACAAGGGAAATATTTCCACACAAAGAGGGCGAAAACAAAAAGGTATAAAGTAGACTAAAAATGTACCATAGTAGCAATATAAAAATAAAAAATAAAGTGTTATATTTACATAGTATATACACAGTACATGATGTATACTGATAGATCATATTATCATAGACATGCCTCTTTCTTAAAGGGGCCCCTCTAATGCTGACAACATTGGCACTTATTCCATAGTTATGTACCTAAAATAATGTCATCCGGTAAAATTCCTCCCAAAATTTAAAACAAATAGTGATTTTAGTCCAGAAATGCAGATTCTTTAGTATGTTTTTTGCTCATAATAATAACCATATCAGTTTTGAGGTAATCATGGAGCAGTACGACAAAAAACATGAAATTAAGTGTTAAAAAATACATGTCTAAATGCCTTTATCCACACTGTCAGTATGGGAAATGGGCTTCAGTTCTGTAGATGACATTATACCAAGAGGGGGCGGCATATTGCGTCTGGAAATGGAAAGGGGTCCTTCCCTGTTGTTCGTTATATATCAATTAACTCAAAATCGAATTGATAGTATGGGAATTGACTGTGGATTCAGTTTGATGACCAAACATAACTTGTTAGTGAAATTTCATTAGCTGGATGCTGTGGATCCCTTAATCCCTAGTTATTTGACAACTGATTTATTGATCACTATTATATTTAAATGAGCATCACAACAACTCCTCTTTTTGCTAAATTGCCCAAACTCTTTTTTCAGTTGTGTCTTTTGTACATAGATGGGGTATCAATGATGTGTGTGTGTGTGTGTGTGTGTTCTTCCATCCATCCATCCATCCATCATCTTCCGCTTATCCGAGGTCGGGTCGCGGGGGCAGCAGCCTAAGCAGGGAAGCCCAGACTTCCCTATCTACAGCCACTTCGTCTAGCTCTTCCCGGGGGATCCCGAGGCGTTCCCAGGCCAGCCGGGAGACATAGTCTTCCCAACGTGTCCTGGGTCTTCCCCGTGGCCTCCTACCAGCTGGACGTGCCCTAAACACATCCCTAGGGAGGCGTTCGAGTGGCATCCTGACCAGATGCCCGAACCATCTCAGCTGGCTCCTCTCGATGTGGAGGAGCAGCGGCTTTACGTTGAGCTCCTCCCGGATGGCAGAGCTTCTCACCCTATCTCCAAGGGAGAGCGCCGCCACCCGGCGGAGGAAACTCATTTCGGCCGCTTGTACCAGTGATTTTATCCTTTCGGTCATGACCCAAAGCTCATGACCATAGGTGAGGATGGGAACGTAGATCGACCGGTAAATTGAGAGCTTTGCCTTCCGGCTTAGCTCCTTCTTCACCACAACGGCTCGTTACAACGTCCGCATTACTGAAGACGCCGCACCGATCCGCCTGTCGATCTCACGATCCACTCTTCCCCCACTCGTGAACAAGACTCCTAGGTACTTGAACTCCTCCACCTGGGGCAGGGTCTCCTCCCCAACCCGGAGACTCGGACTTGGAGGTGCTGATTCTCATTCCGGTCGCTTCACACTCGGCTGCGAACCGATCCAGTGAGAGCTGAAGATCCCGGCCAGATGAAGCCATCAGGACTACATCATCTGCAAAAAGCAGAGACCTAATCCCGTGGCCACCAAACCGGAACCCCTCAACGCCTTGGCTGCGCCTAGAAATTCTGTCCATAAAAGTTATGAACAGAATCGGTGACAAAGGACAGCCTTGGCGGAGTCCAACCCTCACTGGAAACGTGTCCGACTTACTGCCAGCAATGCGGACCAATCTCTGACACTGATCATACAGGGAGCGGACTGCCACAATAATACAGTCCGATACCCCATACTCTCTGAGCACTCCCCACAGGACTTCCCGAGGGACACGGTCGAATGCCTTCTCCAAGTCCACAAAGCACATGTAGACTGGTTGGGCAAACTCCCATGCACCCTCAAGAACCCTGCCGAGAGTATAGAGCTGGTCCACAGTTCCACGACCAGGACGAAAACCACACTGTTCCTCCTGAATCCGAGGTTCGACTATCTGGCGAAGCCTCCTCTCCAGTACACCTGAATAAACCTTACCGGGAAGGCTGAGGAGTGTGATCCCACGATAGTTGGAACACACCCTCCGGTCCCCCTTCTTAAAGAGAGGGACCACCACCCCGGTCTGCCAATCCAGAGGTACCGCCCCCGATGTCCACGCGATGCTGCAGAGTCTTGTCAACCAAGACAGCCCCACAGCATCCAGAGCCTTAAGGAACTCCGGGCGGATCTCATCCACCCCCGGGGCCTTGCCGCCGAGGAGCTTTTTAACTACCTCAGCGACCTCAGCCCCAGAAATAGGAGAGTCCACTACAGATTCCCCAGGCACCGCTTCCTCAAAGAAAGACGTGTTGGTGGGATTGAGGAGGTCTTCGAAGTATTCCCTCCACCGATCCACAACATCCGCAGTCGAAGTCAGCAGAACACCATCCGCACCATACACGGTGTTGATAGTGCACTGCTTCCCCTTCCTGAGGCGCCGTATGGTGGTCCAGAATCGCTTCGAAGCCGTCCGGAAGTCGTTTTCCATGGCTTCCCCGAACTCTTCCCATGTCCGAGTTTTTGCCTCCGCGACCGCTAAAGCAGCACACCGCTTGGCCCGTCGGTACCCGTCCACTGCCTCCGGAGTCCTATGAGCCAAAAGAACCCGATAGGACTCCTTCTTCAGCTTGACGGCATCCCTCACTGCTGGTGTCCACCAGCGGGTTCTGGGATTACCGCCACGACAGGCACCAACAACCTTGCGGCCACAGCTCCAATCAGCCGCCTCGACAATAGAGGTTCGGAACATGGTCCACTCGGACTCAATGTCCCGCACCTCCCTCGTGACATGTTCAAAGTTCTCCCGGAGGTGGGAATTGAAACTCTCTCTGACAGGAGACTCTGCCAGACGTTCCCAGCAGACCCTCACAATGCGCTTTCTGTCTGTCCGGCATCCTCCCCCACCATCGCAGCCAACTCACCACCAGGTGGTGATCGGTAGAAAGCTCCGCCCCTCTCTTTACCCGAGTGTCCAAAACATGTGTGTGTTCTTGTGATAGGAAAATAAGCTCTGAGGTAATTAGGCGCTGGTTTGTATGTAAAAACATAAGTCTTCGTCTGACTTTTCTCAAGAAAAAACAATAGCATCTTATAATCAAGTCAAAGTCATAAATGAAGTGAAATGTTTTTGGCCTTTTTGTTTTGTCCTTAAAAGACAAGAGCTTTAAAAAAAATTCTGCACCAGGTAAAAACTTAGACTTTAGCGCTTGTGTGTGGGCAAGGAACACTGAGCTTTATAATAGTGTGAAATTCAACAGTAAAAAAAAAAAAAAACACAATCTAATAAAATTTGTAACAGATTTTGTTTAATAAACGTGCCCTACCGTTTTTTTTTTTATGGGATTTTACATCAAAATACTAATTCATCTGGTCTACCGAGCCTGATGTACATTGTTAAAATAACACAAAAAAAATAATGTACTTCTAAATCCTCACCGTATTAATAAATTCAGGTTTCTGAATCTTTATGCAAGATTTTTTGAAAAGCCTACTGTGCAGGCGTAGATCTTTGTGATCTCAGAGATAGGAAGATATACATTTAACTAAATATTGTGTAATTGTGGTGTAAGTGTTCACCTCCATTTCTTCTTCTTCTTCTTCTTCTTCTTCCTCCTCCTCCTCCTCCTCCTCATCTGAGGCATCTGTGCAGAGTGGAATCTTCAATCTTTTCTCTGGGCTTTCGAACATAACTTTGTCTGCAAGATCCATTGCACGGCGTATTTCAGGCTTTCCACTGAAAAACCCACCACCGGTTTTAGCGTCGCTGCTGTCTGAACCTGCAACATAAAAACACTCATGAATATCTCCTTAATGAAAGAGGACAAGAGAATAACGATTAAAAAGATACCTTGGTACTCTCTGACATATTTAACGCTGACCCATCCCCGAGTAGGTGGATCGTCAAAGAAATGGACATGCATGCGCTGAGCCTGACCACGGCCTCGCATCTGCTGTCCAGTCAGAGGCTGGGGTACCACCATGCATGGCCACCAGGGGTGCCCCTCCAACTTTGCCCACACAAGAGCACCAGCGCTAAATGAGCATTTGGGGCTGCTGAAAGGAAAAATAACGAGTATTTATTTTTAATGCATTACATAGCTCTAATATTCCAGTGTTTAACATTGTTGGGCCACAAGCGCCCCCTAGTGGGCCGGCTAAAAATATCTGTGTCTGAACCGTGGTCTGTAAGGGCAGCAGCGGTGGTCAGGTGTATTATAGCCTTACACCACTTGTGGCAGTAATGACAGGATCAAACAAACAGAAGACATTTGTAGCTCAAGTCAGAGAGAAATTTCCTAAGTGCAAAAATTATGACTACGGTGAAGAAGCCGTATTTTAATTTGCACTTTAACTTTATTGACAGTTGAGTAAAAAAACATACTTATTATTAATTTATAGGGCTGACAATGTTATCGCATGTGATTAATAAAAATAAATGATCGCGTTATCAAATATGAATATCATTCACTTCCAGGTTTGGACTAAACTTGGAAAACGCGCGCATTTGTTACACCGTTTGTGACTGCGAAGAGGGGCGGCCCATTTCGCTTCAAAACAGAACTTTGGATAAAACTAAGGTAACTTGTTGGTGTTGTAGTGACAAACGTTTTTGGCATCGCCGCACATACTCGTACTCAAGGATGGCGCTGACAGTGTTGCCAATCCCCTTATCTCCTTTCTTTGTAAACAACTACAAGAGACAAATCTAGTGACTTTTCCTGTTGATATCGGATACTTTTTTTTGTCTCTTGGAGACTCTTGTTGTCTCTTGGAGACTCTTGTTGTCTTTTGGAGACTCTAAGATGAAAGCAAGCAGCAGTCACAGTCCTCAGCGAGCACTAAAGACTGCTGCTCTTATGAATGCATCCACAACAAGCAGAGGCGAAAGCTACGCTGGCAAAGTTTAGCATAGTTAAGTTAAACATACGCCTTTTCTAAATGGTCAGCCATCGCATGCAGGACATCTAACATCTGTGAAGACCAAGTCCTGCAAGGAGATGTCATTCATATCACCACAGCTGATTCGTCGTACAATACCTTGGAGAGACACAATTACAGCAAGGATGAACCAACTGTACTACAAAAACAAGCGCATCCACTTGCAACTACGGAGTAAATGTTAAAATATATTTTGCTTTCTAGAGAACGTTGGACATCTGTAAGTAATCACAACAAGCTGTTGTCGCATTTTACCAAAATGAGAGATCAGCGTTGTCGTCTGAAAAAGGTAAACAACCTTGTTTTTTTCCACAAATGTTTAAACTAGAGTAAATGGCGTGCAATGTTAAGTTGCTTGAGTGCGTTACCTACATTATTGATTTGTAACTGAACCTTGTTAGCAAGATTATCACAAACTGCAAACACTCTTAAAATATGAACTTAAATCTTCCAATACTTATTTTCATCAAATTTTGAGCAAATCAATGACTTGCAGTTCAGTAACATTTAAAAAACATTCCTGTAAGACATTCTGACAACCAAATTGTATTTGTGCCAAAGTATTGGGGAATCTTGCAGCAAATTTTATTAATGCATGCAAATAACTTTTGATCAATAATAATAAACCACAGGTTTAGAGTGTGGTTAATCTGATTTAAAAAAGTAATCCCTTAACAGTTTTTTTAGCACAACATAATTCAATGTTAAAGTATTTTTCATCAGTTATTTAGGAGTCCCTTCTTATGCAGTGCAGCAGTGGTCCCCAACCTTTTTGTATCCGCGGACTGGTCAACGCGGGGGGGGGATCCCTTTTTTTTTTTTCTTTGTCATGAAAATGGGACGTTTTTGTCATAAAAAGGGATGTTTTTGTGGTTTGTGCACTAATTGTAAGTGTATATTGTGTTTTTTATGTTGATTTAATAAAAAAATAAATAAATAAATAAACATATATATATATATATATTTTTTTTTTTAAATACAAATTTATATAAAATTTTTCTGCGGCCCGGTACCAATCGGGCCACGGCCCGGTACTTACTTATTTTTCTAATTAGCCTGACCTAAACCTAACGTTTATGTGATACATAAATAATCTTTGTGATTAACACATGGTTTCATATTATTTGACAATGTTGTAACCAGTAAGTAGGTTGGATATAATTATCGAATACAATAAAATCAAAAGTAATATTACTAATTCAGTGTTAATATCTGAGTGGGCCCCAGGCTCCTCTGTAGAGCAAAAGTTGGGTTAAGAAGAGGCTCAGAACCCCTGTAATAATATACCCATGTGTGCATGTGTAGTGGCGCTTCCACTCACATGTTTAATTATTTGGACAATCTAGAGTTATCCATAATTCTGAAACTTCCAAATCTAAAAATATCCATAAGTGTGTAGTTCTGCCAACCTTGGGCCTAAAGCACACGTGTCAAAACTCAAGGCCCGGGGGCCAGATGTGGCTCTCGAAAGCCTGGAAATTATATGTAATTACCAGATTGCAATACTGTTCAGTCAATGATTGTAAATAATGTAAAACAAGAGTATAATATGTTCCATTACCTTAGTTCATACTACTCAACCGCCAAAGAATTGTAGACACCGTAATATTTGTTGCTTCCTATACTATATATACGCTGTTTGATATTGCACTGGTATTGTATTTGACTACTGCACTTCTATTTGTATTTTATTTCCATCTTGTAACTAATGTATATTAGACCTATTAAATTATATATATTTTTTGGTATTTAGTGTATTTGATTCTGTAATTAGTGTTTGGATCCCACTGTACACAATATCTGAAGAGCATGGAAAAAAGCATTTCGCCGTGGTGTACTCTGCATGTGACAAATAAAACATGAAATAGCAATAAATACTAATAATAATGATTTCAAAGCAAGCTATTCAATTGTACAATGTAAAAGTAACAGTACATTTCATGGTAAAATTGTGAAAATGTACTGTGCTTTTTACAGATTTTTTTCTCTAAATTTATTGTAATTAACTGTGGTGCTGTTTTAGCATTTCCAGCAATACATAGCAAAATCTAGACTTGTTGATTTGCCGTAAAAACAGAACAAACTGGCAGCTCAAGTGTCAAAATGTTCCTTTAAATTTTTTTTTTCTTATTTACAGTAAAAGACAAATGTAAAACTATTGGAACTGAGTTGCATTTATTTAACCATAAAAACAGCAGTAATGTTTTTCCATTTACAGTAATATACACTACATTTTGAGGTGAAATTATTTCAACTTCCATCCATCCATCCATCTTCTTCCGCTTACCCGAGGTCGGGTCGCGGGGGCAGCAGCCTAAGCAGGGAAGCCCAGACTTTCCTCTCCATAGACACTTCGTCCAGCTCCTCCCAGGGGATCCCGAGGCTTTCCCAGGCCAGCCGGGAGAGATAGCCTTCCCAAAGTGTCCTGGGTCTTCCCTGTGGCCACCTACCGGTCAGACGTCCCCGATACACCTCTCTAGGGAGGTGTTCGGGTGGCATCGTGACCAGATGCCCAAACCTCCTCATCTGGCTCCTCTCGATGTGGAGGAGAAGGGGCTTTACTTTGAGCTCCTCCCGGATGACAGAGCTTCTCACCCTAAGGGAGAGCCCCGCCACCAGGCGGAGGAAGCTCATTTTTTCTGTGCTTCACTCTAACTTTCCTCATTCACAAATCTTTCACCCTCGCTCAAATTAATGGGGAAATTGTAGTTTTCTCGGTCCGAATAGCTTTTGCTGCTGGAGGCTATGATTATAAACAATCCGAGGATCTGAGGAGCCCTACAGCCCGTGACGTCACGCGCACATCGTCTGCTACTTCCGGTAAGGGCAAGGCTTTTTTATTAGCGAACAAAAGTTGCGAACTTTATCGTCGATGTTCTCTACTAAATCCTTTCAGCAAAAATATTGCAATATTGCGAAATGATCAAGTATGACACATAGAATGGACCTGCTGTCCCCGTTTAAATAAGAAAATCTCATTTCAGTAGGCCTTTAATAACAAGTGACCAAATGTAGTGATGATACCAACAAGTCAGACATGTGGGAAATAGTTTCAATAAATGTCACTTTGATGTGACTTGTCAGGACGATCATGAAGCTTGATTGACTTTCTGACCAAGGGCTTACTAGTAGTTTATCACACTTATTAATTCGAGCCACACGTGCACTTTAGAGGGATTATTTACACAACAGGAAGGAGATTTCTCCTAACAATGTCAGCTTTAACTCACGTATCCTTGGCTGTTGTCGCCTTGTCGCCGAACAGCTTGTTGAAACCTCCTTTAGCTTTTTTTAAGACAGCTTTCGACTTGACTTTGGTGGCCTTGCTTGACGGTAGTTTAGCTTCTTCTTTCGGAGACGAGTTGGACTTGTCGACGGACGACGGCAGGTCAGCCTCCACCGGGTGAGCATTGGGCTTCGGCTTGGGTGCCGGCGGTGGAGACTTGGTGAAGAAATTGAAAAGTGAGCTTTGCTTCGCCATGACAGACCTTTAATGTCGAATAGCGGTGGCTAACTGACTTGACTATGGCTGCCAAAGCCACTAAAAAAAAGCTTTCCCTTCGCGGGAAACAAACGCGGGCTGCGAGGAGGGCGGAGTTACGAGTGTCAGCCAATGACAAGCGAGTAATGGGCAGCCAGGAAGTCACGTGACAAAAGCATCATCTTGAGCGGAAGGGCGCCAGTTTAGGAGTAGTGGTCAAAGTGTAGAACTGCAAACATGGCGTCTGTCGCGGGTTGCCATCAGAGCAACATCTTCTTGAGACCCACTTCGTGTAAGTTTGTTCTTTATAAGGGTCTGGCGTTCACACTTTTGTTCAAACTTCAAATGAAAATTAAAGCTGCAAGCAGCGGTGGACAGGACCGACTTTTGCTGGTGTTTCCTGCCTTTAGCCATTCAACATATCTTTACCTTCACATTACCTACCTTCCCTGCATCCTGGGGTCACACTGGTGCTTCTTTCTGTCACCCATGATGTTTGAAAAAAGGTGACGGGTTTTTACAAAACTTTGGTTTTGAAGGGGTAATTGCCAACTTCCTCTTGATTTTTGCTAAAGGATGTCGATATTAAAATTTAGGTCTAAGTGAGACCTACATAGAGGTTTTTGTTTCATTTCTCTCTGACATTCCTACCGGAAGTTACAAGGAGTGTTGTCTGTGTTTTCTTCCTAGGAGCAGTTTTGTCTGTGTTTTATTTCTAGGGGGTGCTAGAGCGCAATTTTGAGTTTTTTTTAATTTTTTTATTTTTATTAGATCGCAATTTTTGCTAGTCCTGATGTGTGTGTTCAGTTTGGTGAGTTTTGAAGCATTTAAAGGGGGTCAAATTACAGCTCAAAGAGGCAAAACATGACATTTTTTATGAATATTTTGTTTTGAAGGGGTTTTTGCCAACTTCCTGTTGATTTTTGCTGAAGGAGGTGCGTGTATGAAATCTAAGTCTAAGTCAGACCTACATAATAATAATAATAATAATGCATTAGATTTATATCGCGCTTTTCTATTGTTAGATACTCAAAGCCCTCACAGGGAAGTGGGAACCCATCATTCATTCACACCTGGTAGTGGTAAGCTACATACGCCCACTACGCCATGCCGCCCCATATAGGTTTTTGTTTCATGTCTCTACGACATTCCTAACGGAAGTTACAAACAGTTTTGTCTGTAATTTTTCCTAGGGGGCGCTAGAGCGCAATTATTAAATGGCAATTTTTGCCAGTCCTGATGTGTGTGTAAAATTTGGTGAGTTTTAAAGCATGTTAAGTGGTCAAATTACAACTCGAAGAGGCGGCGGAATAATAATAATAATAATAATAAAGAATAATAAAACTTTAGAAATACATTAGGGTCCTCTGTCCCAAGGGGACATTCGGTCCCTAAATAAGAATAAAAGCTGTTGACCTATGGAGAGGATATCCAGAGTTTTCCAGTGATACGTCATTTATGCCTATAGTGCAGGCCTGGACAATTATTTTAACTTGGGGGCAAAATTTAGAGAAAAAAATGTGTCTGGGGGCCGGTATATCTATTTCTAAGAAAACTGATACAAAACCTCACAATAAACTCTAATTGAATGCTCAAAACCTTTTGACGGACTGCCTTAAAAACGGAATGGAATTTAAATATTTTCTATGAACGATAAAACGCTGAATATTGAGAACATGTGAACGTCACCCCCTTCTCAATTAACTTATTTCATAATCAAGCCAAATGCTGCAAAAATGCTACAAACAGCAAAATATGAACGCAAAGGGTAAAACATAAACCCACCTACAATCTGATACATCTGATATATCACTAAGCTTTAGAACTTGTAAAAATCTCTTTTCACGTCTGTCCCTGACACCCGCATTTCAGGCTGGCCGCTCTGGAAACACTCTGTGGAAACGCTCCCCACCCACACTGCTTGGTGCCTTGTCTGACCTGCTGTGACATAGATTACCATAGTAACTCGTAGGGTTGTACGGTATTCGGGTATTAGTATAGTACCGCAATTCTAATGAATCATATTTGGTACAATACCGCCTCTGAAAAGTACTGGTCAGGCACACTGTGAGGTTTTTCGATAAAATACAGCCAAAAATGCAAATTTTTTCTGGTCCCATTTAATAAGAAAAGTGCCAAAATGTATCAAAACAATATTGGTATCAGGACAACACTAGTCACTAAAATATCATCCAAAAGCGCAGATTTCCATCCATCCATCCATTTTCTACCGCTTATTCCCTTTCGGGGTCGCGGGGGGCGCTGGCGCCTATCTCAGCTACAATCGGGCGGAAGGCAGGGTACACCCTGGACAAGATTTCAAGCATTGAAATACTTAGAATAGTTCAAGACTTATGGTCATTAGAAAACATCACAGCACATCACAGTGGCAGCTACAGTTTTTCATTTTAACAATCTAAAAAAATTATTTGGGAATGTCCGGCGGGCCAGATTGAAAAGCTTAACGGGCTGCATGTGGCCCCCGGGCCTTACTTTGCCCAGGTCTGCTATAGTGCAGTGGTTCTCAACCTTTTTTCAGTGATGTACCACCTGTGAACATTTTTTTAATTCAAGTACCCCCTAATCAGAACAAAACATTTTTGGTTGAAAAAAAGAGATGAAGAAATAAAATACAGCACTCTGTCATCAGTTTCTGATTTATTAATATGTATAACAGTGCAAAATGTTGCTCATTTGTAGTGGTCTTTCTTGAACTGTTTTGAAAAAAATATATAAAAATAACTAAAAACTTGTTGAAAAATAAACAAGTGATTCAATTATAAATAACGATTTCTATCCATAGAAGTAATCATCAACTTAAAGTGCCCTTTTTGGGGATTGTAATAGAGATCCATCTGGATTCATGAACTTAATTCTAAACATTTCATCACAAAAAAGAAATCTTTAACATCAATATTTATGGAACATGTCCACAAAAAATCTAGCTGTCAACACTGAATATTGCATTGTTGCATTTCTTTTCACAGCTCATGAACTTACATTCATATTTTGTAGAAGTATTATTCAATAAATAAATTTATAATGGATTTTTGAATTGTTGCTATATTTAGAATATTTAAAAAAATCTCATGTACCCCTTGGCATACCCTCAAGTACCCCCAGGGGTACGCGTACCCCCATTTGAGAACCACTGCTATAGTGCATCCGGAAAGTATTCACAGCGCTTTACTTTTACCCAATTTTACAGCCTTATTTAAAAATTTAATAAATAAAAGTTTGTCCTCAACTATACAGAACCCATAAAGATTTTTTTTTCCAAATCTGCGAATGTGTTAAAAAATAAAATAAGCACATAGTGGCCAGACAGAAGGGATTTCTTATTTAAAAGTTTGCCAAAATTCCCTGGTTTGAATCAATTATTCAAAGTGCTTCACTTTTTCCACATTTTGTTAAATTTATTTTTGTCCTCAAAATTGTACACACAATACCCCATAATGACAATGTTATTTTTTTTTATTTGCAAGTTTATAAAATATAAAAAAAATCACATACATAATTAGGTACTCACAGCCTTTGCTCAATACTTTGTTGATGCACCTTTGACAGCAATTCCAGGTTGCAGTCTGTTTTAATCTAATACCACAAGCTTGGCACACCTGTCTTTGGGCAGTTTCACCCATGCTTCTTTGCAGCATGTCTCAAGCTCCATCCGCAAGGCGTCTTGTTTGGAGGAAACAGGCACCGCTCATCACCAATACCACCCGGCGAAGTTGGGAGAGTGGCCGTGCCAGCAATCTGAGGGTTACTGGTTCAATCTCCACCTTCTCCCATCCAAGTCACGTCCGTTGTGTCCTTGAGCAAGACACTTCACCCTTGCTCCTGATGGGTCCTGGTTCGCCCCTTGCATGGCAGCTCCCGCCATCAGTGTGTGAATGTGTGTGTGTGATTGGTTGAATGTGGAAATGGTGTCAAAGCGCTTTGAGTTCCTTAAAAAGAAAAAGAAAAAAAGCGCTACACAAGTATAACCTATTTACAATAACCCATTTACCATCCCTAAGGTGAAGCATGGTGTGGGGATGTTTTTCAGTGGCAGGGACTGGGAGACTAGTCAGGATGGAGGGAAATATTAATACAGCAATGTAGAGAGACATCCTTGATGAAAACCAACACTTCCCATCCAACCTGATGGAGCTTTAGACATGCTGTGAAGAGAAATGAGCGAACTGCCCAAAGATAGGTGTGCCAAGCTTGTGGCATTCTATTAAAAAAATACTGCAGCCTGAAATTGCTGCCAAATGTGCATCAACAAAAGTATTAAGCAAAGGCTGTGAATACTTACTTATGTATGGGAATTTTTTACATTTATTATACATTTTCAAATAAAAAAAACCAACAACTTTTTACATTGTCATTATGGGGTATTGTGTGTAGAATTTTGAGGACAAAAATGAATTTACTCAATTTGAAATAAGGCTGTAACATAACACAATCTGGAAAAAGTGAAGCACTCTGAATACTTTCCGGATGCACACTATGTCCAATAAAATAAGGAATCAATGTCTTTCTGAACTGCGCCATATTCATGCTCAATGCCTCCCCGACACAAGATAAGTCCGTCATTCCCTTCTCCTTATCCTTTTATTGTGATTTTAAAAGCATAGATTGTTTTTAACAAGGTTCTAAATCAATAGTTTGAGGTAGTTTTGGTGACAAGTAAACATAAATAGTGGAGATACTGAACAACAATGTATTCTGTGGTGTATCTGAGAGCTCAACTTAAAGGCCTACTGAAACCCACTACTACCGACCACGCAGTCTGATAGTTTATATATCAATGATGAAATATTAACATTGCAACACATGCCAATACGGCCTTTTTAGTTTACTAAATTGCAATTTTAAATTTCCTGTGAAGTGTCCTGTTGAAAACGTCGCGGTATGATGACGCGTGCGTTTGACGTCACCGGTTGTAGCGGACATTTTTTCCAACCCGATCCAAGCTATATTTAGTCTGCTTTAGTCGCATAATTACACAGTATTCTGGACATCTGTGTTGCTGAATCTTTTGCAATTTGTTGAATTAATAATGGAGAAGTCAAAGTAGAAAGATGGAGGTGGGAAGCGGTGTATTGCAGCTGCCTTTAGCAACACAAACACAGCCGGTGTTTCCTTGTTTAAAATTCCCGAAGGTGAAGCTTAACTATGGATCAGAGCGGTCAAGTGAACATGGTTCTTGACCACATGTCAACCGGCAGGTTTCAGTGAGAAAATTGTGGTAATAAGTCGGCTCTTACCGTAGTTATGAGCAGAGCTTGCATCCTACTGCAGCTGCATGGCTTCCCTCAGAGACACTGGCGGTCACCACCCCCCTGGCCACACCCCTCCGACTTTCAGGTACCATATAATCTCACTAAAACACTAGTAACTCAATAAGCAGATAAGGGATTTTCCAGAGTTATCCTAGTAAATGTGTGTAATAACATCTGAATCGCTCCCACTGCCTACGCCTTTTTTTTTTGTCCTAGTCCTTCACTCTCACTATCCTCATCCACGAATCTTTTATCCTCGCTCAAATTAATGGGGAAATTATCGCTTTCTCGGTCCGAATCGCTCTAGTTGCTGGTGGCTATGATTATAAACAATGTGAGGATATGAGGAGCTCTACAACCCGTGACGTCACGCGCATATCGTCTGCTACTTCCGGTACAGGCAAGGCTTTTTTATTAGCGACCAAAAGTTGTGAATTTTATCGTCGATGTTCTCGACTAAATCTTTTCAGCAAAAATATGGCAATATCGCAAAATTATCAAGTATGACACATAGAATGGACCTGCTAACCCCATTTGAATAAGAAAATCTAATTTCAGAAGGCCTTTAAACTGCAATCAAAATGTATGTTATTTAATAGTCATATTTTACCATGCATAAACTATCAACCTTTTTACTTCATCAAAGCACTATATGTTTAAATTATTTCATAACCAAAAACACAAATTCCATCCATACCATTTATGATCAAATATAATCCAGCACCCCCTGCAATCCCAAAAGGGACAAGCGGTAGGAAAATGGATGGATGGATAGAAGAAAGACATTCTTTAACTGTACTAATAGTCAGTATCCAGCAGAGGGCAGCAGAATAAATACATAAAAAGATATGAATACACTTACTGCACCTGACTTAAAACATTAAACTAGTCAGTGCAGCCCCCTGCTCAGTTGGAGCCCTAAGCACAATTTTATTTTGAGGCCCCCCCCCCCCCCCCCTTTTTTTTTTTTAAATTCACGTGAAACAATTTTAATACTTTTTCAATTAATGTGTTTTGTATAAAAACACATTCATGGGAAATAATTGATTCAATAATTATTTTCTTTAGTGCAAAATAACAAATATTAACATAATTAAATGATACATCACCAGTTGTGGGCAGCACGGTGGACCAGGGGTTAGTGCATGTGCCTCACCATACATACGTATATATATATATATATATATATGTATATATATGTATATATATATATATATATATATATATATATATATATATATATATATATATATATATATATACATGTATTTCATACATATATATATATATATATAGATACACATATGTATGAAATACTTAACTTTCAATGAATTCTAGCGATATATATTTATTTTATTATATATATATAAATAAAAGAAATAGTTGAATTTCAGACGGCACCTATCAAATACACAGTAATAAAAACACAGTTGTTCTACTAACTGTACTGTGCTTGCTGGTTATTAAAAAAAAAACAACAACAACACTTACCTTTCACTATTTGAGCAACCTTTGTTCTGCCATTTGCGTGCCGTACTGGCAAAAGTCACTTGCCGTCAGGTGCACAACACCACATAAATCGTTGGCCAATCAAAAAGAAACTCCATAACGCTATAGCCAACATTAAATGATAAATGGGTTGTACTTGTATAGCGCTTTTCTACCTTCAAGGTACTCAAAGCGCTTTGACACTACTTCCACATTTACCCATTCACACACACATTCACACACTGATGGAGGGAGCTGCCATGCAAGGCGCTAACCAACACCCATCAGGAGCAAGGGTGAAGTGTCTTGCTCAGGACACAACGGACGTGACGAGGTTGGTACTAGGTGGGATTTGAACCAGGGACCCTCGGGTTGCGGACGGCCACTCTTCCACTGCGCCACGCCGTCCCAGGAGATGGCGACAGACAACATAGAATCATTCTATTACAGGCGGCGTCGCCATGGCTGTAACTTCCTCGTTCTTCTGCTTCATCTCCTTGTGTGTGCAGTTTTTTATTTAAAATTTGTAGATCTTGTAATGTGATTGGGCAGGCAAGCTGTTTATATAACAGTAAAGCGGACGTGAAAACAGGCTGTCCCCACTCATGTCCGCATGGAGCTGGAGGGGGCGTGAATCTCGGGAGATTTCCGGGAGAAAATTTCTTCCGGGAGGTTTTCGGGAGAAGCGCTGAATTTCGGGAGTCTCCCGGAAATTCCGGGAGGGTTGGCAAGTATGCCTAAGAGGCTTTTGTGTTTAGGTTTCTGCTTGCTTCAGATTTTATTTATTGTCATCCATACGGACTGAAAGTCAACTGCATTTGCCTTTGATACATATAAAATTAGCAAGTTTTGAAAAATATGTCATGCTCGTTGTTGTAGGCTTGTCCCGATACAAACATTTTAGTACCGGTACAACAATGTATTTCGATACTTTTCGAGACTTATTTTTCACATTAAAATTAGGGTTGTATGGTATACAAGTACCGAGATACTAATGAATCATATTCTGTGCAATTCCACCTCTGAAAAGTACCGTTTCGCCATCCCCCCGCACCTCTGTCGTTGTCACGTCGTGACATTGCTATTGTATTGCTATTGCTATTGACATTGTACGGAATATGTACTGTACTGTGCAATCTACTAATAAAATTTTCAATCAATCAATGCTGGTTTACGAGAACAGGAGCATGTTCGGCAGCGCACAATCACGGAGTACTTACAAACAGACACAGTGTGTAGACAGAAAAGGGAGAACGGACGCATTTTGGCTTAAAAACTAACGATAACGGTGAAGTTATAACACTGAAACACCCACCGGAAGAGGTGCTTTAAGACATGGCTAGCTAGCTAGTGGCTAAAGTCCAAGCCCCAGTCGGCAGTGTTTTAGCTACTTCTAAATCACTAATCCTCACCTCCATGGCGACAAACAAAGTAAGTTTCTTACAAACAGTATGTATTTTTTATCGAATACAATGTTCTTATTTTTCTTTCACATTGGCCCTGCGATGAGGTGGCGACTTGTCCAAGGTGTACCCCGCCTTCCGCCCGATTGTAGCTGAGATAGGCGCCAGCGCCCCCCGCGACCCCAAAAGGGAATAAGCGGTAGAAAATGGATGGATGGATTTAGTGACTTTTTACCATTAAATGGTGAGGAAGGGCTTAAAAACCGGCAAGTCTCCACTTCCATTTAAATGTATGGCATGCGGTTTGAGGGTGATAGAAAGAACTTAATTAAGAAAGCATTAGGGCACCTTTACACAGACGTTGTTTGAGGAAATTGCATTTGGAAACAAAGTGAGAGGACCCAAAGTCTCATATCTCATGGCTTTCATTGTTGGCGTAAACATTCATTGACTGCCTTATGTCACATAAAAACAAAGACTGCTAATTAATTGTACACAGATTGGAGAACACAGCTGCTTGTTTTGTAGTTTTCTAAAGACCCCAGTTACTCACTGACAAAATAAATACAAAGTGCCTGCTGGGTTTTTGTGGCGTAGTGTATGTTGGTGGGCATTATAGGTAAATAAATATCCAATGTAGTCTTTATGGAGTGTTATAATAGAGATAGTAGTCTATGTGGAATATGATGACCCCGAGTACACATATTTTAATGAGCAATTGAGCGAAAACAGCAACTTTTACAGTCTGGCATCATCATATCTTCTTCTAGCGTCTGCTGTGACAGTGATAAAGCCGCCGCTACAGTCCAGTGCAACCAAGGTCGACTTGTCACTTCTTCCCCCAGTCGGTGTTAAACAAATTCATGTCAAGTGTTTCCGTACTCCCTTCAGGGGCATCGACTCAGACAAGAGGGATTGTTGAGACTGGGGAGCAATGCACACCAGGCAGCATTAGGTAATTAGGACCAAAGCACATATATCTTCATTAGACACACCTAATTTATATGAAGCAGATATACTGTAAGCAAGACGAGGGCCTTGGGTGATATTAAAAGTGTTCATCAAGTTGCACCAGGAAATATGTGAGTGCCAATACACACATCAGCTTGCATCATGAATTAGATATGGAGGAGGTTATTCACGGTAGTCCCACACTCATTTGCATATAATGCAGAGTAAAGGCGAAATTGCCTTGTTGGAGCTTTTGGCTCATTCTTTGCCTTTTTTAACATTATCGTATTTTCCGGACTATAAGGCGCACTTAAAATTCTTTTTTTTTCTCTCAAAACATGCGCCTTATAAGTCGGTGCGCCTAATGTACGGAATTATTTTGATTGTGCTTACCGACCTTGAAGCTATTTTATTTGGTACATGGGGAAATTATAAGTGTGACCAGTAGATGGCAGTCACAAATAATTAGATTAGATTAGATTAGATAGTACTTTATTTATTCCGTCAGGAGAGTTCCTTCAGGAAAATTACAATTTTCAGCACAATCCCATTCAAGATCAGACAAACATTAAAGGGAGACAGAACAGGATCGCTGACGGGTCTGCCGGCTTCCAGCGCCCCTTACAAAAAAAGATGAGATACAGGTAAACAAGGGGGGGAGAAAAAAATAGAAGATTAAAATAAAATTTAAAAATCGGTCTTAGCCTGGGCCCTGGAGAGCGGGTGCAGACTGAGGCCAAGGGAAAAAAACAACAACTCATAGCCATAGTACACATCCCTCTTACATGTGTGTAAGAGGGAAACATCAAACATCAAAGAACACAGAGGACATTAAAGACATTAAAGCA
Source organism: Nerophis ophidion (assembly GCF_033978795.1). Taxonomy (NCBI): domain Eukaryota; kingdom Metazoa; phylum Chordata; class Actinopteri; order Syngnathiformes; family Syngnathidae; genus Nerophis; species Nerophis ophidion. The sequence goes on from NC_084619.1 coordinate 18,394,128, forward strand.
GCAGATACAACCAGACACTTCTACATACAGCTATGAATAAAAAGTAAAATAAACATTTACACTGTGGTGGCCTCTGCGGTGTTCCACGCCATCGTCCGCTGGGGTGGAGGGAGGATGGCCAGAGACAGGAGCAGACCCAACAAAGCAACCAAGACAGCCGACTCCACTCTCGGCCAGTGTCCAGTCCGCATGGATGAGCGATGATACGTCCAAGGAGACTGAGGCGTCCGACACCTGCTCACCCAGCCAAGACACTGCGAAGCCTCTCCGTCCCAGCGCTCAGTGCCAACTCCGCAGCCCTGTCCCCTCATCCGCATCTCCTCCAGTCCCTCCAAAGCGACTCCGGTGTGGCAGAGACCCAGCAGCTGGTCTCCATGGCCAAAAGGCTCCCGGGAGGCAGATCCAGAAGTCCACAAAAAAAAGCACCACAGAGGTCACGAAAGCGCCACCCCTTGTCACACAGTCCCAAAGGGTCCCGGACCAAAAGGCAAAAAAATATAATAACACATGAAAACAAGAGGGAAACACAAAAGGATGATACAAGAGCACAGAGCTCCTGCCTACAGCAGCCACTACAGCAGCGCCATCTTGGGAAAAAAAAAAAAAAAAAAGAGATACATGTAGACTACAATATGATGGCAGTCACACATAGGAGATATGTGTAGACTTCAACATGTGTTGACTTTGGTAAGCTATGAAGCCGCACTGCTTGATGGATTGTACTGTCCTTCAACATACGCGTATTATTATGGTCTGTGTATAAGGTAATACATTATTTGGCGTTTTGTTTTGCAATATTATGCAAAAGCAACTGTTCTTACCTTCTGGTACCTGCTGATCTGTATTTGGTATCTGCATAAATCTTGAAAAATTGCACGCGTCCGCCTCTGTAGTCCGTGCCGACTACGTAGTCGATAAGCTTCTTATTTTTTTGTCTATCTTCTTGTTATGGGACATTCATCATCCGCTGTTGCCATTTCTAATATAAAGTAGTGTAAATGTATTACTTATATCTGCCATGAAAGTGCTAAAACATACTAGTGTAGTTACTTTACATTATTCACCCAAGGAACTTTAGTTATTAGAGCGTTCCGGTGGAATGGTTTTTCACGGAACACATTTTCGGCGGATGAGGAGATGCTGCTCCGTTATTGATTTAAGTAAAGTCTGAATGTCATTAAAACAGTTAGCTCCATCTTGTGACACTTCTTCCACTACCGTCCTTGCAGGGTACACCGCTACAAAAAAGATAACGGGGAGAAGACGCTGCTGAAGGTGAGCTACGTAAATAAGACCGCCCACAAAACGGCGCATCCGGAAGCGACTGTCAGAAAGTGGCTTGAAGATGATCTGTAGAACATCATCTAGGCAACATTTTGACCCAAGAACCACCATTACATGTTATGTAGACAACAAGGAAGTGTTTTGCATTCTGGAAAAGAAAAACCCAACTCCTTCAATGCACCCTATAATCCATTTTTTGATTGGTTAATTGAGACTTTTATTAGAAGATTGCACAGTACAGTACATATTCCGTACAATTGACCACTAAATGGTAACACCCGAATAAGTTTTTCAACTTGTTTAAGTCGGATTCCACGTTAATCATTCACGGTGCGCCTTATATATGAAAAAAGATACAACATAGACCATTTGTCGGCAGTGCGCCCTATGGTCCGGGAAGTATGGTACATTATTATAACATTACTTAATAAAACTACTATAGTTGTTTGCAGTACATGCTATTGTACTGTCATTTTACAATATTTATTATCGAAAAGTCACTTTCTCTTTTTAAAAAGCATCTTACATGTTAAAATTGTGCTCTCTGAGTCCCGTGTGCCCTATGATCTGGAAAATCCTAGTTTATGATAGTACCGAGGTCGTTGGGTTGCTCTGGACTAGCTGGTGGGGCCCAATGAGATGGGGCAGCATGGCTCAGATGATAGAGCGTCTGTGTCTGCAACTTGAGAGTTATAGGTTCGACTCCAGCTTTTGTCATCCTAGTCATAGTCATTGTGTCCTTGGGCAAGATACTTCGTCCACTTTGCTCACACTGCTGTGTGAACGTGAATGAATGATTGGTGGTGATCGGAGGGGCCGTAGGCCAAATCGGATTTTTTCCAAAACTCTTTTTTTTCCCAGCTGACTGTTTGCACTGCATGTGAAATGTGATCCTTATCAGACTCCAACAGAAATGTGCACAGGCCCCAATGTGGCCCTAAAGTGGCCTCAATATCACTTGCATACACAGTTCATTAAAGTGTAAACAAAGGAAGTTGACCGGTTTTCGTAAATAAACAAGAATGTCGCTTCAACTACCACAAAATAAAATAAAAAGTCACCACACCTTTTAAAATTAGTGTTTTATTACATGAAAATAAATTAAGTTAATATAATGTATGAATAACCCACAAACTTCCCCAAAAACAGACAGCATATTAAGTGCCGCACCAGGGGAGCTAACACACTCGACCACTGCTACACAACAATAAAAGATTCTTATCGCTGTCGGACTCACCTCATCCCGACCTACAGGCAGCTGATAAAAACGGCTAATCCTGTATTAGGACTGTGAAGAGATGGTCAAAATGAATCAAAGCAGCAGTTACAGACCTACTTAGATTGTACAGACTGGAGTGTCTTTGAAATTGCATCGGAAAATCTGGACAAACTCACTGACACTGTGACATTGACCCTTTGCATACACAACAACAAGCCCTGGTTTACACCTCAGCTTAGGAAGCTGCGCCAGGCCAAGGAGGACTTCGACAGGAGTTGGTACTGGGTCCTGTTCAAAACAAAGGGTATCTAAAAAGGAGCTACACTGAGAAGCTAAAACAAAGCTTATCAGCTAAGGACCCCTCAGCCGTTTAGAAAGGCCTGCAAGAGGTCAAACTACAGGAAACTCACACCCAACCCTGCAGGTAACAACAGACTGGCTGAGGACCAGAACAGCTTCTAGTGCAGGTTTTCACAACCATCATGACAACACTCAGTCGCTGCCCTCCCTGCTGCCCCCATAGCCCAAGCCCCTTATTCCCCTGGGCCCCATCTATGTAAAGCAGGGGTCTCAAACATGCAGCCCGCGGGCCAATCACGTTGTTTTGCGGCCTGCACTTTGATATGACTATTTAATGTATGTGTTGCCCGCGAGTTTAATATGAACGGAACTTGACAGTGTCATACTTCCCAACGTTTCCAATTTTCACAGGAGTCCCCTTAGTATCAGGGTATCCCTTCTCTGGTAATCCCTGCCGATTTTTACCCAATCAACAATACTCATGGGGTGCCGCAATGGCACTGTTCTTAACGCCCTCTGAATTCTGTACAGACAGCGTGCAAGCCTATTTGATTCAAGCAGTACACATTTGTGATGTTGCAAGACATATTTGGTCAACAGCTACATAAGTCACACTGAGGGTGGCCGTTAAAAAAAACTTTAACACTGTTACAAATATGTGCCAGACTGTGAACCCACACCAAACAAGAATGACAAACACATTTCAGGAGAACATCCCCACTGTAATACAACATAAACTCAACAGAACAAATACCCAGAACCCCATGCATATACAATACACACCCAGGCTAACACCGACCCCACACGCCCTCACCCTCCCTACTTGCGTCGGTTGAGGTTGTGTATATTGGTGGTCTGGGTATTTAAGTTGTGTTAGGGTGCGGATGTTCTCCCAAAATGTGTTTGTCATGCTTGTTTGGTGTGGGTTCAAAGTGTGGCGCATATTTGTAACACTGTTAAAGTCGTTTATACGGCCACCCTCAGTGTAACCTGTATGGCTGTTGACTAAGTACGTCTTGCAGCCACTGACGTTTTTCTGCACAAGTCTCGCACAAAATGATTTAGAGTTGTCACTTTAGTTGTGTTATGTGCGCAATGACGAGTTGTAGAGTACTAGTTCTCTTATAGATGATACACTACGTGAAGGTATGCCAAGGGTTAAGTGAGATTTATCAAAAACATTATAGAAAATAGCATTCAGTCATATATACTCAATAAATATATTTATTGAATAATACCTCAACAAAATATGATTGTAAGTTCACAAACTGTAAAAAGAAATGCAACAATGCAATATTCAATGTTGACAGCTAGATTTTTTGTGGACATGTTCCATAAATATTTATGTTAAAGATTTCTTTTTTGTGAAGAAATGTTTAGAATGAAGTTGATTAATCCAGATGGATCTCTATTACAATCCCCTAAGAGGGCACTTTAAGTTGATGATTACTTCTATATGTAGAAATCTTTATTTATAATTGAATCACTTGTTTATTTTTTAACAAGTTTTTAAATGATTTTTATATGTTTTTTTGATGACATAGTGCTGCATTTTACTTCTTTATCTCTTTTTTCCAACCAAAATGATTTGCTATGATTAGGGGGTACTTGAATTAAAAAAATGTTCACATGAGGTACATCACTGAAAAAAGGTTGAGAACCACTGTTGTAGAGGACGTTAAAGACAGTGCAGTCACGGCAGCCCTTAATAATGTCGGTAGGGTGAAAATTGGGACAAATTCGGTAAAATAGTTGCACCGGTAGATTGTCGGGAGGTGCACTGAAATTCAGGAGTCTCCCGGAAAAATCGTGAGGGTTGGCTTTCCCTAAATCGTGCTAGGGCAGGAAAGTCATTCATAGAAGGTGAATTCATTAAAAAGTGCTTATTAGATTTTTTAAGAAATCTTTTCTTGCGGCCCAGCCTCACCCAGTTTCCGCATCCAGTGGCCCCCAGGTAAATTGAGTTTGAGACCCCTGATGTAAAGAATGTGTGCCAGCTCTTTAAGAAAACAAAAGATCAGAAAGTCTCGGATAAAGAAACTAGTTTAACAATAAAAGGTTTGTAAAGAAAACATACAGTATCTTGTTGGCCACAAATGATAATTTTGGAACCTTGGTTTCAGTGTTTTTTTCTTGTTTCACCTCTTCAAGTGGACTGGCCTGTCTCCTGGTACAGTATCTTCTCCACGCTCTTGACACCCTGTTGAACCCGAGTAACTTCTCTGGGCGGTAGATGCATCTTTACACTACCATGTGTGGCGAGGGCCCTGGAAAAATACAAAATCCTTTCTATCCTAATAATAACCTCTTGTGTCCGCCTGTTGTCTGTCCCATTTCCACAACAGCAGGCTGAAATTAATTCACAATCGTTATTGCTTTTTAACAGGACTGTCTAGTATCCCACACGTGTGATTGACTTGGAGTTACACTGTCATGATTAGGTGATTATATTTGAGAGCAGAGGTTTTTGATGGCCCATATCCTCATCGTCATGTTTATATCGGTTTTTAGTGACCCTAAGGTATTTCTCTACTGCAGCATCATAGTACACTTCTAATGAGGTGTGTACATCAGGCTCTGCACGGCACTGTTGGGACTGTAAAGGGAGACAACATATAAAACATCAACACCCCACTCTACTCCGCCACACAAATCGAGCCTTCGTTGACCATAATTTTAGCTTCATAAAACAACTGTTATGATTCATTAGGCCAAATTAAACTAATAGATGACATTCTAGCAACCAATCTTCTCATGAAACCTGACTTTAACACCACATGTGACTAAGATTAAGTCACATATTAATTCTAGTGCCAAAGCAGAAGCCGTTCCTAACCTTGCAGCCAGAGGCATATTTAGTCATTTGGGGGCCCAAGACAAACCGAGTTATTGGGTAATAATGTATCATGTTGTTAGAAACTACCATGCAAGTTGCACAATAAAAGGGCCCTAATAGGCAACAACAACTTTTCTTACTTATTGGTATCTGTTTTTATTTGGGATCTGCATAGTCCCGCAAATGTAAAATGTAACCGATGTGGCATTGCGGCACAGTGGGGAGAGTGGCCGTGCGCAACCCGAGCGTCCCTGGTTCAATTCCCACCTAGTACCAACCTCGTCACGTCCGTTATGTCCTGAGCAAGACACTTCACCTTTGCTCCTGATGGGTGCTGGTTGGCGCCTTGCTTGGCAGCTCCCTCCATCAGTGTGTGAATGTGTGTGTGAATGGGTAAATGTGGAAGTAGTGTCAAAGCGCTTTGAGTACCTTGAAGGTAGAAAAGCGCTATACAAGTACAACCCATTTATTTATTTATTTAATTCTGGACTATAATCCGCTACTTTTTTCCGACACTTTGAACCCTGCGGTTTATGGATTTTCTTCGCTGACAGCCTTAATGCAGAGAGTTTTCCTAAAACACATGCAAAGGCACTGAAATGGTGTGTTATAGTCTGTGCTATGATGCCATCTAAGGCACCAGTTGGCTCACTGCTGGGTGAATGTCTCGAGTGCTTCGTGCAGTCCGTAGTGTTTCCACTCGTACAAACTTTTCATTCGTCACACCCAGTAACGTTTGTAAGTTTTACAATATATCTAAAACAATTCTTACTTGCTAAACTGTTCCATGTGTGATGTCTGTTGGAATGTTTTCATGCATATTTGCTCGTGCGATTGAACTGTAATTAGCAAATATCTCCAAAAGCCTCACAATTGTAAACGAAGCAAAACTACACCTTAATAAAAAATGTTCTTTATACTATATACTGCACCTTGGTACTCCCACTTTGTTTACACATTGTGTTGAGGCGTGGGGAAATACTTACCAGAACACATGTAATCCTCTGATCCGATTACAGAAAAGAGCAGTGCGGATCATTCACAAGGTTGTTTTTTTAGAACATACTCATAATCTGTTTATGCAATCAAATTTGATGAGCTTGTTAAATATAACACATCAATAATCTTATATACAGCATTTAATAAATTATTACCGCCTAATATACAATGTTTTTTTATGACACCAGTGCGGGTTTTTGGATATTTCTTATTGCCGAGAGCTCAAACCACTCGTAAACGTTTTTGTGTGCCTGAATGCGGAGTAAAACTCCGGAACAAACTGGATTTACAACACAAGCAATGCCAAACTATTCATAGATTCAAACTGTTTTACCAACATCGGATCTGGTTAAAATATAGAGATGAGGGTCTTTAATTTAACATTTAACAAATGCTCAATGTTTCCTGACCATCGTGGGTATATTGTCCATAGCTATTTTTGGTATTGTTCATTCTTCTTACATTGTTGCTACAAATTATTATTACAGTGTAAAAATTATTTGTTACCTGTGGTAATGCCACCATGAAATAACATTCCTATTATAATCCTTGAACAAAGTAACAAAGAAGCTCAATGTATTAATCACTGAATGGAGAACTGGGGGTGGGATATAATACGTTATCTTTTTCCCACCCCTTTCAGGCAAAACTGGATTAATATTATTATATGTTGCCTACCTTGTACTTTTTCCGTGTCATTGCCTGAAATAAAGTAAAAACATTAACTGAATATGCTAACACGTTTACAAGTGTCTGTGGTAGTATTATTAACTTAAAAAGGCTTTCTTTCTGTATTGTTCCAGTTTCACAAATTCCACCGTAAATTCACCAAGACGTCACAGCAGCTCGTGGGTCAATGACGATGATGTCTGTTTTGTTTGATCAGCCGTTTTACATACATTATTTGGATACAATTAAGGTATGTAAATAAACTTTTATAAAAGACTTCTGAGAACCGAATTTTTCGGATTATAAGTCGCTACGGAGTATACGTTGCACCGGCCGAAAAAATAATAAAGAAGGAAAAAAACATATATACGTCGCACTGGACGATAAGTCGCATTTTTGGGGGAAATTTATTTGATAAAATCCAACACCAAGAATGGACATTTGAAAGGCAACTTAAAATAAATAAAGAATAGTGAACAACAGGCTGAATAAGTGTACGTTATATGACTCATAAATAACCAACTGAGAAGGTGCCTGGTATGTTAACGTAACATATTATGGTAAGAGTCATTCAAATAACTATAACATATAGAACATGCTATACGTTTACCAAACAATCTGTCACACCTAATCGATAAATCTAATGAAATCTTCTTCCTCGATGTTGCTTGTAAACAACTCTGCCAACTCCAAAGGTATGCACAGCTTCTTCTTGTCGTTTTCTGCTGCATATTTCACTACGTCCAGCTTGTAATCTGCAGTACATGATCTCTTTTTCGGTGCCATTTCTGTCCAGCCCTTCTCAGTTTTTATAAGTTACCGCCAATGATGAAATGATCCATTTTAATAGCTACGGCTGAAGCATATAGCATATAGCAGTTAGCATTCCATTACCCACAATGCACTTCTGCCATGACCCTCCCCCGCCGAACTCTTATTGGTTGATGTGTGTGACGATTGCTGACATTTTCTACGTCTCTTCCACGAATGAGATAAATATTATTATTTGATATTGTGTAATCTGCAGTACATGATCTCCTTTTCGGTGCCATTTCTGTTCAGCCCTTTTCAGTTTTTATTAGTTACCGCCAACGATGAAATGACCCATTTTAATAGCTACGGCATTAGCATATAGCATATAACAGTTAGCATTCCATGACCCACAATGCTCTTCTGCCATGACCCTACTCCGCCGAAATATTTTTGGTTGACGTGTATGTGACGATTTATGACGTGTATGTGACGATTTCTGACGTGTGTGTGACGATTGCTGATATTTTCCACGTCTCTTCCACGAATGAGATAAATAATATTATTTGATATTGTGTAATCTGCAGTACATGATTTATTTTTCGGTGCCATTTTTGTTCAGCCCTTCTCAGTTTTTATTAGTTACCGCCAACAATGAAATGACCCATTTTAATAGCTACGGCAGTAGCATATAGCATATAGCAGTTAGCATTCCATGACCCACAATGCACTTCTGCCATGACCCTACTTCACCGAATTCTTTTCTTATTGGTTGACGTGTATGTGACGATTGCTGACGTGTGTGACGATTGCTGACATTTTCTTTGTCTCTTCCGCGAATGAGATGGATAATATTATTTGGTATTTTACGGTAATGTGTTAATAATTTCACACATAAGTCGCTGCAGAGTATATGTCGCACCCGGCCAAACTATGAAAAAAACTGCAGCGTATAGTCCAAAAAATACGGTAAGTAACTCATTTCACAATGTGTATATTTTCAGCTTATAGTCAAATGCGCTAATATGGGGAAAACTATTTTTTTCTTCTAAAATTTAGTAGGTGCGGCTTATATACTAGCGTACTCTATAGTTTGGAAAATACGGTATTTATGAAACAATCTTACCGTCCTCCATACTTCCTCCCAGTGTGCCATTTGGAATTTGCACAACTTGTGATGTTTTTCATGCCAGTGACATCAGCGGATTATCGGTCTATCGTAAACATTTACCGAAAGTGCTGTGCGCAAGTCCGCTATTGTAGTCGGCACTGTCTTCATTAAGCGCCTTTTTTCTCTCTCTATCCTCTTGTTGTGGGGCACACTGGCTCGTACATGCACGTGCATCCTCCGCTGTTTCCATTTCTAATACAAATTACTGACATAATTTTACATGCTAGACTCCATATTGTCAGGTTCTGTAGGTCTTAAACCCCAAGATGCAAAGAAGGCAGGCGTAGCGCAGGTAAACATGACGGGGAGAAGACTCAGTCTAAGTGAAGTAAATAAGACAACGCGACACATTTTGAAGCGATGGTCAGAAAGCGGTTTGAAAATGGTCAAACATAATTCATGTACATTTTTGACCAAAGAACCACATGTTATGTTATATGTTAAGTTTGGCGAGCAGCGCAAAAAGTACTGTGTAACATTCACATAACAAGTTACTGTAGGAGTATTAATCAACATCTAATATAGCCATTTTACCCGAAAATGCCTTTAAAATTAGCACAGTTGGATGGAATGTGATGAGTAAGTGCCATTATTGTGAAGGCCAGAAGTGGGTGAATGGTGGGAGTAAGAGAGCTCTTGACAGCAGATTAAACTGTTGACAATAAAAAGGTGCCTCTTCAGTTTTTGCCTAGCTGTCTACATTTCTGCTGAGCTTGAACTACATCTTAATAGACCCTCTTAATAGTAGACTCTTTAAAGTGCTTCAATATTCACATTTTTGTGATGCAAGGCGCCCGACTTAAAGTAACGGACAGATAAAGTACTTGAATTGAATTGAAGGCATTTGGAAGGTAATATTCTAAATTTTGTTGCTATTTATGCAATGTTTTCACATACTTTGGTAATACATCTGGATATAGTTTAGTGCATGAAATTAAACACAATTCAACATACAAAGAGCATTTATTTTTCCACTATACTGTGTTTAATTTCATGCACTAAACTATATCCAGATGTATTACCAAAGTATGTGAAAACATTGCATAAATAGCAACAAAATTTAGAATATTACCTTTCAAATGCCTTCAATTCAATTCAAGTACTAGGAACGTCAAGTGTGAAGTAGCGTCAGTGAACTGAGACAACATCAATTACACACATACACACTAAAACATTGTCAATGATTTAAATCCTCGAGTCCTTAATCGATGATACAACAAAATACAAGAGTCTATATTGCTAAAATGCCATGAGTTAATAATACAATACATCTTCAATTAATCCATCAAACATAATCTAAAATGCCAGGAATGAATTACTATTAATGAGTCTGATTGTGGTAGGTACAACGCTGGACATTGCTCTCTTCGTGCTGAATACAAGTGACCTGTACCTGCAACTCGAGGGTAGTGCTTTACTGAGTGTGGAGTGTATGAGTCCTCTCGGTTGCATAATTGCACTAATTGCATAACTTTAAAGCTTCTGTTGTAGATGTGCGAGAGTGGTCCCTGTTCCCGTCCAATAATTTTACTGCCAGGCTTGATGATCTTATTGAGTGTGCTCTGTGACTTGTGCTGAGAGCCCCTTACCGAGAGCCCCTTACCAAGCTGCTATGTTGAATGTTGTAACTGACTGAATGAGCCATCTGTAAAAGGCAATTGCATCTGACTGATCAACCAGAAGCCTGCAGAGTTTCCTGAGGATATTAAGACGTTGCAGACATTAAGTAAAATATTGTCACTGTTGACTTGGAATTTGAGTTTGTGATTAGTTGTGGTTCCCAAGTATTCGAATGACTCAACTTGTTCTTTTGCGTCTTTGTTGGTGTGTAGTGTATTGATGATGTGTTGTTCCTTCCTAAAATCAATAACCAGTTCTCTGTTTTAGATGTATAGCAGTCTAGGCAGTTGTGTTTGCACCAATCAGTAAATGAGTCCATTTGTACTTGTAACTGTCCTTCAGTGTTAGCAGTGTCCATAATGACTGTCATCTGAATATTTGATATATGGTTTTCTAGGAGGAGTGCTTCTGCAATCATTGGTGTATAATGTGTACAGTATTGGAGAGAGGACGGATCCTCATGGGGCTTCTGTAGAGATGGTTTGTGATGTGCTGAGAAGGCCATTGACCCTAACCCTTTGATGTCTTCCTGTTAAAAAGTTTAGCACTCAACGAATCAGGTGTGGGTTAACCTCGATCTGAAGCAGCTTGCGTTCGATGAGGTTGAGGTTCCACAAACACCAGCCTGAAAAGAGAATTGGGCTTCTGTGAGAATAATATATTTTTAAATGTTCATTCTTAATTCATAGTCATGTTTAAAGCAGCTAGTATTTTCCCATGTAGTGCGTCTTCTCGTGATCTCCTTGCTTTTATCTTATTTCCACTAGTAAACTCTTTGTTTTGTCTTAAGGGCTCCTGTTGGTCAGCTCACAGAACTGTTGTGGCAAATTCTTATCTGCTTTGAAGATGCAGCTGTGCTCTTTTCTGGGCAAAAGGGGCTGTTTTTGCTCTACATAAAAGGACTCTTTTTGTTTGGATTGAGACCTCTTTTTGCTGATGCTATTGTCACGTTGTGAGGGCTGGTCTCCCAAAGCTTTAGTAAAACTTGGCCAAGTACCATTCTGTCTCTGGGGTCCGTCTTACTCAACATATATGTCATCCAAAAGATTTTGGGATTGACCAGTGTGTTTTATTCCCTGAGAGGAAGACTGGTAGCGCGTAGCACTTCTCAAGGTGGGTGTAGTCTCCATGTAGGAGTCTCAGCACAGCATCATCCACTCCCCTGTGCTGTTCAAAGGCAAACTGGAGTGGGTAAGCATGTGTGCCGGTATCACTTTGAAAGCGGTAGAGGACAGACTTCTCAAAAGCCTTCATAATTTAAACCCAGAAATGGCAAGAAAGACAAAAAGGCGCTTGGTTACACTTATTTTATTCTTCGCTAGGATTATGAGTCATTCTTCATCTAAACCGGAAGATACGAACATGGGAGCAGTCGGCATCCCGATGACAGCAGACATTGTACAGTATGTGATGTTTTATTATGTTTGTTGGCTCTCATGAAGTCTGCAATGGGTAGTAATCAGTGATGTCGTGAATAAAAAAGCGAGCCTTGTGATGCGTTTTTGAAATTAATGCGCCACCAAATACAAAATATGTAAATATTACATGTTATTACAAATGTGCCGCCCGTTACTACATTATATATATATATATATATATATATATATATATATATATATATATATATATATATATACATATATATATACATATATATATATATATATATGGGCAGCACGGTGAACAAGGGGTTAGTGCATCTGACTCACAACTCGGTTCAATCCCGGGCTCGGGATCTTTCTGTGTGGAGTTTGCATATTCTCCCCATGACTGCGTGGGTTCCCTGCGAGTACCCTGGATTCCTCCCACCTCCAAAGACACGCACCTGGGGATAAGTTGATTGGCAAAACTAAATCCGCTCTAGTGTGTGAATGTGAGTGTGAATGTTGTCTATCTGTGTTGGCCCTGCGATGAGGTGGCGACTTGCCCAGGGTGTCCACTGCCTTCCGCCCGAATGCAGCTGAGATAGGCTCTAGCGACCCTTAAAGGGACAAGCGGTAAAAAATGAATAGACGGATGGATGGATAAATACATATATACTTTATAGGCAGAATAAAACGACTCCAATTGGCTCCATTGTAAGCTGACCATTGATTGTATTTATTTACTTGTTAGAATGCAAAAAAAAAAAAAAAGTGTGTTCTTGTCTTACATAAGGATTGTGAATGATAGGCAACATTTCCAAAAATAGTGCAGTTTCCCTTTAAGCCTTTGTGTGAATACAGTTGATATATTCTTTACATTCAAGAACTAAACAAATCTGTTGTTTTTTGTCTTTAAAACGATACGAGAGCCAGGGATGTCTGTGAAAGAAGTGACATGTCACACATATGGATCATGTTTTGTTTTGTCATGTTATGTTTTTGATTTTGGACAATCAGTCACGTTTTGCACTTCCTGGTTTTGTTTGTTTCCATGCCAACCTCATTAGTTTTCACCTGTCACGTCCTTGTTCTCAGCCTCACCTGTTTTCACTAATCATCACAGCTATTTAAGTCACTCTTTTTCTTGTCTTCGTCCTGGGATCCTCACACTCGCACGCACCCTATCCATGCTGTTCAAACTTTCACGTCTTCGTCCACAGTTCCATGCTGTGTAAGTTTATGTATTTATGCCACAGTGCACTCTTTTGTTTCATGTCTTTAGTTTTGCCATCGTGCTGTTTACGTTTATTGTTAAATTGTCTTTCATGCCAACGAGCAGGTGTTTTTGTTTCACGTTTGTACTGTTTAGCCAAGTTTCTTCCTCCATTGTGAGCGCTTTTTGTTGTTTATTTGTTTATTACATAAACCATGTACTTACATTCATGCCTGAATCGTCCCACATCATCCTTGCATCGAGGAAGCACAAACATCCAAAGCCCAAGCCTGACATCACATGCTTGTTATGTTGCTTATCTAACCGAAGACGAGAATAGACATTGAGACATTGACCGGGTGTCTTGGAAAAACCAGCAGTTAGTAGAATTAGTAGTAATTAGTAGTAATAGTTGTATTTTTAAAAGAACGCGAGAGTCACGGTTGCCTGCCAAACAATTACTCACAGGATAGGCATGGTCAACACAGCAGACCGTCTCTGTGCTGTGCCGTCCGTCAATATTGTAACATCCCAAGTAATGGAGGATAAGACAGATTCCCCATTTGTCATTCTTTATTCCACAAAATGCAATGTTTTCATACAACGGCCTCAATCTTCATGTCCCTCTTTTTTCGGTCACCATTCAAGCGACTTTTGAACTCCACAACACACGTCACTTTCAATCCTTGTCCCAGCAGTTCCGCCATTAGCTAAAAGCCGTAGACGTCTGTGACAACACTGACTTGACTCGTGGGGAAGAAATATATTTGACCTATGACATGTTTGCCGCCCTGCGATGAGTTGGCGACTTGTCCAGGGTGTACGCCGCCTTCCGCCCGATTGTAGCTGAGATGTGCACCAGCGCCCCCCGCAACCCCAGGGGGAATAAGCGGTAGAAAATGGATGGATGGTACATGTGTTTGCCTTTTTACTTTATAAAACACCTTTGGGTATACATGTTGAGTTTAAAAAAAATGAAAATACTGGAAGCATGTCACTTCTATAGAATGTGTTTTTTTATATTTTAAGATTAATGTGCCCTATGGGTGTTCTCATTCATCAGGTTATTACTATTCTCATGGCATTCAACTGAACAGTTGTCTTTGAAGACGTTTGGCCTCTCATCCTAGTAGCTTTCATCAATTTATGCTCATAGACGTAGCTTGGACAGATCTCGTCTGAGCGCTTGGTGCCAAGGTCCTAACTATTTATCCTCTAACATGAGGAGGAGCATATGCACAGGATGGAATGCTTGTTCTTTTATGGTGGAAAAAAATGTGTCCATCAACAAATAGTATCATAGAATCGAATCGTAACAAATCGTTCATACACTAAATCGAATTCAATCGAATCACTCTGTTTTATGAATGAATCATTTTTGAATCGCATCGTAACACATGTATTGCGGTGTGAATCGATTTGTCCATCACAAGGAGATTTACTTCCCCTGAGGGAGGGGTGCCCATTACGTCGATCGCGATCGACTGGTCGATCTCGGAGGGTGTGTCAGTCGATCTCAAGCCAGGCATTAAAAAATAGACATAAAAATGAGCAATCATCAATCATACCAAGACTTCACTTTCGTCAGTTGTTTGACATTCTCGGCACCCGAGGATCTTGTGAGATGACGCTGGCTGCTGCGAGCTCATATTTAAGAAAAAAATCACTAACAGGGCAGACGCAGAGAAACACATTTTATTTCTAGAGACTCCGTACCTACTGTCAAAACTCTATAGACCGACAGCACAGTTCCTGTCTTCAGCATAAAAGACCTGTTTCATCCTGCCTGTGCTAACAAAATAAGAGTCTCAGAAAGCTAGCGTGCACAAGCTAGCAAGCTACGGCGTTTGATGCCAATGTATTTCTCCCCCGCCCTCAACGACCGCTTTCTCACTTGCTTGCCCACCCGCACACTCACTGACGTCACTCACCTGCTGCCACACATTAAAGGGCCACACACATATGCTACTCTCATAACAAAGTGTTTAAAAACGAGTATGCAAGTTGGACAAATGAGATGCCAAATCCAACCACTTTCATGTGGTATTGGACAGAAAGGAGGACTTTTTTTTTCCTCCATTTGAAAATGCGGACGTTATCAGCACCACTGTCTAATTCCAATCAATGCAAGTCCATCCATCCATCCATCCATCCATCATCTTCCGCTTATCCGAGGTCGGGTCGCGGGGGCAACAGCCTAAGCAGGGAAACCCAGACTTCCCTCTCTCCAGCCACTTCGTCTAGCTCTTCCCGGGGGATCCCGAGGCGTTCCCAGGCCAGCCGGGAGACATAGTCTTCCCAACGTGTCCTGGGTCTTCCCCGTGGCCTCCTACCGGTTGGACGTGCCCTAAACACCTCCCTAGGGAGGCGTTCGGGTGGCATCCTGACCAGATGCCCGAACCACCTCATCTGGCTCCTCTCGATGTGGAGGAGCAGCGGCTTTACTTTGAGTCCCTCCCGGATGGCAGAGCTTCTCACCCTATCTCTAAGGGAGAGCCCCGCCACACGGCGGAGGAAACTCATTTCGGCCGCTTGTACCCGTGATCTTATCCTTTCGGTCATGACCCAAAGCTCATGACCATAGGTGAGGATGGGAACGTAGATCGACCGGTAAATTGAGAGCTTTGCCTTCCGGCTCAGCTCCTTCTTCACCACAACGGATCGGTACAACGTCCGCATTACTGAAGACGCCGCACCGATCCGCCTGTCAATCTCACGATCCACTCTTCCCTCACTCGTGAACAAGACTCCTAGGTACTTGAACTCCTCCACTTGGGGCAGGGTCTCCTCCCCAACCCGGAGATGGCACTCCACCCTTTTCCGGGCGAGAACCATGGACTCGGACTTGGAGGTGCTGATTCTCATTCCGGTCGCTTCACACTCGGCTGCGAACCGATCCAGCGAGAGCTGAAGATCCCGGTCAGATGAAGCCATCAGGACCACATCATCTGCAAAAAGCAGAGACCTAATCCTGCGGTTACCAAACCGGAACCCCTCAACGCCTTGACTGCGCCTAGAAATTCTGTCCATAAAAGTTATGAACAGAATCGGTGACAAAGGACAGCCTTGGCGGAGTCCAACCCTCACTGGAAATGTGTTCGACTTACTGCCGGCAATGCGAACCAAGCTCTGGCACTGATCGTACAGGGAACGGACCGCCACAATAAGACAGTCCGATACCCCATACTCTCTGAGCACTCCCCACAGGACTTCCCGAGGGACACGGTCGAATGCCTTCTCCAAGTCCACAAAACACATGTAGACTGGTTGGGCAAACTCCCATGCACCCTCAAGAACCCTGCCGAGAGTATAGAGCTGGTCCACAGTTCCACGACCAGGACGAAAACCACACTGTTCCTCCTGAATCCGAGGTTCGACTATCCGACGTAGCCTCCTCTCCAGTACACCTGAATAAACCTTACCGGGAAGGCTGAGGAGTGTGATCCCACGATAGTTGGAACACACCCTCCGGTCCCCCTTCTTAAAGAGAGGAACCACCACCCCGGTCTGCCAATCCAGAGGTACCGCCCCCGATGTCCACGCGATGCTGCAAAGTCTTGTCAACCAAGACAGCCCCACAGCATCCAGAGCCTTAAGGAACTCCGGGCGGATCTCGTCCACCCCTGGGGCCTTGCCACCGAGGAGCTTTTTAACTACCTCAACGACCTCAGCCCCAGAAATAGGAGAGTCCACCACAGATTCCCCAGGCACTGCTTCCTCATAGGAAGACGTGTTGGTGGGATTGAGGAGGTCTTCGAGGTATTCCTTCCACCTATCCACAACATCCGCAGTCGAGGTCAGCAGAACACCATCCGCACCATACACGGTGTTGATAGTGCACTGCTTCCCCTTCCTGAGGCGGCGGACGGTGGTCCAGAATCGCTTCGAAGCCGTCCGGAAGTCGTTTTCCATGGCTTCCCCGAACTCTTCCCATGTCCGAGTTTTTGCCTCCGCGACCGCTGAAGCTGCACACCGCTTGGCCTGTCGGTACCTGTCCACTGCCTCCGGAGTCCTATGAGCCAAAAGGACCCGATAGGACTCCTTCTTCAGCTTGACGGCATCCCTCACCGCTGGTGTCCACCAAGGGGTTTTAGGATTGCCGCCCCGACAGGCACCAACTACCTTGCGGCCACAGCTCCGATCTGCCGCCTCGACAATAGAGGTGCGGAACATGGTCCACTCGGACTCAATGTCCAGCACCTCCCTCGTGACATGTTCAAAGTTCTTCCGGAGGTGGGAATTGAAAGTTTGTCTGACAGGAGACTCTGCCAGACGTTCCCAGCAGACCCTCACAATGCGTTTGGGCCTCCCAGGTCTGTCCGGCATCCTCCCCCACCATCGCAGCCAACTCACCACCAGGTGGTGATCGGTAGAAAGCTGCGCCCTTCTCTTCACCCGAGTGTCCAAAACATGAGGCCGCAAATCCGATGACACAACTACAAAGTCGATCATGGAACTGCGGCCTAGGGTGTCCTGGTGCCAAGTGCACATATGGACACTCTTATGTTTGAACATGGTGTTTGTTATCGACAAACTGTGACGAGCACAAAAGTCCAATAACAAAACACCACTCGGGTTCAGATCCGGGCGGCCATTCTTCCCAATCACGCCTCTCCAGGTTTCACTGTCGTTGCCAACGTGAGCGTTGAAGTCTCCCAGTAGGACAAGGGAATCACCCGGGGGAGCACTTTCCAGTACTCCCTCGAGTGTTCCCAAAAAGGGTGGGTACTCTGAACTGCTGTTTGGTGCGTAAGCACAAACAACAGTCAGGACCCGTCCCCCCACCCGAAGGCGGAGGGAGGCTACCCTTTCGTCCACCGGGTTGAACTCCAACGTACAGGCTTTGAGCCGGGGGGAAACAAGAATTGCCACCCCAGCCCGTCGCCTCTCACTGCCGTCAACGCCAGAGTGGAAGAGGGTCCAATCCCTCTCGAGAGAAGTGGTTCCAGAGCCCTTGCTGTGCGTCGAAGTGAGTCCGACTATATCCAGCCGGAATTTCTCGACTTTGCGCACTAGCTCAGGCTCTTTCCCCCCCAGTGATGTGACGTTCCACGTCCCAAGAGCTAGCTTCTGTAGCCGAGGATCGGACCGCCAAGTGCCCTGCCTTCGGCTGTCGCCCAGCTCAATATGCACCCGACCTCTATCAATCAATCAATCAATGTTTACTTATATAGCCCTAAATCACTAGTGTCTCAAAGGGCTGCACAAACCACCACGACATCCTCGGTAGGCCCACATAAGGGCAAGGAAAACTCACACCCAGTGGGACATTGGTGACAATAATGACCCAGTGGGACGTCAGTGACAATGATGACTATGAGAACCTTAGAGAGGAGGAAAGCAATGGATGTCGAGCGGGTCTAACATGATACTGTGAAAGTTCAATCCACAATGGATACAACACAGTCGCGAGAGTCCAGTCCAAAGAGGATCCAAGACACAGCAGCGAGAGTCCCGTTCACAGCGGAGCCAGCAGGAAACCATCCCAAGCGTAGGCGGACCAGCAGCGCAGAGATATCCCCAGCCGATACACAGGCGAGCAGTACATGGCCACCGGATCGGACCGGACCTCCTCCACACGGGAGAGTGGGACATAGAAGAAAAAGAAAAGAAACGGCAGATCAACTGGTCTAAAAAGGGAGTCTATTTAAAGGCTAGAGTATACAAATGAGTTTTAAGGTGAGACTTAAATGCTTCTACTGAGGTGGCATCGCGAACTGTTACCGGGAGGGTATTCCAGAGTACTGGAGCCCGAACGGAAAATGCTCTATAGCCCGCAGACTTTTTTTGGGCTTTGGGAATCACTAATAAGCCGGAGTCCTTTGAACGCAGATTTCTTGCCGGGACATATGGTACAATACAATCGGCAAGATAAGATGGAGCTGGACCGTGTAGTATTTTATACGTAAGTAGTAAAACCTTAAAGTCACATCTTAAGTGGACAGGAAGCCAGTGCAGGTGAGCCAGTATAGGCGTAATGTGATCAAACTTTTTTGTTCTTGTCAAAAGTCTAGCAGCCACATTTTGTACCAACTGTAATCTTTTAATGCTAGACATGGGGAGACCCGAAAATAATACGTTACAGTAGTCGAGGCGAGACGTAACAAACGCATGGATAATGATCTCAGCGTCTTTAGTGGACAGAATGGAGCGAATTTTAGCGATGTTACGGAGATGAAAGAAGGCCGTTTTAGTAACGCTTTTAATGTGTGCCTCAAAGGAGAGAGTTGGGTCGAAGATAATACCCAGATTCTTTACCGCGTCGCCTTGTTTAATTGTTTGGTTGTCAAATGTTAGAGTTGTATTATTAAATAGAGTTCGGTGTCTAGCAGGACCGATAATCAGCATTTCCGTTTTTTTGGCGTTGAGTTGCAAAAAGTTAGCGGACATCCATTGTTTAATTTCATTAAGACACGCCTCCAGCTGACTACAATCCGGCGTGTTGGTCAGCTTTAGGGGCATGTAGAGTTGGGTGTCATCAGCATAACAGTGAAAGCTAATACCGTATTTGCGTATGATGTCCCCTAGCGGCAGCATGTAGATGCTGAAGAGTGCAGGGCCAAGGACCGAACCCTGGGGAACTCCACACGTTACCTTAACGTAGTCCGAGGTCACATTGTTATGGGAGACACACTGCATCCTATCAGTAAGATAAGAGTTAAACCAAGACAGGGCTAAGTCTGACATACCAATTCGTGTTTTGATACGTTCTAATAAAATATTATGATCAACGGTATCGAAAGCAGCGCTAAGATCGAGGAGCAGCAACATAGATGACGCATCAGAATCCATCGTTAGCAATAGATCATTAGTCATTTTTGCGAGGGCTGTCTCCGTGGAGTGATTTGCCCTGAAACCGGATTGAAAGGTTTCACATAGATTGTTAGACGCTAAGTGTTCATTTAACTGCTCCGCAACAATTTTTTCAAGGATTTTTGAAATAAAGGGAAGGTGAGACACCGGTCGGTAATTTACCATGAGGTCAGGATCGAGGTTAGGTCTTTTAAGAAGAGGATGAATAACCGCTTTTTTGAATGCTAGGGGAACACTGCCCGAGGAGAGTGATAAGTTTATAATATTTAGCACTGATGGACCTAATAATTCAAAGAGCTCCTTGATCAGTTTCCCAGGAAGAGGGTCAAGTAAACATGTTGTCTGTTTTATTCCATTTACACGTTGTAACAATTCCTCTAATGTTATTTCCTCAAAACGAGAGAAACTATTTTGGAGGGCAGTATCCGCCGTATATACAATCGTGTCAGTGTTAATAGAACCCCGTTGTAGCTGGGACGCATTGTCTTTAATCTCCTTTCTAATGACTTCAATTTTCTTACTAAAGAATTGCATAAAGTCATCAGCTGACTGGGTTGAGCTACTGGAAGGAATCCCTTGTTGGGTTAGCGATGCTACCGTACTAAACAAAAATTTAGGATTGTTTTTATTACGGTGGATGAGATTTGAGTAATATTTAGCTTTAGCTAAGGTAAGCATGCGTTTATAAGTTATTAAACCATCACTCCATGCTTGATGGTGCACCTCAAGCTTAGTCGTGTGCCATTTGCGTTCCAGCTTTCTACATAATAATTTCTGAGCTCTAGTTTCTTCTGTAAACCACGGGGTGCGCTTTTTTGGAGCCTTTTTTAACTTTAGCGGTGCTATGTTATCAATGGTTTCGCGCAGGGCGTCGTTAAAGTTGTTAGTGAGGTTATCAATAGAGCCCACATACTTTGGGAATGGTGCCATTACCGAGGGCAGTAGATCAGCAAGAGTTGTCGTTGTGGCTGTATTAATGTTGCGGCTGCTATAGCAGGTATTATTATTATTAGTTTGACGAACATGCGTCTGAACCTCGAATTTTATAAGGTAATGATCGGACAATACTTTAGTATACGGGAGTATCGTAACTTTGGAAACGGTGATGCCCCTGACAAGCACTAGGTCTATCGTATTACCGTTGCGATGCGTGGGTTCATTTATTATTTGTGTGAGACCACAGCTATCAATTACAGTCTGGAGCGCTACGCACGGTGGGTCCGATGGGGTATTCATATGGATATTAAAGTCCCCCATTATGATTATATTATCGGCGTGTGTCACTAGATCAGCAACGAACTCTGAGAATTCATTAATAAAGTCCGAATAGGGCCCTGGGGGGCAGTAGATAACAGCCAGGTGTAGAGGCAGCGGTGTGACAGACCTCATAGTAAGCACCTCAAACGATTTATATTTATTATTATTACTATGGCCCCTGCTATGGGTGGTGAGCCCATTGGAGGGGTGACCCACGTTGCCTCTTCGGGCTGTACCCGGCCGGGCCCTATGGGAACAGGCCCGGCCACCAGGCGCTCGCCATCGTGCCCCACCTCCGGGCTTGGCTCCAAAGGGGGGCCCCGGTGACCCGCGTCCGGGCGAGGGAAATCTGGGTCCATGGTTTTTCATCTTCATAAAGGTCTTCGAGCTGCTCTTTGTCTGATCCCTCACCTAGAACCTGTTTGCCTTGGGAGACCCTACCAGGGGGCTTTATGCCCCCGGACAACATAGCTCCTAGGATCATTGGGACACGCAAACTCCTCTACCACGATAAGGTTGCAGCTCAGAGAGGAGCCAATGCAAGTCATCAGAATCAAATACACCAACTTATATTCTTGTCTTCATGAAAGAAAGGAATCTATGTGTGTTAAATATGCTTGTATTATCATTAAACACCATTAACTTGTTAACAAAAATGTCTCTTTCATAAATAAATAAATATAAATTATAAATAGGAATGAGGTAGATCTCCTCGACTTGGTCAATTTGAAAAGTAGCTCGCCTGCAGAAAAAGTGTGAGCGCCCCTGCCCTGAGACAACTTGTTTTTCCATTATACTGATACTTTGAGAAAAAAATAAATAAATACTTGTTTAACATCGAAGACTATTTTTTTAATACTTTTTTACGAGACCTCCGGGGGCCCCTGGAAATTTCGAGACCATAAGCAACTGCCTGTCTTTGCCTAATACTAAGTCTGTCTCTGAGTGCAGCTATGATGCAGTCAGCAGTTTTGATACAAACTAGAACCAATGTAGATGAGATTTTATGGGGTATCAAAATAATGATTGCTATATATCAGGGGTCACCAACGCGGTGCCCGCGGGCACAAGGTAGCCTGTAGGGACCAGATCAGTAGCCCGCTGGCCTGTTCTAAAAATAGCTCAAATAGCAGCACTTACCAGTGAGCTGCCTGTATTTTTAAAATGTTATTTATTTACTAGCAAACTGGTCTCGCTTTGCTCGACATTTTTAATTCTAAGAGAGACAAAACTCAAATAGAATTTGAAAATCCAAGAAAATATTTTAAAGTCTTGGTCCTCACTTGTTTAAATAAATTCATTTATTTTTTTTACTATGCTTCAGAAAGACAATTTTAGAGAAAAAATACAACCTTAAAAATGATTTTAGGATTTTTAAACACATACACCTTTTGACCTTTTAAATTCCTTCCTCTTCTTTCCTGATTATTTAAATCAACGTTCAAGTAGTTTTTTTTGTTATTGTAAAGAATAATAAATAAATTTTAATTTAATTCTTCATTTTAGCTTCTGTTTTTTCGACGAACAATATTTGTGAAATACTTCTTCAAACTTACTGTGATTAAAATAAATAAAAAATATTCTGTCAAATCTAGAAAATCTGTAGAATCAAATTTAAATCTCATTTCAAAGTCTTTTGAATTTAAAAAAAAATGTTGTTCTGGAAAATCTAGAAGAAATAATGATTTGTCTTTGTTAGAAATATAGCTTGGTCCAATTTGTTATATATCCTAACAAAGTGCAGATTGGATTTTAACCTATTCAAAACATGTCATCAAAATTCTAAAATCAACCTTAATCAGGAAAAACTACTAATATTGTTCCATTATTTTATTTATTTATTTTTTTTTCTCAAAAAGATTCAAATTCGCTAGTTTTTCTCTTCATTTTTTTCGGTTGAATTTGGAATTTTAAAGAGTCAAAATTGAAGATAAACTATGTTTCAAAATTTAATTTTCATTTTTTTTGTGTTTTCTCCTCTTTTAAATCGTTCAATTAAGTGTTTTTTTTTTCATCATTTATAGTCTACAAAAAACCTTCTGTAAAAAGGAAAAAAAATGACAGACAGAAATACCCATTTTCTTATATATATAGATTTATTTATTGAATGTAAATTGAGCAAATTGGCTATTTCTGGCAATTTATTTAAGTGTGTATCAAAATGGTAGCCCTTCGCATTAATCAGTACCCAAGAAGTAGCTCTTGGTTTCAAAAAGGTTGTTGACCCCTGCTATATATTGTACTCCAGACAAACATTTTTATTTGGCTGCAGAGTGTTTGGTAACAAGGTTATCTTTAGCATCCATTTAAACAAGACCGTAAATGTAATCATAATGAGGCAAATCAATGACAGGGTAGTGGAAGTTTTGCATAATAATCTACAGGAAGCTTTGGCACGGTAAAGTCCTAATGTAGTTTCGCTCTCCGATTTGTTGTGAAAGCTAAATACTTTCCTCTCCAGCCTGATCAGTATTCATTTGACTTGATCTGATTCAAACTAAACCTGGGCTTTTATTGCATTTGAGACTCAGCTGACGCGGAGAAATTTTATGCAATAATAAACACCGCTGTGTGCCGATCAGAGGTGGCGATCATAATATACTCCATTAGCTGAATTGGTGAGTTTCCCTTATCTATTAACCTCTCTTCCCTCTCTATCTGTTCCCATGGTAATTGAAAGAGCAGATGTCATAAGGTAAGTGGCTCATAACTCTCGGGCTACTCAGCCCGTTTGCATGGGAATGTCTTGTTTCCATTTTAGATCAAGGGTGGTGGGTCAAATGCAGAGAAAGATTTTGCCACACCTCGTCTGTGTGTGACAATCATGGGTACTTTAGCTTTAAAGGCCTACTGAAATGGGGTTTTCTTATTTAAACGGGGATAGCAGGTCCATTTTATGTGTCATACTTGATCATTTCGCGATATTGCCATATTTTTGCTGAAAGGATTTAGTAGAGAACATTGACGATAAAGTTCGCAACTTTTGGTCGCTAATAAAAAAAAACCTTGCCTCTACCGGAAGTAGCAGACGATGACGTCACCGGTGTGAGGGCTCCTCACATCCTCACATTGTTTATAATATGAGCCTCCAACAGCAAGAGCTATTCGAACCGAGAAAGCGACAATTTCCTCATTAATTTGAACGAGGATGAAAGATTCGTGGATGAGGAAATTTAGAGTGAAGGCCTAGAAAAAAATTTAAAAAATAAAGGCGAGGGCAAATGAGAGCGATTCAGATGTTTTTATACACATTTACTAGGATGATTCTGGGAAATCCCTTATCTGCCTATTGTGTTGCTAGTGTTTTAGTGAGTTAAAGAGTACCTTAAAGTCAAAGGGGTGTGGTCATGGGTGTTTTGACGCCAGAGTCTCTGAGAGAAGTCACGGCAGCAGGAGGACGCTGGCTCGGCTGATCTCCGTTAAGAGGTGACTTTTTTGCACAATTTTCTCACCGAAAACTGCCGGTTGACATGCAGTCTTAATCCATGTTCGTTTGACCGCTCTGATCCATAGTAAAGCTTCACCTCCGGGAAGTTTAGACAAGGAAACACTGTGTGTTTTTGTGGCTAAAGGCTAAAAGCTTCCACCTACATCTTTCTACTTTGGCTTCTCCATTATTAATTGAACAAATTGCAAAAGATTCAGCAACACAGATGTCCAAAATACTGTGTAATTGCGCGATGCAAAGAGACGACTTTTAGCCGTAAGTGCTGCTGAGTTAATATGTCCCCTCCAACCAATAACGTCACAAACACGCGTCATCATTCTGCAACGTTTTCAACAGGAAACTCCGCGGGAAATTTAAAATTGTAATTTAGTAAACTAAAAAGGCCGTATTGGCATGTGTTGCAATGTTAATATTTCATCATTGATATATAATCTATCAGACTGCGTGGTCGGTAGTAGTGAGTTTCAGTAGGGTTTTAACTAAACTCCATCTCACATATGTGGTACCACCATAGCTACAATGCAACCTTCATAATGTATTAAGTGTTTCCCACAGATTGGCGATCTATTTGTGTGGGCAGGGGTATGGTTGGGGCAATATCAATAGAATGTCATTGTAGGCTTTGATGCATGTAATCTTTGTAAAAAAAAAAAAAATGGTATACATGTATTAAAGACACATCTGTATCGTTTTGCTGTATTTTTCATTTGCTTCTGCTTGTTTTATTGCTACATTGTAACACAAGCTGCAGTTTGTACACCCCGATTGGCACTTATGCCACAAACTTAATGATAACATACCATGGGCGAGCCCATTGACTGGCTAATGAAAATGAAGATTGCAATCGTTTTAAACTCGTGCAAACGTTTAATAATTCAGATTTAAATGCCACAAATCACACAATACATTTTTGTTCTCAAATGAGTGCTGTTTCTAACTGAGGTGCAGGTAGACAGCTGAGTCTTGGCCTGAAGAGTTTGCCCGTCTATGCTGTGCCAGGCGTCAGATTAGTGGTTGTTTTGTTTCCCCAATATATGAATCAGTGCATTCATCATTTTTTCATGATGTCTTAATAACCCTGAATTTCAAATCGACCGTCTGGTGCCTATTTTCTCAAAAATATAGCAAACAAGAGGGGGAAATGACGTGTTTGTTACGCTTTAGTGACACATGATGTGATGTTGACATTTAATGTTTCACAGTTACATTCAGTTATGGCGTTCAGGTGTATACTATCCTAGCCTGGTCTAGCCTAGTCTATCCTATAATTATTTAACACAAAACAAAAACTAGTTTAGCTAGGTGGTGCACACAACAATTCTTGTGCAGCTAGGGAGTACACAGAAAGCTAACATTTCTAGGTAGTTTAGCAACAAAACAATGAAGCAAAGCAAAATTGCAAGCAAAATACAAGCAATGATCTAGAGGATATAGCTGGCGTGGCTAGGAAGCCACCGCCCAGATTGGAGAATAGTGGAAGAAACCAATAATGAAAACTAAAATAACAGTGTTGGATAGGTAATATAAATTGAATGTCCAAACCTGCCATAACATTTACATCAATAAACATTTGTTTTTGCATAAAGGGGATCTTAACCACTGCTAATAAAAGACAATATTTTTTTAATCATTAATGTATTTGTTGACAATTGCAGTAATGAGCCTCTGCTGGGGAGGGAAAGTGGAAAAACATGCTACACTGAATGCATCAATGCACCAAACATGGTGTACAGCTGGTAGAAACAGCAAGAACACTAATTGTGGAGATATTGTGTGAGGTGTTGAGAGATTTGCAGAAGTCTCGCAAGACATCATGCGCTGTGCTTTGTAAGGCTGTCTTCAAATACTCAAAGAATTGGGTTCTGATTCGACCATCAACCTTGCTGTCAACTTGTCAGAGAATAAACCCTGCGCATGCCAAGGCCCATCGTACAACAGCTGTGTTAATATGATGGATCGATTGTTTATTGTAGGTAAATTATTCTTGTGTGCAGACAAGTTGTTTTTCAGAATGCAACAGATCATTCTTATCTGCTTACGATTTCAACTGTCACAAGAGCGCAATCTGCTTCTGGTCACTGCTTCCTGGTGTGACATCATGTGTTTAAAACAGGCGTGTCCACCAAACTGTGACACCATTACAAGGGCTCCTCCATGTCTGTGCTCGCACCACAGCCTGGAGTATGAGAGTGGCTGACATCTACTGGGTACGCCTCTTCCTGGGAACAAGTGAAGGACAAGAACTGCTCCAACTGGAAGCCCTGGCAGACTGAGCTGTGTTCGCATGTATCGCCACCCGACCCGCCACATGTTACGATCACCAGTCAGGCGAATCATACCAGGAGGCCTCTGACTCCTTGTCCTACACCTACATATAGTATATGTTGGAACTCAGGGTGTAGCTGCTCATGTTGACTTATCCTTGCAACAACTAGCATGATATAAGATAGACGCAATTGCTGTCCCACATTGTTCCCTTGCTCTCAGTCCCGCCTACCAAGCCAAAGACTTAGGTCCGATGACGAAACAAGGTGTCGCTGCCACTGATTGGACCGACACGCAAATACCATATCTTGAACACTCCCCCGTTGTCTGTTAAAAACATAGCTATGGGCTGCATAGCTATGGGCTGCACTTTGGACACCCTTGCTGTAGGCTAGGAGTTACACAACAACTAAGCACACAATAGCACACAAGCTATATATACCCAATAAGTTTTATTCATTGAACAATATTGCAGTCTAAAACAGGAAGGAGGGATGAGCGTGAAACCAAAATGGTGTTTAGACCAAATTCAGAATTTGCCAGTTTCTCTGAACAGATTCAAATACGACAACTCCCCTCCAGATTCCTTTCCGCCCGTTGAGTGGGTCAGGATTAAGGTCATTAAGTGCAAGTGGACGGAAGCAAGGTGGACAGGCCCCTTCAAGGTCGTGTAGTGGACGTCGCACGCTCTTCGACTCGCTTGTAAAGGTGACACCTGGTACCACCTCTCCCTTTGCACTCCTGCTGGGGAACCTGGCAGAGATCTCTGACGGACGTCACCACTGACCTTGCCACGTCATCTGCCTGCTCGACCCCCAAGCAGCGCCTTTTGGCCCATCTGATGAAGAACGTTAGCAGGCAGAATATGCACAGTTAGCCACAGAAGGGGATGATGTGCTTGTAGCGTCTATCTCGAGGTCATAGAAGAATGAGGCTGTAGTAGCTCGCTCACAGCCCAGAAGAGGACGCAGAGTGAGAACTCCCTCCGTCGAGCTGCCGTCAACCGTCGTGTAGATCTTCCAGACCTGCTCAACTGCTGTATCGTATATTCTTCCTTGAGACCAGTCCATTTGCTCGATATTGCCCAATTTCTCTTGCTTGTTTTCAGGATAAATGGTTTTGTCTTTTGAAATAAACTTTTTGAGATTGATCCCTGAATGACAGAGCTGGTGATTCTTACCTGTTCTGACCAAGATCATGATCCTGACGACTCCTATAAAGGACTGATGTTAACACTGACCCTGTTGCTTTTAGACTTCTTCCCTTCGTAGTGCAAACAATTGAATTACACGTGTTTCAATTTCACAGGCCCATCATTGTCTCCCAACAAATTGGGTGACATTGACCTTTCCTAGTGCACCAATCTGTTAACTGGCTCAAAAATTGGCCCTTAGGCACGGGCTGACTTATTTTGGTATTGTGGAGAACACAGATTGTACTGTACATTAGAATCCCGACGTCAGCCCAACGGCATTAGCCGTTGGTCTTTGTGCTATTATTAGACTAGCGACCCCACTGACCCTAGTGGGCACCAAATTAACACCCATCGGAACTCTTGTATTCGCGGCTTCTTTGACATCTTGCCGACGCCGCCATATCGTATCCCGGAGGAGTGTAACGGCCTCCTTTGATTTGATGAAAAAAACAGATGGTGTTTACTTTATGCAAATGGACAACCAAGGGGAGTCCCATCCCAGCACAAATTGTGGTGCGAATCCTGTGCAGGTGCCGAGAACCTTCCTATCAATTACTCTGTTTATTGCTATTCTGAATGTTGCTGGGTTGGATTTGGTTTTTGAATTGGATTGCATTATTATGGTATTGTTGTGTATTGTTTTGTTGGATAGTTTAATAAACCAAAAAATTAGTGGTATTTTCTTTGTGACTGCTACTAAGAATGTAGAACGCAATTTCTATAACCTGTTAAGACTAACCAACCTCACTTTTGACGCTGTCGAGGTACTTGCTGAACAACTTTCCCCGACCTCCCTCATGGCCGACCAGAACTGCATAGCTCTCTACCTCATTTTAGCTAAAGAAGAAGGCGTGTGTTCAATGTTTGGCGACCAATGCTGCACCTTCATTCCTAACAATACCGCCCCCGATGGCTCGGCAGGAGGTCTGCCCTAATTAAGTCTGCCCTGGTCTCCATTGGAGTTTTCTTGGCTATTAAAGCTTCATGCGGATGCTTTAATCGCTCCTTGTGCTAGGTCCCTATGCAACCACATCATTGTTAGAGCTGTCGAAAGCCAACTCCACCCTATTTCTGGGCTTTCTATTTCGCTGAAGGGGGTCAAGCACAATAATGACATTCGAGGATTGTTACTTTTCTTCCCTGAAAATGACGACATTGACGTTGACTATCCTTTCCTCTGCCCCTTCCATGTAACGTCATTGTTTATTGCTAGCTTGCTTGAAAACCGAAAAAGCACCTACCTTAATATAAGGCAGGCTTTAGAAGTGTTGCTCTGATAGGAGAGATCTGAAGGGGAATTGTGAGAATGAGATTTTCAAGTGTTCTTTCTTATTCGATAGTCATTTTTAAAGCTGCTAGTATTTTCCCATGTGAGCTCTTTGGGTTTTTCTTCTTATGTCCGCTCCTGTTTGTCAGCTCTGTTTCGGCCAGCTCCTTATCCGTTTTGAAGAAACAGCTGCATTTATTTTTGGACGGGAGTGGCTGATTTCGCTCCACATAAACTGACTATTATTCTTTGGATTTAGACGTTGCTTGCTGATGCTGTTGTTGCATTGTAAGTGTTGGTCTCCTGAAGCTTCAGTAAAACTTGGTATTGTGCCATTCTGTCCCTGGGGTCCTTTTTACTCAACATATATGTAATCCAAAAGAATTTGGGATTGATCAGTGTGTTTTATTCCGAGAGGAAGACTGGTCGCGTGCAACACTGACCATGTGGGAAGATATTTGTGTGCACACAAGAATATTTTTTTAACACTGTTGGTAAGGTGTTTCTATAGTAGACAATAGTCTACTATACTGACACAATCAGACACAGAGCTTGCCACGCCACCGCACACCTCTGGCCAGCCAAGTCCTGCCGTAGGCACCTGTGGAGCTCCTCCATTAATCACATAACACCTGTCCAGAAGCAACTCCATTGGCCCCCCATTAAACATCGCATCCACTACGTCTTTCTCCTCACATTTAAGGCCGTCAACAATCTTGCCCATCGTATCTCACTGATCTACTTCATATCAAGACACTCATCTGTTCTTTCAGGTCTTCTTCCTCCATCCAGCTCATCCTCCAACTTACAAGTGTAGTTACCATGGGGTCAAGAGCATTTAGTCACTCAGCCTCCCACCTCTTGAACTCTCTTCCCCTGGACATTCGACACTCTTCTTTCATTGCCACCTTCAAATCTCGCCTGAAAACATATATTTTTAAACTAGCTTACCCATGTTAATCAGTTACCTTATTGTCACTTCTCACTTGCACTGTTCCTATTATGTATATATATTTGTTTTTTAATTGTTTGTCACATGACTGATTGATCTTGTATCTGTTGTAAGGTTACCTTCAGAGCTGAGAAAGGCGCCCATAAATAAAATGTATTATTATTATTATTACTATTATTATTATTATTATTACCGGTAATTGGACAGGGGGCACGCCCGGACCCACCACCTTAACCTGGAAGTGGAGCTTTTCTTGCTGACAAAGGTAATTATCCTTCTGCAAGTCCACGTACAGAAACTTTGTTACAACTTTTAAGTCCTTTATTTAGTCAAGTTTGATGTCCTGCCGGTGTAGCAGCACCAGAGCCGAAGACCTCACTGAACAATCCACTCCTTATTATACATATTTGTTTATCAGAGTAGTTTAGCTTTTATTTGAGGTTAAAAAAGTTGCAAACGAGACATTTGTTGTATTCACTTTAGCTAAAGATTGTATTTATTTTGCAAGTATCTGAAAGGATTCCCTTATATTGACACCTAGTGACGTGTCAGTATACCTACTATCATCACAATCTGTTTATTTCTCTTTTAAAAAACAAAGCCATAGATTTAACTGATAGTTGACTATTGACTGATAGTTCATTATAGGCAGATAAAGATTTGACTAACAATCGTAGACAGCCCTAGTGCTTTGACCCCAAGCTTTTTCGTGGCTTAGGGAGCATTATTTTCCTATGTTGTACGCCCCCTAAGGGACTTCTACTGTACTTTGAGTCTGATCTGCAAGTGTGAATGGTTAAATTGAAGATATTCATGCCTGAAGGCAATCAAGCTTTTCCTCACACCGTGTAAATCAATGCTAATGACCCCTAATGTCAACATTAACAGTTCACCGTCACCTCAGTTTTGATACATTTGCATTCCCTTGTACTTGGCACATTTGTAGACAAAACTTAATTGCATTTTCTTACACTCAAGACTTTTGATAATGGCTTTTTTTTCAGAGACCTGAAAGCCAATATGAGTGCTCTCGCATAGGTTTGATCTGTTCAGCCAGACAATCTTTTATCAAGAGGAGTTGGATCTTTACAGTTTGGCATCCTAATAGCTTGCGAAAACCTTGAAATGAAGATATATTACATGCTGTCACCGTATACATTTGACTATGGTGTACTTAAATACGTTACACAGCGAGAAGTCAAGGAAAATGCAGCAGTAGAGTTGTATTTTTGTCTCTTCCCAAAGGCAATAGAATCCTGGCTTAGGGGAGATGTGAGTGATCTCTCTGCATGGGATAATCACAGAGGTTTCGCCCATGGATGGAAAACAAAGAGGACAACATAGCTAGATCATTTTCCATAGCTCATTTAGTAGAGGAGTCACTTTATGGTAAAGCCTGATTAATCACCATGGTCTGGAATATGATATCAGCGGAAAACTGTTGGGACTATTCAGTGGATCATTGCTTCGAAATGACCAGCTTGACTTTGTGGAGCACAGGCTCCTTTTAACCTCCAAGTTAATGTATGCTCCTCCACATTATTTGCTGGGATTAGAGAGATTGTATTCATGAATGCACCTCCAGATCACTTCTTGTGACTGTTCTTTTTTTATTTTTTTTTAAGCAGATTGATTTCTCTTTCTGTGGTAGCGTATGTCTGACTTCTGGGAACAACTTGTGTTCCTACTTCCGGAATCAAACACAAGTGTGTTCTGATCATGGCAGACTTGGTAACAGACAACATAGTCAGCCAAAAAGTCCACCCGAAGCAGTTAGTCTTTCAACATACTTTTTGCTGAGATGCACAGTCAGTGTACAGTTAGACAATTTTTTTTAGGCCAAAACTTACTTTCATTGAGGGCTAAAGTTTCACGGTATGGACGATAAACAATACAAATTATATTAATTTGACTGATGATAGAGCTTGTTATGCTATTGTTATATTGTTAAAACGCATGTTGTTGACACATTCTGGCTGTGCTACAAATTTAAAGGCGTCAAGCGAACAAAGGCGCTCCCGACGCAACACAACATCCTTGCTATGTCCCTCCACAGTGCAGCTTCTAAATCACTGATCCTCGCTTCTATGGCAGGCATTGTTTTTTTTACAAGTTATGTTATCACTGGAAGAGTAGAGGACAAATAATAGCAAAATATGCAACATGCAATAGGAGTATACAAAAATAAATTCTAACTGTTAAGCTACAGCTCTTGAATGTCAACCAGATGGGTGAATCGATACAAATATCAACAGAGAGGATACCAAAAGTAGTATCAGTATATGATCGATAGTACAGTGATTGTATCAGTATTTTTTATCATCACAAAATCGTTTTTGTTATTCAATCAATCAATCAATCAATGTTTATTTATATAGCCCCAAATCACAAATGTCTCAAAGGACTGCACAAATCATTACGACTACAACATCCTCGGAAGAACCCACAAAAGGGCAAGGAAAACTCACACCCAGTGGGCAGGGAGAATTCACATCCAGTGGGACGCCAGTGACAATGCTGACTATGAGAAACCTTGGAGAGGACCTCAGATGTGGGCAACCCCCGCCCCCTCTAGGGGACCGAAAGCAATGGATGTCGAGCGGGTCTAACATGATACTGTGAAAGTTCAATCCATAGTGGCTCCAACACAGCCGCGAGAGTTCAGTTCAAGCGGATCCAAGACAGCAGCGAGAGTCCCGTCCACAGGAGACCATCTCAAGCGGAGGCGGATCAGCAGCGTAGAGATGTCCCCAACCGATACAGGCGAGCGGTCCATCCTGGGTCCAGACGAGCGGTCCATCCTGGGTCTCGACTCTGGACAGCCAGTACTTCATCCATGGTCATCGGACCGGGCCCCCTCTTATTGTTTAGGAATTAATAGCCAATTTTAGTTTTTGCTTTTGTTTAGTTTTTTTTTTTTTTACTATTGATTGTGTTATAAATGTGTGTATTAAAATGAAATAAGGACATCATTTTGATATCAATCAATCAATCAATCAATGTTTGCTTATATAGCCCTAAATCACTAGTGTCTCAAAGGGCTGCAATATAAATATATATAATATATATATATATATATATATAAATATATAAATATAAATTGATATTGTTGGATTACAATTACCACAATTACCATTCATTACCATGAATTGATTAACGTGGACCCCGACTTAAACCAGTTGAAAAACTTCTTCGTGTGTTACCATTTAGTGGTCAATTGTACGGAATATGTACTGAACTGTGCAATCTACTAATAAAAGTATCAATCAAAAAAAATAAAAAATTGTGATCAAAAATGTAATCATTAAATGATTCTAAACATTATAAGTGTCAGCATTGTTATGACCAATACTGCCCCTTTAACTACTTGGTATTGGATCGACATTCAAATTTGTAGTATCATCCAAAACTTATACAAAGTATCAAAACAACATTAGAAAAAGTTCTTATTACATTTAAACATAATTGTAAATAGAGTATAATAATGTTACAACAGAAAGTAACCAAATTTTAACATAAATCAACAAATAAAATAATAATAGTTGTGAGAAAATAATACTACTGGAAATAACGCACATTCTTCAGCAGCTAAATTAGGAGCCCTTGTAACCGATTTACTGTATATACCAAATAATATTGTGACTTATTCTTATGTGCTGCATAGCCAAAGTGACAGGAAGTGCAACCAAAATACAAGCACAAGACAGGGATTTAGGCACTAAATGCAGGAAAACAGCAACAAACTCAAAATAAGACATGATCTGGTGAGAACAGATCATGAGAAATATATTGTTATATATATATTGTTATCGCAGGAGACTGCAATATATCCATCCATCCATTTTCTACCAATTGTCACTTTATATCGCAAAATATATTTTTTTAAGTCACATCACAGTTATGGCAGCCTTCAGTAAAGTGATTTTATATGATTATAAATGTATAATCGCCTCATGATATTACACAATTGCTTATGCATTTTTGTTATTTCGTCGTACTAATTGCTTTGAACTCATAAGCAACACTGACCGTGTGGCACGTAAAAGCATGTATTTTCCTTTTTACAAAATAAATTATAATATAATATGTTGCAATATAATATTTGTTGCATGATTAGATAGTATCGAAGTTTAAACGATTAGCAATTTCATGCAGACATATATTTTCCTCTATCAAAATAGAAAGAATGCATACATTCATTTAAAATTATGAAGAACTCTATTGATGCACTTTATTTCCAGGCTTTCATGGGCCACACAAAATGATGTGGCAGACCAGTTCTCGCCCAGGGCCTTGAGTTGGACACCTGTGTTTTAGGCTCATTGCGCTACTGTATGATATAAGCATTTATACCTGGGCCGCATTTGATGATTTTTATTTCATTTATATAGATTTTGAAACAAATATGTTTTTTTATCTTTTGAAACGGTGCCCAAACAATACTTTTTTAAACAAAATTTCGTGACATAAATACTCTTTTAAATAATTCAATAATATAAAGGAAATAATACATCCAGGAATAATAAAAAAAGACCCACAAAGCATTTTCAAAATTAT